>NC_060172.1:7979619-8066598 GCF_021292245.1 Micropterus dolomieu
ATTGTAGGGGATAGAAGAAGAGCACAGGAAGTGCATGTTAGGGGTTAGGAGTTAGAGGTGTTATAAGAGGAAGTGTTCTCGGAAGAGATGAGTTTTCAGGAGCTTCTTGAAGTTAGAGAGGGACGCCCCTGCTCTGATGGCGTGTGGTATGATGAGAACAGCCAGGACTGGGATCGCTTTGTGTGAATGGATGGATTTTACAACCTGATTAAGTTCCTGTAACTGAACTGGGATGGCGGCGTTCGTTGGAGGAGCGTAGCGGCCGAGAAGGAACGTAAACTTGTATTATGGTGTTTAGGTAGATGGTGCAGACCCAGTAGTCACTCTGTATGCAGCATTAGTGACTTGAATTTGATTCTGGAGGCCACAGGGAGCCAGTGGAGGTCACTGAGTAATGAAGTGACACGGGTCCTTTTGGGCTGATCAAAAACCAGACATGCTGCTGCGTTCTGAACCATTTGTAGGGGTTTCACCACACAAGCTGGAAGACCTGCTAGGAGGGCATTGCAATAGTCGATGCGAGAGATAACCATGGCCTGTACCAGAAGCTGGGTGGCGTACTGAGTGAGGTAGGGCCTGATTTTCCTGATGTTGTACAGAGCAAAGCGGCATGAACGAGAGACAGCAGTAACATGGTCTGAAAAGGACAGCTGGTCATCAATCATGACACCCAAGTTTCTCACCACCTTGGTTGGAGTGATGGTTGCGGAGTCAATTTGTAGTTTGATGTTATGGTGGATAGATTGCTTGGCTGGAATGACCAAGAGTTTAGTCTTAGAGAGACTGGCAATTTTCTGGCTAAAACTTGACAACTTAATAAATCTAGTACTCGGTGCTATAGTACTGTGATATCTGGTAACCGCAAATGAACATGGGCTATAGGTTTTGCATATTTGCCAAATAAACTCTTGACATAACCAGCTGGCAAACAATGAAGTGACGGCTCTTTTATGTCAAAAAAGAAAACATTTGAGCTGGCAGTTTGGTCACGGTGTCCACAAGAAACTTTTCAGAGGTCTGTTCTTCAGCAGCCACTATTCCTATAGTGTATAGTTGTTTTACAAGCAAGTTTACTGCTCAGATGTGGTAACAGTGTGGCTGCACTGCTTACTTTCTCTGTAATCACTCTTTTTAAATGAAAATACAGACAAAGTTCTTATGGACAGGTGGATGGGATCATAATCTGAGGACCAAAATGTCCTTAATAAAGTGACAACAAGTGACAAACAAACAAACAACAGTGTGCAGGATTTTTTGGTATTACAACCAATTGCTTAGCACAGCGTTTTCCCATTTACCTGTATTAATTTTTATTTTGTCTGATGATGTTTGGATCATAAAATTAGGATTTTAACTGCAGCTCGTTATGCGCAATGTTTTGATGAGAGGGTCTCCTGTGTGTTGTGCACGATGTACTTGTACAAGCACACAGGGTCACACGATACATATTCCGACTGCAGAAGGTGTAATGCATACAAGCCATAAAACATAGATGAAGAACAAGAATTAGAAGATGACTATAAAGAAGAAGACAGTTTGGTGGCTGTAATGTGCCAAGAAAGTGAAGAAGAGGGAGAAGACTGCAGTCCAGCGAAACAGTGTAAACAAAGTTTTATTCAAAACATTGCATTGTAAATGCAAATGGAAAGTTAAAAATATTTTTCTGCCCAAGGAAATTAACTCGACACATTTGTTTCACTTCACAGACCAAACCAGTCTTTCATTAGCATGTAGGTCAGCTCAGGTAGGAATAGTAGTTGAGACAGAGACACAGAAAGCAGTAACACGGGGATTTATTTTATAATCCCATTGTTGTGTTGATGGGTTTTTCTTTTCTTTGCTTTTGAGCTTGCCTTGAATTGCTGCCTGCGCCCTTGGAGAATCTGTCTGTGATATTTGGATACAGATTAAAAGATTTTGACTTGGACTTGAGTCAGAATGGTCTAATTGAAAAGGTTTGCAGATCAGTGTGCTTCTTTCTTTGCATCACACTGGCCTGTCTGCTCCTCCCTGAATCACATTTGTTTGTGCAGGAAGCCTCCTGAGTCGCTTTGCATCCACGAGTCACAGATGCAAATCAACATTTCCTTGATGTTGCTTTTTGTCCCCCCCCCACCCCCCAAGATAAATATCTAAAACCTCCTGAGCAAGTATGGTTCAGGGAAAACCTTTTCGATGACTTAAACAAGAGCTGTGGCATCTGTGGTGTACGTAACTGCAAAATCCCCGGTTCGAATCCAAACTGAGGCTCTTGTTTCACAACAGATCACAGAAAACAGCGTCTGGCCAATAACGAGGTGTGCAACACAATCTTACTTTATCAAAAAATTCCCATCCTGTATGTTCTGACTTTCTCTCTTTGTATATCTCATATGCCTGTTAGTTGCAAGGGACATGCACAATGTTTATTTTATTTTGTCACATTGCTCTGGTTATTCTTTTTCAATGATCTTCTGTATCTTCTATGCTAATGTGTTTGGTAGTTATTTTGTAGTTGTTCTTCTGGTCAATAACAAAATCAGATTTTTGTCCCCTTTTGATTAAACCTTTATTGCAGTGGTTCTTTTTCTGTCATGCCCCCCTTCCCCTTCAGAAGCGAAGGAAAGTACATGCCCCTCCACCACATGTGAATTGAATTCTTATCATTAATAATATTGGGGAGGGAGAAATTATTAAGGTCAGCACAATATTACCGGCAAAGATCTACATAAATCATATTCATTCAGCTTAACCCCATATTTCATTCACGACCCTCTGCAGTGGCTCTGTGCTTTTTGTGCTTGATTACCTGTGCATATATATATAAACTAATCTCACTCATTAAATATATTTCCCATGCTATGTGATACAGTGCCACTAACTATTTTCCTGGTAGGTCAATAGGCTTGATATTATATACAGTGGCAGGATAAAGTATGGGAACCCCTTGAAATTACCTGGATTTCTGCATAAATTGGTCATAAAATGTGATCTGATCTTCATCTAAGTCACAACAATAGACAAACACAGTCTGCTTAAACTAACACCACACAAACAACTATATGTTTTCATGTTTTTATTGAACAAACCATGTGAACATTCACAGTGCTGGGTTTCCTGCAGTTGCAGGTCAGACCTGAAGAACAGTCAGGAGGAATTTTGGACCATTCCTCTTTTCAAAACAGTTTAACTTCTGCAATATTCTTGGGATGTCTGGTGTAAATCGCTCTCTTTAGGTCATGCCACAGCATCTCAATCGGGTTGATGTCAGGACTCTGACTGGGCCACTCCAGAAGGTGTATTTTCTTCTGCCAAAGCCAATCTGTTGTTGATTTACTTCTGCGCTTAGGCTTGTTGTTGTTGAACTTCAGCTGGCGGACAGATGGCCTTACATTCTCCTGCAAAATTTCTTGATAAACTTCGGAATAAATTTTTTCGTCGATGATAGCAACCCTTCCGGGGCTTAAGGCAGTGATGCAGCCCCAAACCATGATTACCCCTCCACCATACTTTACAGTTGGGATGAGGTTTTGATGTTGGTATGCTGTGCATTTTTTCCTCAACACATAGGGTTGTGTGTTCCTTACAAACTACTCAACTTTTGTTTCATCTGTCCACAGAAAATTTTACCTTTAGTGCTGTGGAACATCCAGGCGCTCGTTTGCAAACTTCAGACGTGCAGCAATGTTTTTTTGGACAGTAGTTCCTCTGTGGTGTCCTGCCATGGACTCTATTCTTGTTTTTGGTATTGTTGAGTCGTCAACAGAGATGTTAGCATGTTCCAGAGATTTCTGTAAGCCTTCAGCTGACACTCTGGGATTCTTCCTAACACCTTATTGAGCATTCAGCGCTGTGCTCGTGCAGTCATCTTTGTAGGACCACCACTCCTAGGGAGAGTAGCAACAGTGCTGAACTTAACTAATTTATAGACAGTTTGTCTTACCGGATCAGCCATTGCTTCATGAGAATAGCAAAATTAAAATTGGTTTGTGTTTTTAAAGGAGCAGAGCAGCTCTAATCAACACCTCCAATCTCGTCTCATAGATTGGACTCCAGGATGGCTGACTTCTGACTCCAATTAGCTTTTGGAGTCATTAGCCCAGGGGTTCACGTACTTTTTCCACCCTGCACTGTGAATGTTTACACTGTTTGTTTAGTACAAACATAAAAACATATAATTGTTTGTGTGGTACTAGTTTAAGCAGACTGTGTTTATCAATTGTTGTCACTTAGAGGAAGATCAGATCACAGTTTAAATATCAGTCTAAATATTTTCTCCTGAGGTTAGCGGAGGCGCTAACACTGCAGGAAACACTGGTAGTTGGATGGGAAGATGTACTCATTCATGTTTTATGTTGTTGAACTTTTCCTGAAACATGAGAAACAATATAATTGAAAAATAACTTTAGCATTACAGGTCATTAAACTTCATCGTCTCCCTCTCTGTCTTTATAGAGAAGGACTACAGCAGCCTCTGTGAGCGGCAGCCTATCGGACGCTTACTGTTCCGACAGTTCTGCGAGACTCGACCTGAACTGAGACGCTGCGTCAAGTTCCTGGACGCTGTGGTAAGAAGAGAGAGAGAATGTGTGTGTGTGAGCGTGATGGGTTGGAGAGTTTGAGCTTTTAGTCCCAAATGCCCCTTTTCCATGACTACTAGTGTGGAAAGACAAAAAAGGAATGAAGTGTGTGTGTGTGTGTGTGGGAATGAGAGAGGGGGGTGGGGCTCTTAAGGACTTGTGCTTCTTTCTTCCTCGAAATGCTCCTCAGTTCCTGTTATAGACGGGAGGGAGGCATGTGTATGTGTATAAGAAGAGAGAGGTGTGTGTCGTCTTGTTTTCTTCCTTAAAATCATCCTCATCATTGTGCTGTGTTGAGAAGGAGGGAGGCAGGTGCCAAACATTTCCCAAACTTCTTTGAAAAATAAAACGTCAACACAGTACGGGGTTACAACTTGTTCACCAACAAGAATGTAATTTAAGGGATTTAAAATAAAGAATTATAACGGCAAAAAGCGGGACATCACAATAAAGAACATTTTCTCAATTAGCCATGCAGATACTTTTCGTTTTATCGACTGAACCATATACAGTTAAGTATCTATACTTGAGATTGTACATACATATCTATATGCAACTTACCAAGAACAATCCTTACAGTTAACCTGTTTTATTGTTTTATTATTGGCATTTTATCAAAGATGCTCACAAGTCTTTGAGCTAGAGTCCAAGTCAAGTCTCAAGTCTCTTGTGGTTATTATGAATTCTGTATCACCTGCTGCGTTCAATCCAGGTTGCTAATAAAACTGCATAGCTATAAGGAATTCTGTAACTGTAACCTGTTTTTCACTTACAGAGCACAACCATGTAATGTGCAATGCAATTATTGACACCTTAAACTACTGTAAGTCAACACACTCCCCAGACTCTTAAACCCAGTGTAACGTTAACTAAGTAAAACTGTGACGTTGCATAATCAACAATAAACCTGTAACCTGTTTTTAATTTACAGAGCACAACCTGTGCAATGCAGTTAATGACAGCTTAAACTACTGTAAGTCAACACATCCTCATGACTCTCAAACCAGTGTAACGTTATAACGAAATAAAACTGTATGGTTACATGATCAACAATAATCCTCTTTCTAGCCAACGGTAATAATTAACATGATGGCAATCAGCGGGACGTAATGATTACGGCCTGAAGCAAGAAGCAAGCTAACGTTAGATGGCCAATGCTGAGCTAAACATGTTTACTCACCACAGGTTATTAACCTATTTGTCTTCAGTGCGTCTTTGTTTGGGTCTTGTTTTATGAAGTTTTAAAGCCAAAGTTTATGATGAATGGCTCAGCAGCTGCCGGTGTTTGTTGTCCTCTCTCACGTGCAGCCGCGCGCAGCTGATACTATGTGTTACGTAGGCAGGTTATAGGTAACGGAGGGAGGGGAATAACGGCAAGCTCATCAGACGTTTCCTAAAAATAAACATTGTTCACGAGTCCCGCACCTCGAGTCCGATTCGAGTCTGAAGTCTTTTGAGGACGAGTCTCAAGTCGAGTCTCAAGTCACTGTGTGTGCGACTTAAGTCCCCATCACTGCATTGTATATATTTTAGACATGCACCTTATTGATAAGATTATTATATTATCTTATTTTGAGATGTCTGTGTCTTAAGTCTTCATACCTAAATGACAAAATTGGTCCTTTATCAGTGTTTTCCAACATGACCCATATTGGTCACCTGTATAGTCAAGGTCTGGTGAAGTGTAGGCCTATGGCTGAGAAAGGTTCGGCGTTGGCCTGTAGACCAGGATGTGCGGTCTGAGGGGGGCATGGCGGCTTGAGCCTCTAGTTAAACCCTTAAACCTGTTCCCAGACCTTTGCGGCGTCATGACATTTATGTAGTACTATAGTAGAAATTAGTAATATTTATAATTTTTCATGTCAATTGACCCTTTGCTAAGCCCAGAATACGCAGCTGGCCAATCACAGGGCAGTATAGGACTCACTCTAACTGAGGTCCAACACTTTTATGGCTCCGCGACATTGACTCGTATGCAAAAGGCGTCGTTTTTCTAGCTTTTTTTTGCTGTATTTGGCCAAGATATGGTGAAACACTGTTCCTGGGACACTTGTAATAATTACAGTTGCTACCCAGAGAGGTTGAAAGGCGAAGTACGATTTATTCCCTTGCCGAAACCTTAAAGAAATCCAGAAAAATGTAGGCTGTGGATTGTTCCTAATGTAATGTTAGTTAGCTCACACTAGCTAACTTACTACTGAATGTAACGTAATAAAGCCCTACTGTTGTGCTTTTTAATGATTGTAATATTAAATAGAGAGCTACCCAGCTTTACAGGAACAGTTAGGGGCGTGGCATAGCGCAGGGTACATTGTGTATTTGAATTGCTTACATTCTACTTTCATGGATTCCTGTAACATTTAGCTTGTGTAAACAAGAACAAATTGTAAGTAAGACCTTAATTTTAACATCAGTCTTTATGCTAACAATGATGCTATGCTATGACCTGTTCCCTGTTATAGTGTGCTTGTATAATATTTTATTGTTTGTACTGTCAACTTCAGTGTTCATACATGCGTGGTACAAATCGGGAAGGAATAAGTACTGCCCAATCCTTCCCTAATGAAAGGGGAGCAGCCAATCATAAGAGACTCTACTGGGAGGGGGTGCGGCTTGAGGTGCCACAGGCCGCAGCCGGACCAGTTTACAATGCCTCCCAAATGTTTTGAACCACAGCATCCCTTTATAATGATTTTTTTAAGGCACTCCTCAATGCCTCTCTGAAGACAAAGTTAATCTCTATCGTACAGAATTCTTAAAGACTTATAATTTAAACCTGCACAAATAAAACCAAAACAATCTGCATGAGAAACCACCACAGGTATGTGTTTTGTGATTTGGGTGAACTGACCCATTACAGAAGCTGCATTTTTGAAGTTATTTTACAGGCAGCTGGTGGAAGTAAATTGGTGAGCTGGTTCTCATGTAGTGGCCTTTGATGCAGGGAAGTTTAATTATCCTGAAATGCCTCCAACACTTGACTTTTGGAGTGAGGAGGAAGTGGAGTTTAATATCTGTGTAATGAAATACATGAACTTTTGACTTCTGGGAGCAAAGGAGAGAAAACTGCGTCAGTGTGTTGCCCTCTCCTACCTCCCATGTTGAATCCTTGACACACACACATACACACACACACACACACACACACAAAACAACACACTTTTTGGTGACCTCAATTTTCACAGTGAACGGCTCGCTGCTCTCTTTTGCTCACTTGAGGAATGTTTTAGTTCCCCTGTTTTATTCACACCGGTGTGTGTGTGTGTGTGTGTGTGTGTTTGTTTGGTTGCACAGTTCATAAATTATAAACCGTAGTTTCCTCCTTCACTTTCAGTGTACACTATACTGATCATGCACACACACAAAGACAAATGTTGCTTTGAAGTCTCTTCTGCCTGTTTCTGGTGACACTCGTAGACTGTATATAAGAAGTGGACGTAGTCATCGTGACTTCACCCGTTGGTTTGTGGACTGCCGAGTTTGGCTGATAGGGCGCCGCCATGTTGATTTGTTGCAACCAGCGGCACCGGACGTGACCATATTTGGACGAGATGGTGGAGCAAATGGCCGTGTGGGGAGCTAGCTAGCTTGCTTATTTTGTCTAGCGAACAACAGTCTTAAAACAAAATGTACTCACCAGAGAAAATGAACAGCCAACTCCTAATAAGCTTTTTCAACGGCGCTGGTTAAATTTACACAGTGCCGTGGGTACGAGTCACTCTCGCCTGATTGACGCCAGGTTATAATCTCATTATTAATCACTTATTTATGAATATATGGACATCAAACCACCTCATCTCATCATCATCTGTCCTTGACATCCACTCACAGCTTTCACAGCCTTTAGCCTAGTTGTTTTTTGTAATGTTCAAATGTTTTTATTAAAGGAGTGTATGTTGAAGTGTCAACCTCGAGAGGAAAAGTCAGAGGATCATCAAAGTTTTAAGCAAACACAAACTCTTAGCAACCTCTGGGCACCAAGCATAACTGAGTACCAATCTATGCAGCAGATGTAGAGCTATTTAACTGGATAAGTGTAAACCTTTACCTGCTGATGGCTTTACATGAAGTTTCAGCGCATTATAATAATCAGTAGGCTTTATCCACCGGGGACCATGAATGTCTCTTCACAATGTCATGGTAATCCATCTATTGGTGAGATTCTTTATTGGCCCAAGTATAAGATGGCCATGGGTATAAGACAACCACCCACCATTTTCCAACAGATATTGGTGTATTTTAAGGATATTTGAGGGTTGTGTCCCTGATCAAGACACTTAACCCCTAGTTGCTCCAGAGGCGTGCGACCTCTGACATATACAGTATAGCAATTATAAGTCGCTTTTGATAAAAGTGTCAGCTAAATGTAATATAATAATGTCCATGGTGGCAGGAAAATCTGTTATATGAGCAAAGCCAAGTTTAACCAAACTCTTGTACGTGAAACTTGGCTTCCTAGGAAACCCTTTGGACTCTATAAAGGCTCAAAGAAAACACTCGAAGAAGACCCTCACAGAAAACTCGCTAGTTTAGCAACATTAAAGCCACTAACAAGCCATCAGTGTTGGGCAGTGAGACCGTGGGAGGGCAAGACCGAGTCAAGACCAGTTCCCCACATTACATGACACACAATAAAATGTGGAACCAGATCATAGGTACTTCTTGTAATCTGAAAGATCCACATTCACATTAAAACACCCACATATAAACACTAAGAGCTGAAAACAACGTAAGCATCTTTATTCAACACTCATTTTCCATGCTGACCGTCGCGGGGAGGGGGGACAGTCGTTAACGGTAACAACACATTTTTAATTAGGGTTATTGGTTGCATTTGAAGCAATATGGTTTACATCCAGTCAAAGTTAGGATGTTAACAAATCAGACGATGCAAAAGCAATTTATTGATATTCCCAAAGTTATGGTCTTGAAATAAAATCCCTGAGTCCTCAATGTCCGAGACGGAGACAAGACTGAGTACAAATGCGGTCGAGTCCGAGACGAGACAAAGACCATCAAAAAGTGCTCTTAAGAACGGCCTCGAGACCAAGACCGGTCTCGAGTACTACGACACTAGAAGCACTTCCGTATGACAGCGACATCATGTACCAATCCTTGGGCTAATGCCTGCGACTTTGCGCAGGGGAATAAAGACAGATTGAGTTTACTTTTTATTGTGTCCCGTGAAACACCTCTTGTGAGAAGGATCAGGGTCCAGCCTGGCCACCTCTTCCTGTAGTGAGGAGGAAACTATGACATGTAGTGGCATAAACTTGTTTCCATAGAGTGATCTCTACACATCAAAAAGTAATTTAAAAGGACATGGTTTTTTTTTTACCATGTTGTAATAATAGATGTCGTGAACTACTTTTGCCATGTTGCTGTAGCTTAGCTTGCTACTGTACATTTCCCTGGGGGGTTGCTTCAGTGTAAAGCTTCATTTAATGTAGAGTAACTGGTAGCTTAGCTCACAACATTTTTCAAGTAGCTTGCCCAACACTGCAACCCATAATACAGAACTCTTGTAGGAGCCGACTACTCTCTCCATTCAAAGAGAAAATGTTGCTGTGAAAACATAAATGTATCTAGGGCTGGGCAATAAAACAATAATGATAATTATCGCAATATAATTTTCCTCAATAGCAATATAATAAATGTTCAATATATCGTCAATAAACATTTGCTTTAATTCATTTGAATCACAAACAAATTAGCACCTAATTTTTCTATTGAAATATTTATTTTGTTGAAAAAAAGAGGCCTGAAAAAGATTAACTAATCATATTTGTTGAAAAAGATAATAATTTTGAATGTTCTAGCTCCGATTTGTGAAGTGATCCACTGTTTGCAATCAAGTGTTTGTCACATTCTGACCATAAAGAAATGTTTATCCACATAATTAACCATCTGGTTTCTTCAATTTTCACTCAGGAGCAAAAATCTGCTTTTAAACTTGAAAGAAATAACGATTTGACATTTATCGTGATAATTATCAATATCGATATGATATGTGATATGATCTGAAATGTTTTTACCGTGATAACCTTTTTGGCCATATCGTCCAGCCCTAAATGTATCCTTCTCAAATGTGATACCGCCTCCCCTTTTCAAATGTAACATACAGAAAAACTCTTAAAATTGGGACAATCGCTGCTAAAAGTCTAAGCAATTCAAATACATAATTCAGGTTGGACTGTATCATAATCATGAGTTGTACGTGAGGTTATTCTGTTGTGTATACCTTCCGTCTCTGACGTGTGAAGTGTATGTTTGTCAGTCAATCAATGGGTCTGTGAGTGGAATTGGAGAGGTTAATGAAGACCTATTCTATCAATCCGTCTGTCTGTGGGGACGCAGCCAGGCTCCACTCTGACTGACCAGCTCAGCCAAACTGGTTTCCAGCTTTCAGTCGTCCAGTGGATACAACTCGCATACGAAGCAATTATGTTCTCTTTTACCCCACAACCGCTTCCCGTCTCTTCTCCGAGACCTGTGCGAGAGAACGAGATGGAGAGGGAAAATGAGATTTGAACCGTCTCCGCTGTCACTTAGCATTAGTTTACAGCCTCTCGCTGTGAGAAGGGAGGAAGCACTTTGGAGTTTTCCAGTCAGCCTCAGTTTACTGCAAGTCATTCAGAGGGATGTTTGATGTGAGGGGGAGATGATACAATCAGTTCATGTACTGCAGGGTGTGGAACAGGCCTCGCAAAACTCGTCAATTAAATCTTAAATTGGGTTTTCTGAAGTCAAGGCCTTGAGAGGTCTTCAGTGGACATCCAGAGAGCTGGTTGTACAGCTGAGCATCCAATATTATTGTTTATTGACTTGCAGTGCAAAATGAAAAATAATCCAAGCTGATGAAAAACAAACAAGACATTGAAATTTTCGTTTTGCACATGAAGAATTTTTTACTGATGTAATGCATGCACGGTTCATGAAATATTGTTTTATTATTTTGCATACACATTGATATTGGCTACAGATTTAATTAATAGTGTGATGCTGTTTTTAACCACATTGCTCAGCTCTAAGCCAGTGGTGTCAGTAGAAACAGAATAGTTTGCATGCTTTGCTCCAACTTGCGTGTTAGTCGTTACTCGTTGCGTTATATCGTTCGATTCTTCGTCATATAGTCGGCAGGTAAAATAACAAGCCCCTCAAATACTGTACATACTACAGTACTTTGATGTACTTTTGACACAGTTTTTTAACTTTCACACTACACTGCTCAACAGATCCAGAGTCCATTCTCCTATATTTTATCGCTGAATATTTTGAATATCTTTTCTAGTAACAAAGAAACGTTCTCTTGAGCCCAAATATTCAGGAGGCAGCTCGCTTTGTTGTGAGTCCAGGTTTGTCTAGTCAACATTTTGGTAGCAAGTGCATTACAAGTTCACCAGTCACCAAAACAGCGTGAGAAAACATTTTTTAACCATTGAAATGACACAGACGATAGTACGCTTCTTGTTATTGGTTGGAATGGTGTTCAAACCAGAAATGAACCGCTCCAGAGTTCACTTCACAGCGGTCTGAGACCACCCCTTTTGTGTTTGGTTGTTTGGTTTGCACCAGAGTTCGAGAATGCCCAAATTAACAGCACAAAGGGAGTTCCGGCTCAGTCGGACTAAACAAGGCTGTTGGGAAGCCGGCTTCATTTCATTCCTGCACTTTTATTTCAATAAGACCTATCTCACAATGCCACAGCAAAAAACATAAAAAATAATTCACACAATCAGTGAAAGTGACTAACAACCCGAGTGAACTATGTTTTATTATTCATTATTTTTCCATCTCCATCTCATATCAAGCTCTTGCACCCCAACTTTTCCATCTGTTTATAAATACCAGTTTCTGTGGATGTTTTTCATACAGTCGACTGCGTTTATACATTTGGACCTCAGTAAACTGCATCTCCCGCTCAGTTTGTCTTGATGTGTTTTTTCTGCAGGCGGAGTACGAGGTGACTCCAGATGAGAAGAGGAAGGAGTGTGGTCAGGAACTCCTCGATAAATACTTCAACCCAAAGGTAGCTGCAGATTTCATTGACCTCTGTCACTTTCTGTTTCCATGTGGTTTCAGGAGCAGTTTTTAAGGATTTTAATGATGCTATTGCATGTACTTTATTCAACTGTGTAATCGTTGACTATTTACCGAATCACATCAATAATCTTTAATCTTAATTTTTAAATTTATGTTCAACTGGATCCATAGAAACATCACAAAATCTGCACACTGTAACTTGTACAGAAAATGATTTTGTCCATGTTATAAATGTATGCTAAATAAAAACCAACTTGACTTCAGCTAGATATTTTATCCCTTTTAAAGTTTTGTGCAAAGTTATTGATGTATGAAATTGTGCCTGATGCAACATTCTGATATTTGAGATTTGGCAGCTGGACATGAGTCAGTTTAATGCAAAAAAACAGCAGATTCATACTACTTCTTTCCATGATGTGAATCTATAAATGTGCTTACTTACTTACTTACTTACTTTATCCAGTCTTACAACCACTCAAAGCGCTTTACACTACATGTCACATTCACCCAAAGCACACATACGCCGATCTTTCATGAATGCACCATCAAGGAGAGAAAATAATATTTGATGTTAGAAATCTAATTCACATATCTGAAACCACCGGCCCTTTAAACATAAACTTTTTACAGCAAAAGCACAGGGACAATACACAGCAATTATTAATTATACTATATATGCAGTCCTTGGCTACCTAAAGTTTTCTGTCTCTCTGTGTGCTTCAGTTTTTCACCTGCATCTGTCTGTATCTGTGTACATGCATGTCTGAACGTGCAGACATCTGCGGAGTGTTGAGGACAATCATCTCACAGCACCCTCTTAAACCCAGTTTATCCGGCTTTCCTCTGTGAGTCACCTTGTTTACAGGGACCTAATGCTTTGGGTGTTTTTTTGCGGTGCAGTCGGATGACCACGTGCCTGAGGTGGAGGAGGCCATGATGGCTCAGTGCACCGAGAGGCTGCAGCAGGAGGCCTGCAAAGAGCTCTTCAAGGACTGTACCAAGTAAGATAATAAGGGTTTCTCTTTTTTTATGTAGCCCCTTTCAGACAAGCAATCAGGCACGACGCTCAGTCAGACGTCATGTCCTTGGTCTTATTTCTGGAAATTTCAGTGGAGTTTACATTCTGTGATTACACATGTTGGATTTCGTAAACCTGCAGTGTGACACTCCCATTTTTGCAGTGAGAGTAATTACACAAACACTGATGACTCACGCTCATGACGTATGCCTACACGTGAGCTCGCCCCAGGTTCACGTTTAAAAATATAGAGAAATTTCCACAGTTCCACGACAGTAGTCCATTATTATTATTTTTAGGTAGTCCCTTCTCACAAGGAAAAGTGTTTCTTTTTTTATCTGGGGCATCATAAACTTTTCTTGGACATTTATTCATTTAGCTGACGGAGTGGGGGATTGAACCCGGGTCTCTCACACCAAAGGCATGTGTTCATCCATTGCGCCATCGCCACTCCACACAATGTGACCAAACTATTCTCAAATAAATAAACAATATACAATTCCCAATGGCGGATCATGGAGCTCACTACGTGGCTCTTAGTCGCTCCCTCTACAGCTCTGTCAAACCATCACTAGGAGGCTTAATCAGCATCAGCAACTCATTTGGCGAGGGCTTGAATGTAACAGATGTTCATGTACCCCCCAACCGGTCGAGGCAGATGGCCGCCCACCCTGAGCCATGGTTCTGCTCGAGGTTTCTGCCTCTTAAAAGGAATTTTTTCCTTGCCTCTGTCACCTAGTGCTGCTCTTGGTGGGAACTGTTGGGTTTTTGTAAATATCATCAGAGAGTACGGTCTAGACCTGCTCTTTTATGAAAAGCGCTCTGAGATAACTGTTGTTGTGATTTGGCGCTATATAAATAAAATTGTATTGAATGTATTTCTAAATCAAACTTTTTCACATCAAGGACCCCTAAAATGATACAAATTAGACCACGGACCCCCATTTGATAGAATTTTTGCTTTGAGATGTTCTATAACAGAAAGTGGATGAAACCTGTGACCCATGTAGTCATGCATTCTGTCATTGTGTTACTTATGGATGGAATTTTTTATTTGTCTTGTTTAGTTTTTTGTTTATGTTGTTTTTTTTTCTGATGTACTATGTATGTGTGTCTGAAAATTATAACGAAAATAAATTGTTCCACTTTCTGATGGGCACCCCATGGAACCCCTAAGGGTCCCCGGACCCCACTTTGAGAACCACTGGTGTAAATGTCCTGCACTCCATCTTTAAAGCTGAATTCTAATATTTTTAGACTAAAATAACTTATTAATTTAATTGATATAAAAGGGATCCCCACGAGGGTCCATGTGGTACTGATGAGCATGATGACTTGGTTCATTTGTAATAAATCAGTGACCAGATGAATTGAACAACAGGTGTGAAAGTGACCCTCAGACTGTAAACACAGGCAGAAAATCAGCTGCAATTGAACAGAAATCATAAATACTAAATTAAATTATGTGTATTAGTTTACACTGTGGCATATTTGGGAAATTGAATGAGATTTAGGCAAACCACAGCAAATACTACTGAATTTAATCTCAACAGATTGAATTGTGAAAACATACCAGGTTTGATCCCTTCATACAAAGTGCATCAGTGATCGGTGTTAGCTCGTATCCCAAAATATCCCATCCCTCATCTCTTTCTCCCTTTCTCTCTGTGAGGTTTCTGTTCTCTGGACACTTAAATAGAAATCCTGTGGCGCCGCTACAATCACACATTGAAAGCTTGGCACTTGTTTATGAACACTGACCTGAATGTCAGCTCTGTCCCTGCTTCTGGTTTTGGCAGAGTTTCAAGTCTTTCATGTAACAAGTCCAAGTGAAGTCACGAGTCACTGTTACTTCGCTTGCTGCATCGGGGAGTGAGGACGCAATGTGTTTAAAAAGAAGTTCTAAATAAGATGTTCTTGTCTGTACTTGTGTTCTCGTGGACTGTCATCAGTCCCAGTTCAAAGTCTTCTTTTTGCCAACGGTCCAAATGCCTGGGAATGTTCTTGCTCCATAGATTTTAATGAGAGTGCTTTGTGAGCTGACTTGTGTAGACTTGGGGGTAGAGGAGTATCCCAGCATGCATTTTCTATCAACAGGACGTGACATGCCCTGCCGCTAATATCGTTTCAGGCAGTTTTCTTGAGAATCTCTCTCTAAACTGTATCATCTGACTGTCCAGCCACCACAAACCAGATGAAAGAAGATCTCAGTTGAGTTCTGTTCATGAACTCATCTTCACTCAATAAGCTTAATGAGCACAAAGAGTGGTTTGCTCTTGGATTTACCTCTCAGGTTACATACAGGCTGTCCTGCCTTATGGGCTGTGTAGCCCGCAGGAACTGCTGTAACCTGCAGACACTACACAGGGCTGATAAAGCTAATTACCAATATAGTTTTCAGGTTAAAAACCAATTTTGATATATATTATTGATCACAAGTCAAAAGTGAAGCAGAGTTTTGTTTTTTATAAAGATATCAGATATGTATAAAACAAAATACAATAGAGTTACAATACAGTGGTTTCTACAGCATTTATATTTATTCATTATTACAGAATAACCCATCTTATCATGATAACAAAATACGGTCTTGATGAAAACTCGCTCTGCTAAGTTTTTGGACATGTGAGGACCCATACCAGGCCGCTATTGGTCGATTAGTGTCCATTGTAACCTGTTCTCACTCCCAAGTCACTACATATGGACACATGGTCAAGAACCCTTAGCGTCATCGTTCACCAAACTGGGGGAAGCCCATTTACAAACCCTAGAAGCAGATGTATAATAAATAACAGAAAAGTCAGAGTAAGGACGTGGACAGGTGGACGGTTGGGCCAGAAACCTGTAAGTTGCACTAAGTTATGTAAGTAAATTCACGTCAGTAACATAGTTATTCTTAACTGATCTTTTCCTAAATGTAAGTAAGTAAGTAGTTTTGGTGTCTAAACCAAGCGGGAAGCTTCCGGTCACAGAACTGATGCAAACGCAGAAGTCCCTTAAACCTGCATTCTATTGAACAGCCAGCAGGGGGCGACTCTTCTGGTTTCAAACAGAAGTCCGGTTCCATTAGAAATGAGGTAAAATGTTGCTTCTTCTCAGCTGATTTATTACCTCAGTAAACACTTTCCTGATGAGTTTATGGTCTAAATCAATAGTTTCAAGTCTTCTTCAACACAGCATGATGTTCATTTAGTAAATTATGGTCCCATTTAGAGGAAAATAGACCATAAATGAGAGTATGCTTCAGGGCGGGATTATCTGTGATTGACAAGTCGTTACCATGGAAACCTGTCAATCAGGCTAGAGTGACTCGTACCCACGGCAATGTGTAAATTTAACCAGCGCCGTTGAAAAAGCTTATTAGGAGTTGGCTGTTCACTTTCTCTGGTGAATGTTTAATTTTAAGCCTGTTGTTCGCTAGACAAAATTGTCAGCTAACATGAATTATAGATGCACCTAGCTAAGCAAGCTAGCTAGCTTCACACACAGCCATTAGCTCCACCATCTCGTCCGGTGCCGCTGGTTGCAACAAATCAACATGGCGGCGCCCTGCCGGCCAAACTCGAGGCTTCTATACGGCAGTCCACAAACCAACGGGTGACGTCACGATGACTACGTCCATTTCTTATATACAGTCTATGGTCTGAACATAACCAAATTGCGACGTTTCACATCATTAAACAGTAGTTTTAGTTTTTTAGTATTGGGAGTTAGAGCTACAGTAGGCGGGGGTGTTTGGCGAATAGGAATATGATTACTGAAAAACATCATAATTACTTTAAAACGTCACAAAAAGAACAGGTCATGTAATTGTCTTCTGGTCAACCACCTAAGAACGCAGATCATTGTGAAAGTTAAATATTGCGATATTGACATACAGGTGCTGGTCATATAATTAGAATATCATCAAAAAGTTGATATATTTCAGTAATTCCATTCAAAAAGTTAAACTTCGATATTATATTTATTCATTACACACAGACTGATATTTCAAATGTTTATTTCATTTAATTGTGATGATTAAAACTGACAAATAATCCCAAATTCAGTATCTCCAAAAATTAGAATATTACTTAAGACCAATACAAAAAAAGGATTTTTAGAAATGTTGGCCAACTGAAAAGTATAAACATGAAAAGTATGAGCATGTACAGCACTCAATACTTAGTTGGGGCTCCTTTTGCCTGAATTACTGCAGCAATGCGGCGTGGCATGGAGTCGATCAGTCTGTGGCACTGCTCAGGTGTTATGAGAGCCCAGGTTGCTCTGATAGTGGCCTTCAGCTCTTCTGCATTGTTGGGTCTGGCGTATCGCATCTTCCTCTTCACAATACCCCATAGATTTTCTATAGGGTTAAGGTCAGGCGAGTTTCCTGACCAATTAAGAACAGGGATACCATGGTCCTTAAACCAGGTACTGGTAGCTTTGGCACTGTGTGCAGGTGCCAAGTCCTGTTGGAAAATGACCATCACTGACTGTGGAAACTTTACACTGGACTTCAAGCAACGTGGATTCTGTGCCTGGAATGCGACAGCTGAAACCCATGTCTTGCATACGTCTGTGCGTGGTGGTTCTTGAAGCACTGACTCCAGCTGCAGTCCACTCTTTGTGAATCTCCCCCACATTTTTGAATGGGTTTTGTTTCACAATCCTCTCCAGGGTGCGGTTATTCCTATTGCTTGTACACTTTTTTCTACCACATCTTTTCCTTCCCTTCAACTCTCTATTAATGTGCTTGCACACAGAGCTCTGTGAACAGCCAGCCTCTTTAGCAATGACCTTTTGTGTCTTGCCCTCCTCGTGCAAGGTGTCAATGGTCGTCGTTTGGACAGCTGTCAAGTCAGCAGTCTTCCCCATGATTGTGTAGCCTATAGAACTAGACTGAGAGACCATTTAAAGGCTTTTGCAGGTGTTTTGAGTTAATTAGCTGATTAGAGTGTGGCACCAGGTGTTTTCAATATTGAACCTTTTCACAATATTCTAATTTTCTGAGATACTGATTTGGGGGGTTTTCATTAGTTGTCAGTTATAATCATCAAAATAAAAGGAATGAACACTTGAAATATATCAGTCTGTGTGGAATGAATGTATACATTATACAAGTTTCAGTTTTTGAATGGAATTACTGAAATAAATCAACTTTTTGATTATATTCTAATTATATGACCAGCACCTGTATGGTTGTCAGACACCTCTGCCCCACGGGGTTCAGTGGACAGAATTACTTGATTTTCAAAATAATTTCTGTTTTAATGAACATCATAGATTAGGACCAAATAATACTAATAATAGAATCAAGTGACTGGACATATAATTTACTAACTCAGTTAGTCACTTAGTGTGACTCTTTGATTTCCTTATTGTACACACATTTATGCACAATACACATAATTACAGAACAGAGCAGCTTTAGCCCTGGAGCCTTATGCCTTGCTTTTGTAACACTGGATTTGTTCTCCAGTACTTCCTAAATGAGGAAGTTGAGTTCATAACGGTTGAGAGCCCTCTCTTAATGTGGTTGGAAAATATTGCTGTGATGCAGAGCTAAATGTGCACTGGATTCAAATCAAGAAGAGTCGGGGTGCAGTCAGAATTAAGAAGAAAATAAAGACTTTACCTAAAAGACAAACAGGAGATTAATACATATAGGATGGAGAGAAAAATATTCTAATAAAAGAGTTTGCTGTTAATTCCCTCTCTCACACGTTGAGTAACATCCTCTAACGGCTCGTGCTCGTACGTGCTTGTTGCGTAGGCGGAGGCAGCACAGAGGCAAGGTTGTTTTTCAGGCCACATCAAGTACTGATGACTTGACTAATTTACTACTCTGCTGTATACAGTACACATTGTTGCAAAAGCCGTCCAGTAACATATTTCTATCTTTATTATTTTAGTTCAGTAAATTGCATATTCCGTCTCTGCTATGACTGCTTTGTCAGTGTTTCAGTCAGACAGTGACCTTGATCAGATAGTTTAATATATCTAAAAAACACTCAATCTCATAAAGGCAGCATATTGCCTGAGTTAAGCTGCTTGTTTATACGATGATTAAATCTGAAATTCATTCAAGTGATTGCTGTCATTTGATATTGGGCTGGCTACATTTCTTTTCCTTCCCCCAGCATCATAGTTAGAAACACCTGGCTGATCATAGTGAACTGTGTACCAGCCAAAGCATAACTTAGTCATTATATTGGGGTGGTGATAGCGCGGAGGCTAAGATACATGCCTTTGGTGTGAGAGACTCGGGTTCAGTTCCCACAGTAACACATCCACCAATGTGTCCCTGAGCAAGACACTTAATCCTAGTTGCTACAGAGGTGTGTGACCTCCGACATGTATAGCAATGTAAGTTTCTTTGGATAAAAGCGTCAGCTAAATTAATAAATGTAATAGTATCATACAAGAAACTATTTTTGACCCTGACTATACTATAGTCTGTAATGACTAGTAGCTTATGGTGGTTAATGTTAAGTAATGTTAGCAAGCTTCAAAATCACTTTGCTGACACGGTTTGAAACTTCGTTCTATCATGGCACCAATAAGCATTTCAGTGGTTTTATCTAAAAATTTAAATAAGGAAGAAAATACTAGATTTTCTACAAAAAAAAGGCAAAGACTGACCTTTGCAACACTATTGATAGTCTAACAAAGTGACTATACTACGGCTACTCCATTTTATCATTATTAATCGAGAAAATAGTTTATAAAATGTCTGAGACGTCTTGTTTTTTTCTAAAACCCAAAGATATTTAGGTCAGTATCACACAAGACAAACAAACGCTGGACATCCTCATAATTTAGAATGTGGTTCTTGGTAAAGTTAGGCATTTTTGCTTGAAAAAAAAAGAGACAAATTATTAATGATAATTAAAATAGATACTGATTAATTGACGGTTTCAGCTCCTTAAAGCAACTAGGGCGGTAACATAATGTAATGCTTGTTTTTATTATTAGTCTACTGTTTACATTTTTAACAGATTAATTGTTTAGATTATAAAATGTCAGAAAAAGCACGAATCTCTGAATGTGTGTTTGTATTTCGATAATCTCGAGAAATGCTAATTTTGCCTTTGCCGCATATTTTTGATGAATGTCAATGCTACTTCTGAGTTTAATAAAATATTAATGACTCTAAACATTTGTAAAATATATACTTTGAATCATTTATCAGCATTGATGAACCCCACAAAGGATATTATAGCGTTTAAAAGCATTATTTGGAGGTGCAATTCTCGGCAGGCACGCAAAACTCGGCATAACACCGGATATTCCCATAACTTACGGAGACATGGCTGGTTGCAACTTGAAACACATTTCCGAGGACCTCTCTCCATTTTTATAAGATCAGTGACCATCACGTTCATGCGACTGGTTTTGTTTCTGGTTTGGAACCCAGACGTCTTGTTTATTACAGCCATGTGCAACTACAGCTACTGACGTAACTATGCTTGCTGTAGCCTGGTTTATTCGCTCCAAACCAGCTGATGGAAACGTACATATTTCTTGTTTTTTTCCTTTTTTTTGACATTTCAAAAGTACTCTTAAAATTCGCATGATAATTAGATGGAAAACATGGCAATTGTTGTATTGTTTCAGTGTTATTAATGTTGTTGGTTTGAACAAGCACTGCCTTGCTATAAATAAAAAGTGCCGGTAGGCGTCACATTGGCCCCTGTGAACGGGCACTGCATTGTTTCCCACAGTCCAACATGACATCTTTAACATGTTGTTGCATGTATCAGAACAGCAGTTCCAAAACCAAAAGATATACAGTCTACTGTGATATAAAACAGAGAAAAGCAGCAGATCCAAACATCGGAGAGGCTGGGAAGTGACTGACCAATGAATCGAAGTGATTCAGCTCCGAAAACAACCAACTCAGCAGAAAAATTATAAATAGACATTAAGTTTCAGTCCACTTAAGGTTTTTTGGGGCTAAAAATGACCTTCAGATCCTCTTTGTTGTGTTTTTCCAGATTGATCCACGATTACCTGAGCGTGGCGCCCTTCGCAGACTACCTCGACAGCATGTACTACAACAGGTTCCTCCAGTGGAAATGGCTGGAGAGGTAAACTTTGATATGACTGAGGGAAATTAACCTCCCTATCTCATCTCTGTTTTTCAAATGTCTTGCGGTTTATTTTTTCTTTTGATTATGCGCGTCAGCATAATCTCTTTACATACACACACACACACACACACACACACACACACACACCACTTTAAAACTCACCGAGGCTCATTTAAAGGCCACACTATCCACTGTCAGACCAGTAAGAACATGCTCAGCGTGTCGCCTCATTGCTTTCCTGTCTTCATTGGGTGAGAACAACGCAATTCATGAACTTCAGAGTGATATCACTGTTACATATTTCAAGACAGGAGTTTGAAATTGCTCAACTGCAAAGTTTCACAGTTCAGTTGAATTTCAGCAGAGGAGCCTTTCAGAACAGGCTGTTGTGGCCTGAAGGTTAGATGTAAGTCTCCCTGCTGTGTGAGAAGGTTTTTTTTTTAAGTTAGTTTACAGAGGAGGTGCAGCAGGTAATTCTGTCGTCTAATCAGGTCTTATAATCACAGTAAAGAGCAGTCCTTTAAGTAGAAAACCTACTGACCAAAATGTTTCCTCTAAAAGTTATGTACAGTTTATTCAACCTTGAAAGCCTCGTTGAGAGTAACAAAAAGAATGTTCTGACAAAGAAGGCAGCAATAACAACAATGACATTTGCACCTTAAAAAACAACGGCAGAAAAACAGTTTCTGTAGCAATGATTTTAATTTCACAAAGGATCCAAATTTTGCAATGGTAAATGCAATAGCAGAAGATTCCAGGCGGAGCGAGCAGCACGTATAAAAGCTCTTTGGTCTGGTTTAGTGCTGACTTTAGTGCTAACTTTCAATGAAAATGAGTCATGGGATTTACAGTGGTTGTTTCAGCCTGGTAGCTACTATTAAAGATCACATAAGACCATCTGCTCACAGCGACCGTGATGCTCTGTGAATGAATTTACATAAACACAGAGATTTGCACATCATATAGTCTCAGACAACACAAAATAATGTTAGAAGTCTCTTTTATAAAGTGAATGAAACAATGGAAACAGATAATAAATACTTCTTATAATAATTAGATGCTAAAAATTCCCACAGGTTGTTTTCCTGAGAAAAGGGAACAGGTTTGGAGAATGAGATAAAAGCGGGATCTCAATTCCTGGTTTTCAATCATAGTCACACTGTTTTCTGACTAAGTGTTCATTAGTTTGAGAAGTAAAGCTATCATGACAATAAAAAGGTTGTTTTTATCAGGTTTGTTTACAGTCAGATAGTTCCCAGACTCCACTTTAAAATCCTCAGTGATACTGTAAACAACAGTGGACTGAGGGTTTAGGTTTGATGGTGTTCTTAAAGGATCAGCTCAAAATCAGCCCACAAGGGAGGCCCATCGATCCACAGAGATCTGTGGCGTCAAATACTAAAGAGCAGCCCAAATCCACAAGCTGATGAGAGAGAAATGCAAGATGGAGCGATGGAAGAAGAGAGGAAAATAAACAACGTCAAATCAAGAAAATGAAACTGAGACTGTGGAGACAGATGGTACATCTATTCCCACCAGGAACCAGCGTTGGCTTCTTTCCTCGTTATTTACAGCAGAATGAGGCCGGTTTCTTCCATCCCCACAAGCTGCTTATCTGATAAAAACTCTGGGCCTTTCTCAATCTGTGTTCTTGTCGGTACTTGTTTTCTTACTTAATTACTGTCCCAATACACAAGTTTGCATTTTGGCAAGAACGGTTAAAATTCCCAGAAGTGTCCTTGAAAAGTCCCTTTTACCGAGGATGCATCGCTTGGTAACTTGTGTGAACTTGACGGCAGAGATATCCCAGCATTCGTTTCGGCATTCAAGCGAGAGGAAGGAAAGAAGCTGAGAGAGAGGCCAACTACAGAACGTACTTTACTCTTTTCGTACGTTATTTCATCACTATATCCACTTTTGAGTGAGTCCGCGTAGGGGGAAGCTAACGATCCGCCCAGCCAGTCAGCTCACAGAGCCCTCAGCAGACAGGCAGACCACTGCAGCCAACACAGCGAGTAGTATGTAGCTGCAGTCCCGGAGGCTGCAGTTTCAGGACCGCAAACCTAGGACCGGAACTGCATTTCTAGGACCCTTGTTTACTTTGATACTGCCAGCTAGCTGGCTGTGTTACTCTTGATAGCCCCCCGAAGCCAGTTAACCTCACCACAACCACCACCTAGTGTGTGCCTATACTTAAGTTATTGATTATATGCAAGTCGACCAGTTGCAGACCACCACCACTCCACTAGATGGCGCAGTCGCAAAGGAACTACGGTCCTAGAACTGCGGTCCCAGGATTGTGAGGGTCCTGAAACTGCAGCCTCCGGTACTGCTACTACATAGGCCCAATCCCAATGTCCCCCCTAAGCCTTAAGCCCTGAACCCTCACAGACTTTACTGGCGTCACTTGGAAAGTGATTGAGTTTGAGAGGCTGCAAGGGCTCAAAATGCTGAGAACAGGAACGGGACAGCACTTTGCCACTTTATCACTTTACCTTGACGACGCTGAAACACATTGCACACTTTTAATTTTGTGTGGGCAATTCCCTCAGCCAGAGTCTGCATAAATGCAGACTTACGAAAGGGCTCAAAATGTCCGCGAGAGAGCCCTCGCTCACTTGATGATTTGACAGTAGGACAGCCCTAAACCCTCACAGACTTCCCAGGGAACGCGTCTCAAAGTCTGAGAGTCTGTGAGGGGGGACATTGGGCCATAATATTGAACACAGCAGCGAGTCCAGCAACAACGGCAGAGTAAAGACCCACAGCTGTAAGGTAGTTTTAACGTTCGTACCGCTGTTATTCTGTCATTACAGTATGAAAGGGGACTATCTTTAATATTATATTAGACATTATATTGTTAGTGTGCAGTAGAGTTGTGGTCACAGTATTTGCAGGCGGCCTCTGTGCTTGGGGTATTGCGCAATACCAGCAAGAACGCGTCGTCTCAGACCGTCAGCAGCGTTTTGTGTGCTCGTGACATTGCAAGATCATTCTTCCAAGAACGACTAGCAAGAATGTTCTCCCCAAGAACACAAGTCCGTTCTTTGCATTCTTGGTTTTGAGAAACACCCTCTGTGTGCCTGGCATGTCAGCTTTGCAGGAACTGTGAACTGAAGGTTGATGACCTTGAATTTTTCACGTCATCCAGTGGGGTTTAGAGACGTTTTTGTTAACCACAGGGTCACTGGAGAATTTCCAATCCTTCAACTGCAGTAAAAACATGAAACCCATCGACATAATTAGAGTGGAAATGTGTTCTTGCGGCAGTAATGTTAAGGCTAAGACATGATAGAAGCTGCTTAGTCAAGTTACTTTACGCTATTACCAGTTAACTCACTGAACAGCTCGTTATCAAACATAAATGTGTCTTTAGCATATAGAAATCTGTCGAGTACTGAAAGCTGGTATTGAACACCTGATCAGATCCATAGTCTTTTTAATAATACTTTAATCACATATTTACTGATTTTAACTTATTTAACTTTTAACTTATTTGTACAGCTGCCTTTAATATATATAAATGTACGTTTAATTATCGGTTATCTGTGTAGCTTGAAGGGACTACAATCGTTCTTGTTAGTTTATTTACCCTTATACAACACAAGGTTGTATAAGGATAAATAAACTACCTTTAACCCTAAATATTTGATCAGTTTGTCCTTTTTATAGAAAACTACGTTTATATTCCTCAAAGGAATATATATTTACATAAGCAGCAGTTCAAAAAAGTGTGTAACTAATGACATTAATATGAATGTTAAGCTTTAAATGTTATGCCACGATAACTTATAAGCGCCTAAATACAAACTTTTTTTACGAATTTTTCTTTTGTTGCGCATTCAACAATTTTCTGTTCTGTAACGGCGGTCAAAAAGCTGCTTGTGTCTTGACTTATAGTCATCACAGTACATTGGTTTATTGTTTATTGATTAGACCACTGAGGATGTCATTAGGTCAGTATGGGACTGAAAGTGCAAGAAAACACAAACCGATACCAATTAGTGAAAAGGGCAGCGTTAAAAAACAAGCAGGAGAATCACCATCACAGGGCGTGTTCAGCTGTGAATGACTCATCCTGTTTTAACGAGTCTGTTCCCGAGGGTCCACTTAATTAACCTGCTTGAATGACCAAACTGTCCAAAGGGAGATGAGCCGGGAGTGCTGCTACCTGTTTTTCAGTTTGTAGGATGTGGTTATTTTATTTGTGCACTCGAACGGGGTCAGTCCTTTGTTGCTAGGGTCGTATGTTTCCCAGTTTTAGGGTTAGGTTTAGGGGGTTAAGGAGCAGTTTAGGACCCTGGGAACATAGATACACTTCATATTGCCTTCTTTCCCTAAAGCCCGATGGGATTTTTAAGACCGAGGCAGATTTTGATATTTGAAGATTTTAAAATCCAATATATTGGCCGATTTTTATTTTTCCTTGTTCTTTTCAGAAACACACAACAGAAACAAAAGATTATCACTAACATTTGTAGTTATGTATAGTTATGAGACCTCCCCAAGAAAAAATTACATTTTAAAGCAGTTTAAAATAAATATAAACTTTATCATTATAAATTGCTCTTTGAACAAATATACAGCTGATAAGAGGTGCGTTTGACTTCAATGTGATGCATGCTGGACTTAAAATAAGGCATGCTGGTTAGAAATGTTGTCCGACTTTCGCCGGTGCTGCAAAACGTCACCATGTCACGTGACATAAAACATCGCGGGAGAAAGGCTTATGTCGTGAGGTGGTGACGTTTTGCAGCTCACGTTAGACCGTCAAGTCAGCGAAAGTCAGTTGCAGTCATCTCGACCGCACCTTATGTCAGCTGATTGCTGTGTTTTGTGGTGTTAGTGCCATCTGGTGGACAAACTACACAAGGACAACACTCATAACATGATCGAAGGATCCGTCTCTCCGTTTCTGTAATTGTCATTTGTTGGCCGTTATTAACACGGATACCGATTTATCTGCAATTAGCTATCTGCAATTTATCGGACGGGCTCTACCACGCACACACATTCTGACCTGATTATCCAGGTTTTTAAAGTTTAAACAGTTAAATAGTTTACATTCAACGTGTGTGACCTTTTCTACATCTGCAGGGGCATTTTTCAAGAAGCCGCCATTTACAAGTTTCCACATTTCTACCTGACAAACTACTTTGTACAAAATATCACAGGAAAGCTTGTTCCAAAAATGTGTTTTCAAACTATCCTGTATATTATTTTCTGTATCAATACCCAGGACTGAATTAATAACTCAGTCTGTGCATGTGTTGCAGTGTGTGTTCAGAAATGAGTTTCTCTTTTTGTCCAACAGGCAACCAGTGACAAAAAACACATTCAGACAGTACAGAGTTTTAGGGAAAGGAGGCTTTGGAGAGGTGAGTACATTCACACAAGCTTCTTTTTTAATTTTTTTTAAAATTGCATCCAATTAACACAAAACAGAACAACTCACAGATACGACAATAAGAGGGAATTATCTTATTAACAAGTACAAAACCCCTCCCCTCCAAAAGACTTCCGACTTTATGGAAGTACTCCTTAAAATCTCAGCCAGCAGTGTGTACAATGAATAGAGGGTATTATAAGAGCAGTTGAAAGCAGGGTAACTTGGCTGTAAGCGTTAACATTTTCTGGGTTCGTATTGGAAGGCGTGTTGTTTTGAGTGACTTCCAGGTTTGAGTCACTGTTTTCGTTTATACTCATACAACATACATTATCACTATCGCTCCCTTCACAATTGTACATACAGCTACAATTTATACCCGTCTTCTTTATGAAAATTTAATTGTGAAAGTTACACCAGCAGATCATAGTGATTTTACTACAGCCTGCACGTTCTTTTCTAAAATCATAATCATATCAGCACTTTTATTATAAATCTAAGGAGCCATTTGTATTTGAAAATTACTAAATGTATGGGGTTCACCCTAAAACATCTTTATCATGATCCAGCTAACTAACTAACTTAAGGGCTTGTTGCTTTGACCACAGTTCCAGATTAATTTTACGAGCTTATGAGAACCAGAACAAATCCAGACTCGTGTCAAACGGTCAGCATTCTGATCTGAGTAACTCATTTATCGCAGCACGAAGAGCAGGGCCCAGAGCCGCGTCCTCCATCACCTTATAATTAGATCATTTACAATCACAGTCTTGTTCGGGTTCCTGGCGCTCTCATAATTGTGAAGTCACAAGATGGGCGCCGATGAATTTAGTCTCTGTTTTATTAAGAGAGTGTATTGTGTATTTTATTTGTGCATATACTTATAGAAATAACATTGTGTCCCCTCTTTACCCTGCAGGTGTGCGCGTGTCAGGTACGGGCCACAGGGAAAATGTACGCCTGTAAGAAACTGGAGAAGAAGAGGATAAAGAAGAGGAAAGGAGAGTCCATGGCGCTCAATGAGAAACAGATCCTGGAGAAAGTCAACAGCAGATTTGTAGTAAGCATTTCAACTTATCTACTGTCTGTCTACTAAGATTTTTCCATTCACCAGCAGATTTTGAATCCGCATATTGAAACAAATAAAGGGAAATAGATTGGTAGATGGGAACTTGATGACACATGCATCAAAGACAAGAGAAGCACAAAGAGGTAAATAGAATCATAACTAATTCATTTTAACAAGAAACTGAACTTAAACTAAAAACTAGAATATACAGGTGCAGCTTAAAAAATCTGAATATTATGGAAATTTTAATCAAAACATGAAACTTAACCTAGATCCGGAACACAGAAAGTGAAATATTTCAAGCCTTTTTTTGCTTTAATCTTGATGATTATGACTTAGAATTTCACAATAAAGAATTTAAAATACAGAAATGTCTAAACTCTAATCAGCTTATTACTACAAACACCTGTAAAGGTTTCCTGAGCATTTAATCTCTTCAGTTTGGTTCTTTTCTATGCACCTGGGGCATATTACAGCAACTTCCTAACCTACAGATCCTATCCTAACTGCTTGGTAATAAGGGTTAGGAACTGATGTAGGATAAAGGCCATTACAGATTAACAGCTCCTAAGTCAATGTTCCTTTCCTAACTAAAGATAGAAAAAAGTGTATAACAGAAGCATCCTAACTTCTTCTTAAACAAACTCTCCTAACTTTAGGAGAACTGTTGAGCTGTCCTAACTGTTACTTTTCCACCAGGTAGTGTTTGTAGTGTTTTAATCCACATGGCTGTATATTGCTTTTACAAAATCAAAAGGTGGAACTTATTAATTGATTCTACCGATGTGTTTGGTGACAAAACACTCATTAGTAGAAAGGCTGTCGGTGATGTAATGCTAGATAATGTTTCATTATATAACATAATATAAAGGCTTGATCTAACAAAACTATGTCCGCTATTTTAGCCCACTCTCTCTCTTTAATCTCCCCAGATAAGTGTTACGTGATTTTCACAGCGATTAAAAGCCGTTTAGCTCGGCGAGATGAGAAAAGTGGCATCGGTTACTAGGTAACAGACATAAAAGTTGAGAACCGATGTTGGATTGAGTATTTAGGATTTAGGTACGATAAGATAGCACTCCTAATGTTAGTTAGGATTTGCTTCTGTAATACCAAATTGAGAAAAATCCTCTTAGACTCTTCCTGTCTTAACTTAAGACAGGAACTTTCTGTAATACTCTACACTTTTTACACTGTTAGTGCAAGTCTAGTGGTGTCAGGAACCTCCAGGTGAAAAAGCAGAGTTTTGGGCCCAAACACACAGTTTATTAAGCAAAGAAAGAAATTCCAGGCTTACATGACGTTATTGCAGACAAGAGTCCAAACACTGTACTGATCTCAAACCAAGCAGGCAGAATAATCCAATATCCAACAGCTGAGAACAGAGACGCTCGACAGGCACGATGACGACGCAGCAACAGACAGCGGGGACCAAACAGGAAACAGGACAAAAAAAAACCAAACGCAGAAACACGGACCAAACAGACGGACACACATGATGCTTTTTAGTAATAAGTTATTCGATATATATTTGATTTTATACATATGTTCAGCTATTAATAATGGTCATTTAGAATTTTTGAGTTATTATAAATACACTTAAAATCGTGTTTAGTGCCCTCGTTAGAGACCTCATTCGCTGGTCTTTACTGCCTTATCTTTGCTTGGAAAAAAGCTGCAGTTGTGAGCTGTTCGATTATTCTGTAAAATTCTGAGCAGTGCTTTTTTATTTCTTGTCTCGAAGGATTTCTTCAGATATGAAGGTTTGAAAACCCAAAACGACAAACTGGCTGGTGTGAAAGTTGTCAAACTGTCAACAAATCCCATTAAAATATCAAAACCCGACAATGTTATTTATAATTTTTTATATATAATAAATTTAGTATAATAAATTTAATCAAACGTGACTCAAACAGAGAATTCAATGGTGCATTTTCAGCCGCAGGTTAACCCACATTTGGTGCTTTAGTTGGTACTTCTGGCAGAAGGACAGTTTATGTACTTTTCACTAGACTTATCCTGTGACATTAACATCTTCAAATGTGTAATTTTGTGTTTTCTTATAAACAGCTTCACATATTTCCTCCTCAGCTTGTTCTTTGTGCGTGTCAATCGGACGTGACGTCTTCAACATTGACAAGGGCAGTAATTAAAAGACAACATGGAGGTTTGTCCTGTCTCTGGTTTGATTCTCTGCCAGATGACTTTCGTTAAGCTTATTTGACTTGGACTCCAGTCAGCCAGCTCGCTCGGGGCTCCAAGGCCTGAGGAGTCCCTCAGGGTTCAACGTGGCTTCGATGTCAAAATACAGAGTCGGACAACTTTATTTAACATAACAGCAGGTTGTGTTTTTAGTTGTGTGTACGTGCAGGCAGGCAGCTTCCTGATTATCTCACATTAAAGGAAAAATTCACCATAAAGCAACTGCTATTACTGATTAGAGACAGGAGGTACTCAGTACGTTTTGAGGTTCTGGTACTTTTTGGAAGACGTTCTTATTGTATTTTTATCATTACTGATTTTATCTTTATATATTGATCCAATCAATATTTTATGTTGACCATGAATCAATGGCTACTTTAATAGGGCAGCTCTCTTTATAGAGCGTTTTAGCCTCTTAGCTCATTGTTCTGGTTTCCCAGCAGGCAACTTTACCGTTCACTCTCACCGCTCTCCTCAATGTTCTCTTATATTTCCTTCAGCAGCAAGCAGATGTTTTTAGCAGCAACAAACAGCCACATGTAGAGACTAACTAGTTAATAAAGTGGAACATAGCAGCTAGCATCAAGCAGTCATAGTTTAAATAACACAAACCACATACCTACAAATTATAATTTATATTTGTAGTTTATGTCAGGATCAGTGGCGGAGTGCTGAAGCAACAGATCAGAATTTCAGCATTTATTTCCTGCAGGACATACCACCCTTTGTTTGAACCCACCCATTTTTCAAGTGAGCAAAACTATTGGAACATGTGACTGACGGATGTTTCTTGTTGCCCAGCTGTTGCCTTTTAGGTTGATTGTCCAAACTTTAAATAGCTCTGCATGACTAGGCTAAGTTTTCATCCTTGGTTCAAACCTATAAAGACTGCATTTCCTGTTAAAGAGGATAAAGCAACATGAAGACCAGAGAGCTGTCTATGGGAGAAAAGCAAGCCACTGTCAAGCTGAGAAAAGAAGGAAAATCGACCAGAGCCATTGAACAAACATTGGGCACAGCAAGCACAACAATTTGGAACGTCCTGAAAAAGACAGGAACTACTGATGTACTGAGCAAAAGACGAACAGGTTGGCCAAGGAAAACTGTAGTTGATGACAGAAATATGGTGAGAGCTGTGAAGAAAACCCCCAAAACATCAGTAAGTGACATCACCAACGACCTCCACAATGCAGGGTGAAGGTATCACAATCCACTGTTGGAAGAAGACTCAGAGCAGAAATATAGAGGCCAAACCACAAGATGCAAACCACTCATCAGCAGGAAGAATCACAAGGCCAGAGTGAAATTTGCTAAGAAGTCCAGAGATGAGCCGAAAAAGTTCTGCAACACAATCTTATGGACTGATGAGATCAAGATTCATCTCTAGCAAAGTGATGGAGAAAGAAAGGAACTGCTTATGATCTGACGCATACAAGCTCATCTGTGAAGCATCGTGGAGTTAATGTCACGGCTTGGGCGTGCATGGCTGCTTCTGGAACAGGCCCATTAATATTTATTGATGTAAGTGATGATGGTAGCAGCAGAATTAATTCAGAAGTGGACAGAAACATTGTCTGCCAATTTACAGAGAAATGCATTGAAACTAATGGGGAGGAAGTTTATCATGCAGCAGGACAATGAGCCAAAGCACACTGCCAACAAAACAAGGACTTCATCAGGGGGAAAAGTGGAAGGTTGTAGACTGGCGAAGTCAATCAGCTGAATTTAACCCAATAGAGCTGCATTTCACCTCCTTAAGGAGACTGAAGGGAGAAACACCCCGAAACAAACAACCGAAAGAAGCTGCAGTAAAAGCCTGGAATAGCATCACAAATGAAGACTGCAACAGTTTGGTGATGTCGATGGGTCGCAGGCTTGAGGCAGTTATTGCAAGCAAGGGTTATGCCACCAAATACTAAATGCAATTATTTAATTTTGTTCCAACACTTTTGCTCACCTAAGAATGCTGTGGTCTAATACAAACTGTGATATGTCTTAAGTTGTTAAACACATCTAGATGTGAATAGCAGGAAATAAAAGCTGAAATTCTGACCCCTTGTCTCATCTTTTGATCTTAAACCCAAATGTCTTCATGGAACAACAAAAACAAAAGAATTTGCCTTACTGTTCCAATACTTTTGGAGGGGACTGTAAGTCTCAGGATTACATGAAGGTGAGGCTGGGAAGGGTCTAAACATAAATCCAAGCAGAAGGAGTAATCCAAAAGTCCAACGAGGCAGAGACAACAAAGAGTACTAACTGGAAACACTCAACACAACGACGAGGAGACGACAAGGACTGAACAGAAATAAGCACATTAAATAGAGGGGCAAACGAGCAGGGAGGGAGTGCACGGGTGAAACACATCGAGTCAATCAGACAACAGGAAACAAAGCTAGACATGAAACATGAAACTGATCACTTCAAAATGAAACAGGAAGTAAAGCATGCAAACATAAAGAAGGACGGATCTAGGAAAAAAAAACAGAACACGAAAGGACCATGGGCAAAACAAAACCATGGACATGAAACTAGAATACAGAGAGTTTAACAGACACTCTGTGCATTAATATGTACATTTGATCCATCTATGACTCTTGCACCCTGTATATATTCATGTATACATGCATATACCATACATAACCACCAACTTTATGTATATAATGTAATCTAGTACTTTTGAATATGTATTCCTTTTCACTGTTTGTATTTACAATCTACATAACTTGTATGTAGACACTGTATGTAGTTTGTCATCGTTACGATCAGCCCGCATAGACTTACAAGACACCAAACTCAGTGCCAGGACCAGAGTACAGCATGTACAGTACCTGTAACAATACAGAAAGGAGAATAAGAAGAGGAAATGTAAATATTTATGTACGTATTCATATATTTTATCACCTATTTGCATGTACAGATGAATACACAATAGTTCTCTGTTTAGGACCTTTATGTTCTTTGCTATTATTCTGTGTGTGACGTCGAGAGGAACTTAAAACTGGAGTCAATAAAACGGTTCTATAAAAACGTCCGTCGCTATTTCCCAGAATCCAGTGTGACATCTTCAAATGTTTTGTTTTGTCCGACCAACAGTCCAAAACCCCAAATATATTCAGTTCACAATGATATGAGACACATCTGAGAAGCTGGAACCAGTTTTAATTCATCAAAACAATTACCCGTTGGTGATTATTTTTTTGTCGATCGATTAAATTAAAGGTTTAATCTCTGTAAATATGATTCATCACTTCATGTGATCAGACTTGAGGTTTCCTCATTAACACACGACGCTCCTCTGTCTCCAGGTGAGTTTAGCGTACGCCTACGAGACGAAGGACGCTCTGTGCCTTGTGTTGACCCTCATGAACGGGGGAGACCTGAAGTTTCACATCTATCACATGGGCGAGGCGGGTTTCGACGAGAAGAGAGCCGTCTTCTACTCTGCAGAGATCTGCTGCGGGCTGGAGGACCTGCACCGAGAACGCATCGTCTACAGGTCAGCCTCTTCGACCCTCGCGGAGGTTTGTCTCATTGTCTTTCCTCTCTGTTCTCACTCTCCCTCTCTTCCTCTATCACACAGGGACCTAAAGCCAGAAAACATCCTGCTGGATGACCACGGTGAGTAAGCAGCGTTGAAAGGAAAAGACAGATTCATTATGAGTTTTTTCTTTCACACGGTCTTCAGCAGATGAAGTTTGCTCATGTCACAGTTCTGGTCTCGTGGGTGTGTGTTTCATGTTTGCTGTTTTACTTTGAAGTTCTGTCTGCCTCGTGTGTCTTTGTCTGGTTTTACTTCCTGTGTTTGTTTCTCACTGATTGTCTTAGTTATTTCACCAGTCTGTGTATTTAAGTGGTTTTCTGTCTCTCACTCTTTGCGTGTTCAGTGTTTCTGGTTTCTTATGTCGGATCCTTCCCTGTCTGGACGTGGATTTATATTTTCTGCTTTTGGGTTCAAAACCCCAGTTTTTCGTGTCAGCCGGACGGCAGACCGCCGTAACAGCTCAGTTGTAATGAAGCTATAGATGTTCAAACTTTTAGGATCCATGTCATACACTCAAAAGCTCAGAAACAGGAGAGTAAGTGGACCTTGAGTTGAGATTGTTTTGTCTGCTTCCAATGATAAGCTCAACTTTAAAAGGAATTTCACACTACAATTTAAAATTCCAATTTTATTCCTTATTTAAAGACATTTTTAAAATTGATGTTTAATGATCAACTTTAGATGTTTTACTGAACAATGCTAATTTAATAATTGATTTATAATTATTTTTAAATTTAAAGTCTTTCTGTGGCACACTGTATACACTATTGCTCTGGCTGGAAAGAGTCTGGTGTTAGTATGACAGCAGTTTGGTAGATCATTTTCCTCTGTGAATCACCAGAGGGCGCTCTGACTCCAGAAACCAAAAACCTTCAGAGGAAAAACTCTCCTCTGGCACTGGAGTCTGCATATTTTGAGCTGGTGTGATGACATAAAACAGTCCTGAGACAAACATCCATCCTTAAAACCAGCCAATAAACGCAAACAAATCCAGTTGTTTAGTAAAGACTGCACTTGAGTTTGGTTGTTGGTATGTAGTAAAGTATTGTGGGCTCAAGATAAAAAACATTCAGTTTTAAATAAACCACTATTGCCTCGTTTTGACTACTGCAGTGCCCGTCTAGCGAGTCTCCCAGCTTGTGGGGTGAAACCCCTACAAATAGTTCAGAACGCAGCGTCTGGGTTTTGGTCAGCCTAAAAGGACTCATGTCACTCCATCACTCAGTGACCTCCACTGGCTTGCCCGTGGCCTCCCGAATCCAATTCAAGTCACTAATATTTGCATACAAAGAGACCACTGGGTCTGCACCATCTACCTAAACATCTACCTTCTCGGCCGCTGCGCTCCTCCAACGAACGCCGCCTGGCTCTGCCACCGCTACACACTCAAATCTCTACGTTCTCATCTGGGACACCACGATGGTGGAACGAGCTACCACGTGCCATCAGAGCAGGGGGGTCCCTCTCTAACTTCAAGAAGCTCCTAAACTACCGAGACTAATAAGCATAAAGTGGCCGACCTCTAAAGACATATCTGCTGGTTGCTTGTACATTATGCATCAAAGGAAACAAACATAAAGCTCCTCAGCACTTAGATGAAAATGGCCTCGACGAATGCTGACTTTATCATAAATCACAAGATAATTCTCTGCAGTCTTGCACAAATCAAAGCATAAACAATCTCACCAGGGTAGCAAGAAAATAGTTGTTTTATTTATTTATTTTTATGACTTGACATATGACAGTGATTGTTTGTGTCCGTGTAGTTTGCATGTTATTCCTTGAAAGACAAATAATACAACTGAAAGAACTAAAGCATCAGTACTTGAAAGAAAATGTAGTTAAGTTACAGCAATCTTTTGTTGATTTCCTGCTTGCATCTACTCTGATGTTTGCATCGTTTTATATTGTTTAAGAACGTCAGTGTTTACTTTGCACATATCATGCCGTCTGTGCGCTTCAGTAAGCAGCCACTGTATATTCTTTAAAAAAAAAAAAGCTTTAAAAAAATAAAACACCAACACAATATTTGTTCATGTAAAAATGAAATGTTTAACTTGATCTTAATGAAGAACATTTACGGGGGATTTTCATTCTTTTTCATTTGAATTTTCTCATTTAGTAACTGATACTGAAAGAAAATTTGAGATATCCTTTGCCTTTTCTTCAATCTCATAGTAGACATTTGTATGCAAACATTTGTGTGTGTGTGTCTTTAGGCCACATCAGGATATCAGACCTGGGCTTAGCGGTTCATGTACCAGAGGGACAGACCATCAAGGGACGGGTGGGAACAGTAGGATACATGGGTAAGTAACCTCTGACCTCTACTAGTAATCAGTAGAAACTGAAAAACTGAAATGTCTCGCTTTAGCATAGTAGTGTAAAGGTTTTAGATTCTGCAGATGCTCACTCCACTGCCTCTGCCTCTTTCCTGCAGCTCCGGAGGTGGTGAAAAACGAACGGTACACCTTCAGCCCTGACTGGTGGGCGCTGGGCTGCCTGCTCTACGAGATGATCGAGGGCCAGTCTCCCTTCCAGCAGAGGAAGAAGAAGATCAAGAGGGAGGAAGTGGAGCGGTTGGTGACGGATGTGGAGGAGGAATATTCCAGCAAGTTCTCCGAGGACGCCAAGTCCCTCTGTAAAATGGTGGGTGGATGTTCGAGCGGCCAAATCCACTTCTCTCTCATTTGCTCTGGTCTGTAGCTCCCATCTGCTCAAGCTCCATATTTTACCATATTCTAATTACACCTCAGTGTTTTAAAAGGACTTCTTGTTTTCCATGTTTACAAAAATATATATATTTTTAATGACACATTCTCTGCCTACGGCCCCGGTTACACCAGCATCTACCAAGTTTCACAGCAAATTCAGTTCAGTTTATGTGAGTGGAATTATAATAATCAGTGGTTTCACTCACAGCATGTATCTAAAAACTTGCATCGCAGTCTCCTCAAGGTAGATTTAGGTGAATTTTGACCTGCATTTTCACCCAATAGCAAATCCGGCCTCTGTGGCAGTGGTCCAAAACCAATGAAGCTAAAAATGCAGTAAAAAAGCCCTGAGGTGGTTTGGTCTGTAGTCAAAATGTAACTTTATACCTTTTCCTAGTGAGCTACTTTGCTGACTGGGACATTTTTGCATCCCCGTTGCAGTCACTCTTTCGCTTTAGGTTGTGTTCAGACCGACATTAGCACAAAAAACTGCTTATTTGTCAGACTCCAGGTTGTCTGGTAAAAAAGTTGAACCTGACTCAACGCATTGCGTCGTGAACCGGCATAAATGTGGAAGCTCACATTCCTGCTAGACGACTTTACATGGAGCTCACCGAGACGGAGGATAAAATGATTAGCCAACGTTATAACTTTCCATAATATCCCGTCTAACAGCATTATAAACCACCGTATAGTGTTTTGTTGTCTGATAAAACCTCCCTGATAAATCTGATAAACATTCAAATCCATGGACCTGTTGCTCAGACCGACCCTCCTGGATTGGATTTCATCGTCTCACCTGAGGCAGCTTCTTGTGTTATTTAAATGCAGTTTGCTTTTCAGTCTGATCACCTGCTTTTTCTTTCTCTTGAGTTCACGCCTTGTGTGATTTATGTGCTTTTCACATTTCACTTCCTGTAGTTTGTGACTTTGTTTTTTATAATACCCCAGCTTCTCGCCAAAGATCCCAAAGAGAGGCTGGGCTTCCAGGGGGGCGGAGCCTCTGAGGTCAAAGCCCATCCCATCTTCCGCTCCATCAACTTCAAACGCCTTGAGGCCGGCATGCTGCAGGCACCCTTCATTCCTGATGTAAGTCTACAATATGTAATATATCGGACATCAAGTTCGTGCTACAGAAACTGGAGTCTCACTGAAAGTTGCCTCCTCAGTTTTAAGAATGTAGTACAGAAAAAATACATAGATGCATTTATATATGAGAAATACAAGTCTTACTGAGAGAGAGAATATCAGTTATATATTTTATGTGTGTAGTAGAGGCAGGTGTAATTAATATAATTAATGAAGGCTCAGGTGTTACTTCTGACATTATTGATAGTGTAGGTGTAACTAATAACATTAGTGATAGCAGAGGTTCAGCTAATAATGATTGCGCAGGTTTGATTAAGAACAAAAGATGGCTGGAAATTAAATCTTTTCTGCTACACAGGAAGTGGAGTTAATTAATCTGATTAAAAAGAACATCACTGAGGCTCATTATGCGGAGCATGCATAATTAACCTGCACACTGTCTGCGAAAGGAAGGAAGGATTCTTTATCTGCTATAGGAAAGTTGAGATGTCTGGACAGTTATGGTTTCTTATAAAGTCTCTTCATCAGTAGTGGTGTTTGTGTTGCAGCCGCAGGCCATCTACTGTAAAGACGTGCTGGACATCGAGCAGTTCTCCACAGTGAAAGGAGTAGAGCTGGAGCCAAAGGACGAGTCCTTCTACAGCAAAGTGTCCACGGGCAGCGTCTCCATTCCCTGGCAGAATGAGGTGAGAGACATTCATAAACACGTACTGGACACACAAGCGGGATGTTACCTCTTTTACTTGCAGTATGTCTCCCTGTGCATGCGATACAAAGAAAGGTCTTTTCTCCTGCAGATGATCGAGACGGAGTGTTTCGCAGAGCTGAATGTTTTCTACCAGGACGGTGCGGTTCCCCCTGACCTGGACTGGAGGGGACAGCCGTCTCCTCCACCCAAACAGGGACTCCTGCAGCGGCTGTTCGGCCGTCAGGTCAGTGGACTCACCTCACGTACATCGTTATCCTTTTACCATCCAGTAGTTTGTGCATACCAGCTAGAGATCAGTTTGTCAAGAGTGGACCAGAGTCTGAACCTGTCTCTGTTTCTCCTGCAATCATTAGCCGCGTTTCCACCAAAAGTACCCAGAACTTTTAGTCCCAGTTGAGTCTACTTTTCAAGATACTAAAAGGTTCCTTCAGTCCATTGTTGTGTGCGTTTCCACCGCGATCTTCAGACCTGCAAAGATTGCAGATGCATATAAAGCAACGGACAGGCATCACACAGTGTCCAAGGAGGAGTTTCAAGTTGTGCTGCTGTTGATTGTGGTTTATTAGTTTGCGAATGTGGTCATTAAGTCAACGGTGGAAAAGGGACAAGCAGCAGTAGTAAAGAGGATTCAAAATGCTCGAAAAGCTAGACTTAAAGCGAGTAGCCTCTACTCAACCAATCAGAAATGTTCAGCACTGCAAGTTCCAGTACTTTGGGAAAGTACTACATTCCTTGTAAGGTTCTTTCACTAGCAAGGACCACAATCAACAGGTATGATTAAAGGATTTATTGATTAACGGACAGAAGATGTATGAAGCTTGCAGTAGCTGAATAGACATTAGAAAGTGTTATGGGGAAGCTACGATAGGGAAATCCGCCGTAGCACCCGGGCACGACGGACCCCCTATAAACCTATGGCGAGGAGGAAGATCAGGAGGCAGGACAGAGAAAGGGGTGGGAAGGAGGGATGCAGGATACGAGGGCGAAGGGGAGGATTTAGGACGTGTGGGTATTTATGGAAATGCTGGCGATGATGTGCTTGATGTGTGGTCCCGCTCCTGAAACTCTGCTAATTAGCACCACTTGTTCCTGGGTAAAGTTCCTGCAGGGGAAATGCAGCTCTTGTTTTTACATTAAAAAAAACTTTTAGTCGCCCTCCACTCAAAAATGTGTTTTGTTTATTGTTATTGCACAAGTGTTTTAGCTCTGACAGGAGCTGCATGTATGTGCAGTTAGTTTTCACATCCATCTGCTGAAGGAGGAAAGTTTCTTTCTCTGTGCTCACTTCAAGTCTCCATTACTTGAAGCCTCCATGTCAGAAACAATGAGTATTTTACTCTTCAGTGAACTGGCTTCAGTAAGTTCAAAGCTTAAAAAGTTTGTGTTCAGACAATATTAGAAATATTTGTACACACAAAAAAAGTTAAAGCCTTTTACTGGCCTGGTGGGGCTACACGTTTCAACAAATAAACGTATCTTTCAGTTAGAAAACTTTAAACTTTTGTAAATATGGACATGCTATACAACATTAGATTGGTTAGATTCTCCACAATTCAATTGTTGCACCAACCGGCAATTGAGGGGCTATCCCAAATATTGATTATCTGCAGGATAAGTTGAAGAATGATTTAAGCAACTGAAATCCATCCATCGTCAACCGCTTATCATCGCAGGGCCACACATAGGGGACACACTCACTCAATTTTGGAGACAGCAATTCACCTAGCTCTCTCATGTCTTTGGGATGGTGGGAGGAGAACATGCAAACTCCACAAAGAAAGGCCGGGGCAACTGAGGTTTGAACCCACAACCTTCTTGCTGTGAGGCAACATTGCTAACCACTGCACCACTGCGCCAACTGTGGCTGACTTTCGCCGACATGATGGTCTAACATGAGCTGCAGGCGACTGCAGGGGCGGGGTATAAAAACGAGGCCGTCAAGTCGGACACATTCTGCCTCCATCAGATTACTGTGAGCTGAGATCAATGACTGATCTAGGTAATAGTGAGGTTCCAACTTTGTGCAGCCGGAGAAATGCAACTGCACAATTTCTAACCAGCATGCCTTATTTTAAGTCCAGCATGCATCAAGTTAAGTCGGCGCTGCGCACCTAAAGTAACTCTCTGCTCTCTGCTCCCTCTGCAGGACTGCTGTGGTAACTGCAGTGACAGTGACGAGGAGCCCACCAGGCTGTGACACACACACACACACACACACACACACTCTCATTTGTTTACAACTTTTGCACATTTGTATTTTTAGGATAGTACTATCTCTAAATGTCAGAATGTATATTTTCAGCATAGCCATAATGTTTAATGTTATTTAAAATGTGTGAAATATCGGCTGTCGACGCGTTCCAAACGAGGAGACGGGATCTTACAGAAGATGAACAGATGTTTTGTTTTTGTTTGTTTTTTTTGTCGAGGGAATGCTTTGCTTTCACGTTCATCCACTTACTCATGTTCACATTACTGATCTGGGAGCTGCTGCTGTCTACTCAGAAGCTCCACCGGAACAATCACCTGGTGTAAAAGTGCCTTGCTCAAGGGCACCGTGGCAGTGGTTAACTAAGGGAGGACTAAGCATTCCTCGATCTCTTTACCTTTCCCAACTTCGTCCAGGGAACCAAACAAGTGACTTTCAGTTCATAAACTGTGACCACTTTTCTTCTTCCGCCCTCCATTCTGCTCAGACCAACCTCAACTCTATTTTCAGCTTTAGTTTTCTTCTATTTAATTCTTTCTTAAAAGTGTGATTTTTTAAATTTTTGCTTAGACATTTTGGTTTTTGAAATGGTGACGCCAGGGCCATTAAGTTGTCTACATGTGCGGATATTTTTTATATCAATAATATTATTAATATTTTTTAATTTTTGCGATTATTGAGACAATCGACTTGTCGTGTCAGTGTGACTCCAGTTACTCTCGTCAGTTCAGTGCCAGTTTTGGAATGTGACTGTAAAAAGGTATTTTACAGAAACTCTGAGAGTTAAGTTCATAATTTTCATGCTCTGATTATACAAATTGCTTGTACATGCTTGTGCCTTTTTGATACTCCTTTATTTTCTCCCATGTTTGGTCCACAGTGAACAACTCACACATGTTATGTTGATGCTGCAATGAAGGAAGTATCCATTCACTGTTTCTTTATACCAATATACTACAGTATATTTATACAAACATATATGAACATTACATTTTTAGCAAAGTCAGTAATCCAAAAAAAATAATACACAAGGACGACGGGGTGGTAATCAGCTGTTAAGTGTCCGGTGATAAAGGCTGCCCAGCACACCTGATCATGAATATGATGAATGACCACTGATTGTGAAGCATGAATGAAGTATCTGGTGCCAAGTTTAGATATTTTTTATGTATTTAAAGCCTTTATTCATCATTGGACAGCTTGAGTGTGACAGGAGATGTGGGAGAGAGAGGAAGCAAGCAGGAAAAGGCCCCGGGTCGGTTTTACACGGGACGTGCGCATTAGCGATGAGCTAGCCAGCATAATTTAAGTGGTCTACCCAATCTAATGCTATGCTAGGTTAATTAATGTATTTTACAAAATACTTTATGGGCTCAAATTATCAAAAATATTTGGGTAATTGTGTGTACATTTTGGCTTTACGGACTATTTATGGACAGCAGAAATCAAAGCTCTTGTCCAACAGCTTTGCTTTTGCAGCTTGTTTGAGCAGCAGACACTAACTACACCATGAGTGCATACATTTACCAGAATATGGCAGTACTAAGTCTAACGCAGGGGTTCTGGTCCAAGTCAAGTACGGTCTGTCCATTCAGAAAAGAAGATTTTAATCCTCCCCAAAAAAGGGGGTTTGTTTAACTTGAAAACATGAATTTTTTTCCCCCCAACTTTTCAAATATACCTCCCCCAAAAAAACAAAGAACATCAAACTTTCTATGTCTGTATACTGACCAGGGGCCAGTTCCACAAACGTGATTTGCTGGCTCACTTCGTATCTTGTATGGTTCAGTGTGTTGCTCGAGGAAACTTTGACATGCGGACGGGAGAACCGAGGGGATTGAACTGCCAACCCTGTGAGGTCAACACTCTCCACAAACTGAGCTACACGACGCAAACCTGTATTAGTGTTTAACAGCCGTACAACTTGCAATCTAAAATCGGTCAATGATCAGAAAAGAATGAATCAAGACAGCATTCAGTGGTCATTGTCATTTATTATTATTTACTTATAATTATTACAGATACAATTTGAGTCTGTAAGCAAGCCATAGGTTTGTTTTTCTGCTGTCTCTCAGGGTTTCTGTAGAATTTAATTCTTTTTCCTTTACTTTGCTCTGATCATAAGATGGATTTACATTTGCCCTGCCAGTAGACTACTTTGTGTGTGGTAGTAACAATGCAAGGAAAAAGTCCAAAGTTTTGTCTGTCCAGATCTGCCGCAGGCTGCATCCTAGGCTGATCAGGTGATTAAAATCACATCAAAGGCAACGACAAGAGTAACTGAAGCTTTTTGGGTCAAACCCTTCGTCGAACAGAGACTGAAGCTGGTCTTTTCATCACTGCAGTGAAATGCCTCAGCTGGTACTGTTGCAGTCAATGGCTTCCTCAAAACATATGGCCTCTGATTTTAAGCTATTAAAATTAAATACCTCTGAATGTATCAATGGCTCTCATGTTATTTCTGTAGACTGATATTTGAGAAGGCAGAAAACAGAAACCATTTTTCCCTGCTGATAAATATGACAACCATGCATTCATAAATGTGTGAAATTTTTCTGGTTTGAGAATTTGTCCAAAATGAACCAAATAGTGATGTTTCAGCTACATTTAATAAGCTGAAGTGAGGTTGAGTCGTGTTTAAAATGTTGTTTGCCATTCTAAAAGTTTCTCAGTTGCCTTCTGTGGTGTCAAGCCATTCAGATAATAGAAACATAGATTTGACAATTGCTCTTCCTTTGGATCCTGAACTGGTGGTAGACAAGAATCCCAGCATGAATTTGTAATCAAGAAAATTCCCCGGCGGGAAATCATTTAGATTTATTCTTTAACATTTGCTCTGAGATTTTCAGAGATGGCTGGCTGGTGATTTAACATAGCCACTAATGTCTCTGTAACATTTGAAAAATAACTGAGAATTCACTTTACAAGAAAAGTTCTTGTCGCAGGTTTGGACTTACTAAAAATCTGCATTGAGAGGCCAAACTGCTGTGAGCACTGCAAATGAAAACTTGCCACATGAAACAATCTGCAAGGGTATCTGAGAATTATGTGTTTTAATACAGTCTAGGGCTGCATCTAATTATTTTTTTTTCAATATCACTAATCTGCTGATTACTTCGCAATTGATCAAGTCATTGTTTTTGTCTATAAAATGTCAGAAAATACTGTAAATCGACGTTATAAACGTCCTCAAATGTCTTCTTTTTGTCTGACCAACAGTCCAAACACCCAAAATATTTACTTTACTGCCATATGTGACAAAGAAATTTATCAAATGTGGTTTTTGTGAATTCTGGTGTCAGAAAAGGCCTTTTGATGAGCAACAGATGGATTTATTGGTTAAGTTTCTTTGGATAAATCAGAGACAAAGTTTTTATTGAAGCACTTAACGAGTTAATTAAAACCAAACCAGTTATCCATAGAAGATGACAAAGTCCAAGGTGCCTTTTGGTGTTTGAAGGTACTCCTCCAGCCTGTAGTCGCCTCTTTTTATACATACTGTATGTGTCTGTACATGTGCTCGTGCAAAGCCTGCTGCTGCGTCAGCTTCAGTTCACTTCCTGTCTGTGGTATTCTGAGCGTTCGTTGGCAGAACCGTCGCTCTGGACGATGAGACTGAAAGAATCCCAGCCCTGAAAGACTTCTGTCCACCCTCCTTCCCCCGACCTCTGAACTCTGGAGTCTCTGCGGTGATTTTTATAAAGACTGAGAGGTCAAAGGGGGAAGTTGAGGAGAAGAGCTTGGCAACATTCACCGTGGACGCTTAAATCAGGACTCAACTGCTGTCAGATAACCACTGTCTTCAATGTTTCCTTTGTGTGAAAGATTGAGTCAACACTGTAATCAGCCTTAAATATAAATCCTGTTTATTTCAAATTGGGTCTTATTTGTGTAGTTTTGTTCATCTTTCTTATCAGTAATATTAACATTGTATTCACCAAGTTAATGGCTAAAATCTGGGAACATGGGATAAGATAAGATCACATGTTTGATGATAGATTTGTGGTTTTTCTCTGTGGTCTTCTCACTGGTTTGAAATGGACGGGACTCAGTTGGGAAAAAAAGCGATGTCACAAAACCAAAATGTGATCACAGAACAATAAATGAACGGACATGTACACAACATCGGACTGAATGATGTGAAACTACTTGGCTGTTAAGTGTGATTATCAGGCCACTGAGAGAAAGAGAGAGATCTGGGACACCTACACATTAATTTAATCACATCCCATTCTTAATCCGTAGGCATTAATATGGAGGTGGTCCCCCTTTTGCAGCCGTAACAGGATCCACTCTTCTGGGAAGACTCACTACAAGATTTTGGAGTGTGTCCGTGGGAATATTTGCCCATTCATCCAGAGGAGCATTAGTGAGTTCAGACACTGACGTCGGACGGGAGGGCCTGGCTCGGTTGAGGTCAGGGCTCTGTGCGGGTCAGGTTCTTCCACACCAAAACCATTTCTTAGCAGGCTTATAGAAACAAGAAGAAGGCCAAACACAAACTGTTGGACGAACTATTTTCTAAAATTGTATGCTGTAGCGTTAAGATTTCCCTTAACCCTTTCATGCATGGTGTGGCAGTTATTTTAACTTCATTGTGGGTTACTTTATCATGGTTATGTTCTCCAAGTCATTTGAGGACAGTGTCACAGTTGATTGAGACCTCATCAATCCAAGATGGCCGACTGATAGCCATGCGCTAAATTAAATGCCTTAGGCATATCTGTGAAAAACCTTTATTCAAGGAGGTCAGTCAAAATAAAAATAGTAGCATGTACAGTATTATTAACAGGTTTATGTTTTATAAATTCAAATTTAGAGTAAAATGCAGTTTTTATACACCAAAAACCAACTGTCCACGTATGTGGACGTCATGCAACAGTGGAGTCAAATTGCACTAAGTTTGATTTCTGTAACCAGGCAGTTTATCTATTCTAATTTTTCAAAGATGTGATAAAATGGTATTATAATAAAACAGACATTAACAAATATATGAACAAGAATAACAGCATTAAATTGCAACTTTTCACTGCTTTGTAGCCTTTACACGAAATAAGAATAAGTATTGTACTCACATACTGTAAAGAAATCAGTTTTAACTATGTTACATGTTGGATGTTGATATGAAAAACTGAGATGATTCAACATGAAGTTAGATGAAGATCACATGCTAATGGGTGTCCACATACATGTAACCACAGTTATCAATACCACTGTGAGTGTTTTTCCTCTATTTGTTCCTAAAACAGGTGTTTTATTGTTAATTTCCAACCACTGAGCTTAAATGCATTTACATTCATTTAGCTGACGCTTTTATCCAAAGCCACTTACAGTTGCTATACATGTCAGAGGTCGCACGCCTCTGGAGCAACGAGGGGTTAAATGTCTTGCTCAGGGACACAATGGTGGATGTCTCACAGTGGCAATTGAACACAGGCCTCCCACACCAAAGGCTGGTATCTTATCTATGCGCCATCACCATACATAGCATAACATGACATAAAAACATAATAATCCATATTGTCAGGTGTGACACTCCTTTGTTGCATGGTGTCCACATACGGGGTTAATTTAAAAACAAAACAGAAAGAAAATGTAAATGAATTTGTATTTTAGCCCAATTTTGAGTAATAAAAATCTTTTTTTTTTTATAAACCTAGATAATGTTTTTAATAATTCATGCATGAGAGGGTTAATAGAGACCACACCATGAAGAAACCGCCCCTGCCAAAAGGTATTAGGACAGGGGTGTCCACATACTTATGGCCATATAGCGTACATACTGAAAAATCTGTTGCGTGAATACTTTAGATTTGAACAGGGATGTGCCCGCCAACATTTCCATTTTCAAGTTCAGCCATAGCTCCAAATTCATATTGGTGGGGTGGTGGTGATGGCACAATAGATAAGACACATGCCTTTAGTGTGAGAGACACGGGTTTAATCCCCCAGTGTGACCCATCCACCATTGTGTCCCCAAGCAAGACCCTTAACCCCTCGTTGCTCCAGAGGTGTGTCATCTGACATATAAACCAATTGTAAGTCGCTTTGGATAAAAGTGTCAATGAAGTAATGTATTAGAGTAATTAGCATTTCACAGCAAAATTATTAGCTAAAACAAAAGCAAGTATGTTCAAAGTTCCCCCTTTCATCCAGCATATATCACACAGATTCCTTGTTAATGTGCTAGTTCTTGCTTTTACTTATTAAGAGGGCTTCATTTATTTTTTGTAGAATATCTAATATAATTATGTGTTTCTGCTTCTCCATTATACTTAGGATTATGAGAAATAATATATTTATCCTGCCAACCGCTTCTTTTAATCAAGATGAGGCTGTCTTTAAATGAGTGAGTAATAGAAATGTCAAATAGGCCTAAAATGGATTTGTATAAATACTCCAACAGCTTTGGTGATGTGTAATCTCAGCAGCTGTGTTGGTGTGTTTCCAACCTGACTGACTCGTCGCATTTCCATTTTTTTTTTTTTTTGACGTCACCATGTTCCCAGAGCTCAGCTATTAATTTGGTGAGTAGTGCAATGATATTATTACTAATAGAAATAATGGGACAGATTGTGACAAATCAGAATGATCCTTTGAAAAGTGAAAACTGTTTTAAATTGGAAGAAATTAGAATAGAAATAAACGTTCGTAACCATTGGGACTAAAATTGCTCTGCTTCATTGTCACCTGATAACTTGAATATCAGTGAAACAGTGAAAAAGTTGTGTTAGTAAATCCTCAGTTTGTGTGGTGGGCACGTTTATTTTATGATGAAACAAATCCTATATATTTGGGCTTAGCTATAATGTTATATAGATTTTAAATGAGCGCTGAATCTTGTTTTTCTGTTGCCAGTGTTATTTGTCTGTGTTCAGCTTGTAAACACAGAGAACAGACGAAGACTTTTGTTTTTTGCCGTAAACCAACTTCTTTACTCTGTGGTTTTGTCCTTCTACCTTTGGTTGATTTAATATAGTTAATGGTTTGGACAAAATCTATGTTTAGGGTTATTATATGATGGATGGATGTTACACAACAACCCAAACACAGTGATGTTTCAATTTGGCTCAACTTTTAAACACAATTCTTACGCGTGAAAACATTTAAGTTTGTTTTTCCAGAGTTTCAAAACTGAAACTGATCGTGTCCACAAAAAAAATTCATTAACATGCACATGTGAATTTCACATGATTTTTATTTTTTAAGAATTTTATACATTTTTAGAGATTAGACAGGTTGTGTTATAAGATTTTGAGCATTCTGGAGACATTTTCTGCACCAATTTAGCGTGGAAATATCTTTATTTATATAAAGAGAAACAATGTTTTTTTCACTTAAGTTACTTTTTTGGGACAAGGCATTCTTCCATATTTAAATTGCACTGCATGTTTTCTTATTATACAAACAAACCTCTCTCAAAGCATTTTCATTGGTTAGTTAACATTTCTTGGTGCAAGCTATTTTACAGAACAATGCTTTCAATCAGTCATGGGGACAAAATCAGCCATTTCAAAATGTTGAGGGGACTTTTCTCCTGTGTCCCCAGTCCAAACAACTATTGGCCTCCATTAATTTCAGTGTGATACAAAAATGAATGTAGATTTTGCTTGATAGAGTTGTTTAACCCATCATACAAAGGATATGTCATCTTATAATTATGTCCAGAATATTAAGTTTGACATCTGAAAACAGACCAGGTGAAAATTAAATTTCATTTAATTAATAAACAATTTAATCAGCAAAGTAAAATAGTGAACTAGTCAATACTCAGTTACCTGAGATATATTTTAACACTCTTAAATTCAGTGTCACACTAAAACTGTTTATTTACCCTAAATCACTTCACTTTAATTGCATTTTAGTAATCATTTAACTTCTGTTCTTGTGTAATAACTTTTGAATGAATCCTGCTTAAATTGTATTTATGTATGAAAACAACCAAAGTCAAATATCACCTTAACTTATTTTCTGCGACCGATCAATCGGACAGTTTGCAACATTCCCAAAACATTTCATGTTTAACTCTGGAAGCTGTTGGTTATAGTACATCCAGCGCCGACAAGCAGAATCACTAAATGATCTACATGAATTGATGAGAATACCTGATGAAATACTTGTAATGTTGTGTTGAACTTGCTTTTGTGTAAAATGTTTCTGTTTTCTTGCTTGTATTTGTTCATGACATGGCTCAAGGATTCAGGAAGTACAGCTCTGAATGTGTCCCGCTTTGTTTAACTGCTTCCTTTTTACTCTCTCGGCAGTGGACCATTCATTAGTCCTGAGAGCCTTCAACAAGTCTATTAATAAACAGTACGCTGTCATTCATTTTCAGTCCACTCAATTTAAAGAGGGAATTGGTTAGGCCAATTTCATGACGTCCAAAGATGTATCGTTTGTTATCAGATTGGTTATGAAAAACCTTCTTTTCACCATTATATCCTGTAATACTTTTAGAAAAAAAAAACATGAGGTGAATTGCATTCACGTCACTAGATATTCACAGTGCAGGTACAGAGGAGGAGTTTGATAACAGAAAATAAAAAGAGAACTGGACAAATTCTACAGCCATGCTGGCTGCTCTGTGACGCTGCGCTCTGCTTTGACAGCCCATCATAGCGATTATGCAGCAACTTATCACCAGAGCCCTGGGAGATTAAAGGTTCTGCGCAGTATCTTAGCTGTTCCTAGGACTGCACTCTTCTGCACAGAGACCTCTGATGTTTTACCTGGAATCTGCTGTAGCCGCTCTCCCAGTTTGGAGGTCACGGCCCCCAGTGCTCCGATCACCACTGGCACCACTGTTGCTGTTACTTTCAACATCTTTTCTAGCTCCTCTTTCAGCCCTTGGTGTTTCTCAAGCTTCGTGTTCTTGATGTTGCTGTCGCTTGGGATCGCCACATCTATCACTGCAGCCTTCTTCTGCTGTTTGTCGATCAACACGATGTCTGGTTGGTTAGCCATCACCAGTTTGTCAGTCTGGATCTTGAAGTCCCACAGGATCTTAGCTCGGTCATTCTCAACTACCTTAGGAGGTGTCTTCCATTTTGACCTTGGGACTTCCAGCCCATACTCATGGCAGATGTTCCTGTACACTATACCAGCTACCTGGTTATGGCGTTCCATGTTCCATCCTGCTGTTATGTGCTGTACTGTCTCAGGGCATCCTTGCACAGTCTGCCTGGTGTGGTAGACACCAGCCTCTATTGATCTTGTACTGAGTGCCTGTTCTTGTGCCGGCATGATTAGTGCTTCTTGATATCAGCCGCTTCTTCTATTTGTCTGTGATACATGCCGGCTTGTCCCTCCATGAAGGTTCTTCATCTTCCTTGTCCTCACCCTTCATCTTTGGGGGCCATCTTCCTGATGTACTCCGGGATCTACCTTTGCATACATTTATTCATTTAGCTGACCTGACGCTTTTATTCGTATATATGTCCTCTGGAGCACCTCTGGAGTACAAGCATACTTGGACACAGTGTGATGAGCGCAAAGAATGCTATGTTATGTACACGAGGTAGCTGGATTTGGTATACAGTATACACAATATGAACTGTAAGAACAACACTGAAATAGAGAATGATGAATAAATAAATGATAAGTGGTAGCCAGTAAACAGGTGGCCATCATACAGACTACACACAGTTCTGTCAATATGAACCATCTATGAGCTTTGTGTTTATATTTAAAATTTAAACTTTTTTCCCCCCAATCATGTTAATGTCAGGTTGGTTGTTCCTCACATGCTTGTTTGTTTACCCTTCTTCTTCTTTCCTCTCCTATAAGGCCCATTTGCCATGATTTTTCTGTCACTTCCGGGCTTCCCCTGGTATCTCCCGTGTTCCACGTCACAACACTATGAAATGTGGGCAATTCCCTCAAGCACAGTCTGCAGAAATGCAGACTTACGAAAAGGGTGCATAAAGAGCTCCAAATGCCTGAGAGAACGATTCTACAGTGGATTTACCGGGACCGTGCCTCAAAGTCAGTGAGACATTACGCGTATTTTGGACATACAAACACAGTACCAACATGCCCACAGATATAGTCGGGCCGTACTGTGTTTATGCGAAACACAGTATATTACTACAGCTTTCACTCTTGGATTATGAGGCAGTAAATAAAGTTCTGTGCATGGCTTACATCAGTTGACTTACGTAATGTTACTCAAACCACGATCTTTTCCTAAACTTAACCTACGTACGACTGTTTCACAATGTTTACCACGTGTTAAACGTCATACGCCTGTCCCTGGACTCTTTCTTGCAAACGCTACATGTAATTTTGGCGAATGCTTGACAATCAACTTATTTTGAAGTTTGACGACGTGTTGGCTTTAACATAGGGGAGAGAGGCGTGAGTTGAGCCAGCTTCTACTTGAGGTGTCGTTAAAAGTGAGGGCATGACAGTAATGTCTCCAACTAAAATATGCACTTATATTTTAGGATGTTGTGCATCCCTGGGAATAATCAATTTGGATCTAAAATAAACTTTTAAAAATATGGCTTTCCAAAAAAAAAGTGGACTCTTGGCTCAACTTGCACCATATGAGGGGTAAGTTGAGCCACATGGGGGTCGGGGATAACATCAATGTCATTTTGTCGCGCAAACGCCAGCAACACCAGGTCCCAACATTCAATTGCACTTAGATAGTCAAACATTGCATTCATTGTTTAGACACAAGAATCAGGACTCATTGAGCAAAAAACATTTTTTTGATCTTAAATGTGCTTATCACTTATTCCATGGGCCTCTCTCCATCACAGGGTGAGTAAAATGGATGACTGGATGTGTGGTCACATGACAAATTTTGTTTGAGGTTGCCAAGAAACAAGGGGTGGCTCAACTTCCCCACAGGCTCAAATCACCCCGCTCTCCCCTACTGACATTTAGATCCTCATCATCTTTGTTTGGCATCTTAGTATGCTAACAAACACAAAGCTGTCACACAATACAGCTGTCGTTTGAAACATACAAGAAGAAATGTACACATAGGAAACATACAATTATTAATCATTTACATTCAAAGTTGATATGATGAACTTGTTAGCAAACAGTTACACATACAGCAGACACAGAGCAATGTTAGCATTCAGTTGGAGTCATGTTTGTTGACATCCGATAAAAGTAAGTCCAATATTTAGTCTGTTAATCTGCTGTTTTTGGCTTTTTTCTGCAACTGGAAAGAGGCGGAGCTCAGTGAGAGTGAACCAAACCATAAAACCAAAACAATGACCTAAAATATGCTAAAAACGTATTACAAAAAATTAAATAGTCAGTTGATCCATTGTTACAATAGATCTGTTTGTTTTACCCTGCACAGATTGCCATGCTGACAAGCATGAATCAGCAAGCAGCTGAAATACACAAGTCAGGGCCCATATTTATCAAACTTCTCAGATTTACTCATAAGAACACTGCTAAGAACTGACTTAAGAGCTGAGCTTAAAAGTCAGTTATCAAGCATCATAGTCCTAATTTGAGTGAAGTGTAGGACTAAATCTTAAGTGTCAGTGCTGATTTACGACACTTTCCTGTGCCGCAAAACAGGATTTTGGATGACGATGTAGATTTCTTTAAGAATATTCTCAGATAAATTCACATTGAATGGTGAAATTCCTAAGGAGTTTATATTCAACACACATTTAACAATAAAGATTTTTCAAGATAATACATTATGATAAAGGCTTACACATTAATAAATGAAAGATAATGTTTTATTACCCCACATATTTCATGTGCAGCATCACTGCTTCACAAAATTATTGCCATACAGGTATTACTAAATGTTAGGTTTACTTATCTTGAGGACCCAGTTGCAGACATGGAGACAGTGATAAGGAGATTTATATATAATTATATTACTAACTTCACACAAATGTGCAACAGAGGGAATCCAAGACAAGGAAACCAGATTGAGTTCCTTCTCTCTTGGATTGGGATAGGGTTGATTTCTGGAACCATCCTCAGGTGTGCAGAGGAGCCACAGGTGATCTCATGATCGGTCCAGGAGAGAGGCTGGAGCGCCACGCCCAGACACACAGAATAGACCTACAGGTCTACAGGTATTATTTCAACTTTGTCGCCATAAGATGGTAGATTTGTTTCGGTAATGTCATCCGATGTCTTGGGAAATATACCATAGTCCATAACGCTATGATCGTACAACCTTCACTCCCATCAACTCCCCACAACCCATCACATATGGATGCATGGTCAAGACCCGTTAGCGTCATAGTTGGGGAAAGCCCTGTAGTGTCACTTATGTGTAGGAAAAGTCAGACTAAGGAGGTGGTTGCAGTGGACGGTGGGCCAGAAGCCTGGTTCATTTGCTCCAAACCAGCTGATGGAAACGCACATATTTCGCAATTTCTTTGTTTGTTTTTTGACATCTCAGAAGTACGCTTAAAATCCGCATGACAATTAGATGGAAACATGCCAAAAATGCATTGTTCTGGGAGTTTATGGCCAGTTAGGACTGCGTTACCACTCTGAGAAACTGACAACAAGCAGGCAGCATCAGTCAGCAGCCACCAAACGCGATGATTCGTACATGTGTTTTATCCTCTGTGACGTCCATACTGCCTTACAAAATACACTGATATCTGCCAAACAGCACAATTAGGTCAAAAATGAACATCTTGTCCGCTGCTGCAACTCTAAAATCATCCACGGTCATTATTTCCTTTCGGGACAAGGAATCCTGCTGGGTTTCATTTCACCTTCTAATCAGGGAGAGTCTCACACCAGGTGAGTGAAGTTAACTGTAATTAACTGATGGGATGGAGGACCATCAAGACCCCAAGCGTTTAGGTGTGAATTAATTTCTCCTCTGTGCTATTGTGTCGTCTAAGATCTTATTGCTTTTATAGATGCGTCTTTCTTGTATTTAATCCCCGTCTTTGAGCTTCTCCCTTATCTGTTATTAGCCTCTTTTCTTTATTTTCTCTTCCTCCTGTACTCTGCCTGTTCTACTCGTTGAACAGTGTGTTGTTTTTTTTCTCTGAAGTACACATCTTTTTTTCTTCACACTTTTTTTCCATCCTTTCCAAACAACAAAAATGTCACGGTTAATGTCACTGCGACAGCCTGCACCATCTCTGAAAAGCTGTGAAAATAGAGCCAAATTGATTAAAAGGCTTTAAATGGTACAGCACATTCTAGTTCAGTTTTAGCTCATCACAGAACAAAAGAAAACAGGGTTTCTGTCAACATACGTCTGATGCTGGTATTACTACTATTATTATAATCACTATTTCTGTTGCCGCTACTTTCCCTTTTGATGCTGCTATTATTAAGTATAGATTCAGCTACGGGTGGCTCTACACTCTTTATCATGCTCCAGCCACTCCATGTTCACTCTCCCTTACATAAATGGATGCTCTCGTCTAGTGTGACTTACTGTCTTGTCTTGTAAGTGGAATGTTGTGATCTTGTTTTTAGCACTGAACCGTGAGAAACGTCATTTTTGTTAATTTGTGTACTTGGTATGTGGATAAATTACAATAAATGAACTTCAAAACTTGAAGACGAGACCGGCTTCCAGGAACAAGAATGTAAAGAAACAATGATGTCTGTAGCGGTGGATGCCTCAGAAAAAAGCCAGGTTACTACTGTAGTTAAGCAAGCGAGTTAGCCAGGCGTGCTTACGTTAATGGCTTACGTTAGAGCAGATAAACACACCATTTAATCCATCCCTTAATTAATTTAATCCCCCCCCCCCCCCATCTAATTGCCAAAGAAATTTAAGCGAACATTTGAAATGTCGCAAAGAAGAAAAGGCTAATTAGGCGCATTTCCATCAACTGGGTTGGGGTGAATAAAGTCACGGAAAGACGGAACGCATGGCCATAATAAACAAGAAGTAGAGTTTGCAAACCAGAAACAAAACCAGTCGCATGGACATGAGGGAAATAAATAGAGGTCCTCAGGAATGTATTTCAACTGAGCAAGTTGTAATTATTCTTTCATGTCAGCTTGTATTGGCCATGTTTCATGCTGTATAGTGACAAAGACAAAGAAACAGCTGATCAGTCATGTGAGTTAAATGTTCGCTATGTCAGAACTTATTCGGCAAATGTGTTTCCATCTTCCATTTAGTGCATAAACGCTTTTTTGATAAGGCAAAAACAGCAGAAGACCACACCGGGTGCCACTCCTGTCAGCTAAGAACAAGAAACTGAGGCTACAATTCACACAGGCTCTCCAAAACTGGACAACAGAAGATTGGAAAAACGTTTCCTGGTCTGATGAGTCTCGATTTCAGCTGCGACATTCAGATGGTTGGTCAGAATTTTCCGTAAATAACATGAAAGCATGGATCCATCCTGCCTTGTACCAACGATTCAGGCTGGTAGTGGTTTAATGGTGCGGGGGACATTTTCTCGACACGCTTTGGGCTCCTTAGTACCAACTGAGCATCGTTTAAATGCGACAGCCTCCCTGAGTATTGTTGCTGTCCATCCCTTTATGACCACGGTGTACCATCTTCTGATGGCTCCTTCCAGCAGGATAATGCACCATGTCACGAAGCTCAAATCATCTGAAACTGGTTTCTTGAACATGACATTGAGTTCACTGTACTGCCGTGGCTCCCACAGTCACCAGATCTCACTCCAATAGCGCACCATTTGGTTTTGGTGGACCGGGAGATACGCATAAAGGAAGTGCACCTGGCTGAAAATATGCCACGAAGAAGAAGGTGTACCTAATAAAGTGGCCAGTGAGCGTACAAGGCCGATAACATGTAATAAAAAGCCTGTGTCTGTGTACATCTCGCCATCCATCCACTGTCTTCCCCTTTAGTTACCAAGGCAACTCAAAATCGAGAAGGATTTAATTAAATGAATGTAATGTAAGTAGACACACGCCCCCACATGTGTTTTCACAAACACAAACGCACAAAAGTACATATTCAGAGCTTGCATTCGTGTTTATTTTGTTACGCGTCCCTCGTGTGCTGTTGTGAATCATCAGAGTGGACCGGTTGCAGGATGCAGGTGGTTGTTCTCTGATTACATCCACTTCTTTCATGAATTACAGATGCAGATGGTGACGGAGGCTCTGCAATCAGGACGTGAGCTGAATAAAGTGTGCTGACACTGTCATCTGATGCTCATGAAATTAAATTATACTGAAATGTGCCGAGTTCTGTCCCATCACACAATAACACCATTTCTTGTTTTTTTTTTTCCTGTACATGACACTAACATGCTGCTCTAACCTTGACATACTCTGTGGATCAAGTAATGAAAGTGATGATTAAAGGAGAACTTGTTGCTGATTTTCAACTTAATTTAAAATTCTGAAGTCCTGACCAAATTTGAAGCCGTCATGATTTGAAAAAAGTTACTACAAAAGTATTTCACGAGACGTGTCACCTGTCAGTGATGCAAAATGATCAGTTTATTGCTCACTATGAAGTCAATTACAGACCGTATATTATATAGGGAATGAGTGAATAAGGGAGTGGGTTTGTAAGGAACCCATAAGGGGACATCATGTTTCTTGTGCCCACGATAATGTATCTGGTGTGCATGAGAAAGTATCCCACGGGATAGTTTCTGGTGCAGGAGAACTTCTTTCTTTCTTCCCCATTTCCCTTGAGGGGCTCTGTAGTTTTGGACACAACCTACAGTATATCTTATTTATCATATACTCCATAGTTTTGTTTGCTACTATTTTTTTAGTACAGTAATGTATGGAAGCCCTAGGCGGCCAACCATTCAACTATTTATTTTACTCCGTTTTTGCGTGATAACGGGATAATTATCTTGTGATCTCAAGAGAACAAAGCATAGCGGAATACAGGGGTCTGTTGGTGTGTTTCTTTAGGATAATTTCAGAGTATATTTTAGAGTGACTGATTAGCTCAGTTGGTAGAGCTCAAGGATTGTAGATTTTATTCCTGCTTTCAAGAGATTCAGGGGAATTCAATCACACATTTCCCGACGGCTATTTCAAAGGTTCCGAAATAGCCATCAGGAAATGTATAACGTTAAATGGATTCCCCTGAATAAGAAGCAAAGGAATTTCCTCTGCCTGGGAATGATGGGGTAATGAAAAGTCCATAGGTTGATGGATGTGGACCAATCACCAGTCTCTTCAGAAGAAGAGACTGTGTTTGTTGAAGAGGATTTAAAAAAAAGGAATACAAAATTGGTTTTCCGTGAGGATTGAACCCACAACCAAAAAAAAAGTGTGTCCTATGCTCTACAAACTGATCTAACTAGTGATACTGACATTGAAAGTGAAATGACCATTAAACCACTGTCTCACACTACTGTTTTGTTATCTCGAGATCACAAGAAAATTATCACGGGAAAAGTGTAAAAAAATGTTTGAATCGATGGTCGCTTATGGCTACCGTAGTAATGTAATGTAGCTGTATAGTTATGTGCAAACCATTTATTTACCATTTACATTTGTTAAATACATTAAACATTGTTTATCAGTCTGCTTTTGCAATTTTACTGTACTGTGTGTTCAGGCCAAAAAAAAGAAAATTTGAATATGAAGGGAAAAACAGAGACGCTGTTCGGTTGTTGAGCGGCCGTCCCAGCACAAAGACCTCCACTGTGTGTGGCGCTGTGTCACTTCTGGATCAGACGTCACACAGTCACACTTTCTTGCCCCCCCCCACACACGCATTTGTCACGACTGTGTGTCACTTGATGTCAGAATAAACACACACACTCTCACAGACGCTATATTGGAGTTGTGACGTCAACCCTGAGCCCACTAAGACCATCATTTTCTCTTTTCATTTCATCTCCCTCTCTCTCTCTGTTACACCGTCTCTTCCTCTGGGTCAAATCCTACGCTCAGCCTCAACTCTGGCTCGTTGTTGTTGTATTGTTCAGTCATTATTTTGTTTCATATTTCTCTGAGTCACTCACATCTGACTGGATGACTGGACCAGCTCATATCCTGGCTAACACTCCTTGGGGTGAATTTTAGCTTTGTATGATTTAAAGTGTCCCTTTTTATTGAGTTATTGAATGGATGTGTCATCAGTTGCTCAACTACTTTGATCCAGACTGAAGTATTTCAACAACTATTAGATTGATTACAGTGACTTTTTTTTAACACACATTCATGTTTCCTACATGATGCATTCTACTATATTGGTCAGTGGCGGCTGGCCAATAGAGGGCGCTAGGGCGCCACCCTCCCTGGTGGTGGAAACTTTTTATATACAGTCTGTGAGTGGAAAGGGTTTTGATTGTTCTTTTTAAAATAAATAGTATTTTTTTTTTAAAGTATGTGTGTTTAAAATGCACAATAATGTGTAATATATAAAATATAGGCTAAATAATTATTTTTGGGTGTGAAATTAGCTTCCTGCTCATCCACCGATCCCTTCTGGGGCGCTGGAGAGAGCGGCCAGGCAGCACAGCAGCGCAGCCAATGGCTGACACAAGATATGCCCATAGCAACAGAAATTAAGCCAATCAGTGCTCCAGGATCTGCCCCAAGCACAGTCAGTAGGTGGGAGAAGGACACGTGACGTTGTTGACAAGATGAATGAACTCAAGACCGACACAGGCTTTCGGCCTTGGCTAGCTGGATGCAAAGATTTAAATACGTTATTTTGCTTCCCATGCTTGTATTTTTAAAACGTCGGGGACGGATACTACACGCACTGTTACAGGAGTAAAGGACACGATACATTTATCTGAGAAGATTAAGAAACGAGGGCACATATGGATAACACGGTGAAGCTAGCCACGCTAGGCAGAGTTAACATCGGCCTTGCGCGGCCACAATGAGACCGCGTCCACTGACAGCCCTGGTGTTTTCAGTAGATCTTGTTGCCTCGCTGGACAGCGTGTTGGAGGAGCACCTTAAGACAGCTACCATTTTCAAAGGCACCTAAAAGACTGTGCAAAACAAACTTTTGGACTGCGTGCTGTCAGTTCTCGAAGATTACATTCTGGAGGAAGTAAAAAATGCAGAATATCTTGCTCTTCAGGCAGATGAGACAACTGACATTTCCACCCACTGCCAGTTGGTAAATTGTATTGGATGTGGCACAGCCCCACCTAAAATATTTTTCACCAGCCACCACTGATATTGGTGATCCCCTGAATGTTCCCTTAGCACCAACAACAGGTCGGCACAAAATTCACAGCCCCCAGATTATGAATCCTATTGACTTTGGTGAACCCCTGACTTTTTCCTCCAGCACCACTATAATATTAACAACATTAGATGGATGGCCATGAACTTCAGGATAAATTGCCATATCATTGATGATCCTCTAATTTTTAACTTTAGCACCATCATAATGTCAAGTATACCTTGGTTTATGACATTCTCATCAGCCTCAGCTGTACTTTGTGATAATTAGCAAATGTTAGCCTGACAAAATGCTAAACAGTGTTGGGAAGGTTACTTTGGAAATGTGATATTTTACCTTACCTTGCCTTCCTGCAAAAGAGAGGCTTCCTCTCAGGGAAGTTCCCCTGATATATTAATTAATTAATTAAATTACATGTAACTAGTTACTAGTGTTGTAGTACTCGAGAACAGTCTTGGTCTCAACTACCCTTAAGATGGCCTTGGTCTCGTCTTGGACTTGACCGCGTTTGTATTCTGTCTTGTCTCGGTCTCGAACATTGACTTAAAAGCCAAAAGGCCAAAAATGTCAACTTCATGGTGAAGCTAGAGATTGCTTCAAATGCAACCAATAACCCTAATTAAAAATGTGTTGTTGCTGTTAACAACTGTCCGCGTCTTGACTACAACACTACTAGTTACTCCCCAACAGTGATGCTAAACTATGGTAAACATGGTAAACATTATACCTGTTTAGCATCAGCAAGTTCGCATTGCCATTGTGGGCACGTTAACCAGCTGACATTAGCATTCACAGCTCAAAGCATAGCTTCAGATTGCCGCTAGCATGGCTGTGTAGACTCTGTAGATTCCTCCTCTGGGCACCACGGATACCTTTACCAGGATCCATGAGCTGTCAAGAGATTTCCCTAAAAGCCAAAAATGTCAACTTCATGGTGAAGCTAGAGGTAAATTCAGGGTATCAGGAAAGTCAGCAGGATCCTGCAATCTCATCTCGTCACACATAATCCTCTTCTCACACACACTAACACTCAGCGGCCCGTGGCTCAGTGTGGGAGGACTCCAACAGTGGAAACCACGTCAGCTGGAAGCCACTTTAGAGTTTCCAGTCGGAGCAACTCTCCACCTGCTGGGAACTACAAACAGCTCCGTAACGACTCCATTTTTAGATCCTCCATATCTGTCTAAAAATTAACTGTTACTACAACGTTTCTCATCTCAGCTGGAGGGGGAAACACAGAGCCCAAAAACTTCATCAACAACACGACCATGATTAGAAATGTATATGTGTTCAGTGTTAGCATTTAACTTTAAAGCACTGCTATGCCAAAGGACGGCCTCTCACAGCTGCTGGCATGACTGTAGACAGAAATATTGGAGGTGGGGAAGGAGGAACGTGGGAGATCCATCTCATGCATCATTTCATCTGGACCTATTTTAAGCCATCGAATGGTACCTGCAGATGGGGGAGATGGGAGAGGAGTGTGAAGAGGGGTGGGTTTCCAACAGTTCTCACACCAGATCATCTAAATGGACACTCTTCAAGGTCTAGTTTGAACAGAAAGTCCAAAACTGTCTTTTCATATAGTCATTATACCCTGGGCTTGGAATGATCAATAAAACAAACTTAATTTGGAAACACGGCCTTCGTATTAGGAATTCAAACTTTCTTTGTTTATAATAACACCATGTTGAAAAAGCTGCCAGCTGTTCAGCCATTTCTCCTATCATCCATCCATCCATCGTCAACCGCTTGTCCTGCATACAGAAATGTTTATTTCAGAAACATTATTATTTGTTGAAATTCTCATTACATCCCGACAGCAATCAATAAATCAAATGCTCTGACACAAAAATGAAACAGATCTTTTATATGCTGCAGGACTGTAATAAGCACCTGCCTGCCTGTGCTCTCTCTACGATTTTGGAGGGAGGCCTGAGGGGATGGGTTGGAATTTTTTCAGTTGTTTACTTTCAAAGTCTAGCTGTCTCTTGCTTGTTTCTCAAACGTTGCCTACTCCAGCTTTAAGGTAGATATTTGTTTTCCACATTACGCTCCCCTGGTAGCAGCACTAATGACCCACCGCCCCCATCCTCCCCAGCAGTCGCAGCAAGGCCTCATGGGAACTGAGAAAAGCCTTGTGGGTCGTGATCACCCAGGAGAAAAACATAACTCATTATTTTTGACAGGCTGCATTAATGAAATGGTCTCCAGGGAGATTCTTAACAGGGACTCTCTTCACTTGTCACTCTTCAATACACTCTAAGGCAGGGGTATTCAATTAAAGTTCAAAGAGGTCCATTTAGAGACAATTTCCTGAGGCAAAGGTCCAAAACCTCATAACGTTCTTTCACCTCCTCTCTCCGTGTGTGTATCTCACTCGTGGACTCGACTCGCAATGCTTATCGGAATGCATAGATTTGATTGGCTAAGCAGCATCACATGAGATGATTGGAACACTGGGCCACTAAACCAGTACGGTAAATGCTAGAAAAGCTGCACAGGTTAAAATAGAAATGCTCTGTCAAGAGGTCCATAATAAATCAGCTGTAGGTCGGGGTCCACCTATTAGTGACCTCTGTTGTTAATAAAGATGATTGGGAGGCAGCTGTGGCTCATGTTGTAGATTGGCGGGTCACTGGTTTGATTCCTGGCTACCCTCAGTATATTCAAAGTGTCCTTAGGTAAGATTCTGGACCCCAGATTGTGTGTGTGTGTATGTGTGAGCTTCGTATCAACGTAAGCGCTTTGGATATGAAGTGCTGTATTGCTCCTGGTGAGCTGTTGGCCCCTGACCTTGCATGGCAGTGTATGAATGAATGGGTGAACGTGACAAGTGGTTAAAGGTTTTGAAAACCTTAACAAGACTAAAGGTCTGGAGCCAATGTGTCCGCAATGTGAGGGAGCAAAACAAGACAGAGACCCAAATTGTGCCTCTTTTTCCTAATCCAAACAAAGATGAAAAAGAAATATCTTGTTGCCCAATTTATAGGGCATGAACCAAAATTATCATCATCAACATCAAATTATCGTCATTATCGGTTATTAGAGATGCTCACAAGAGTCCAAGTCAAGTCTCAAGTCTCTTGTGGTTATAATGAATGTTGTATCACCTGCTGTGTTCAATCCAGGCTGCTTATAAAACTGCATGGCTATAAAGGATTCCGTAACTAACCTATTTTTCACTTAGAGCACAACCATGTTATGTGCAATGTAATTACTGACAGCTTATAAACTACTGTAAGTCAGCAAACCCCGCAGACTCTCAAACCAGTGGAACATTATAACTAAATAAAACTGTAAGGCTACATGATTAACGATAAACCTGTAACCTCTTTCGAGCCAACGGTAATAATTAACGTGATTGCAGCCAGCGGGACGTAAATAATGACGTTAATCAACCACCACAAGTTTGGCAAGTAAACAAACGCTCGTTCATCTTTTCAGAACGAACGACAGTTGTTCACCTCTCGTAGGTCGCAGCTGAAGCAAGAAGCAAGCTAACGTTAGATGGCCAATGCTGAGCTAAATATGTTTACTCACCTTAGGTTACTAACCTATTTTACGTTCAGCGCTTGTTTGTTTGGGTCTTGTTGTATGAAGTTTTAAAGCCAAAGTTTATGATGAATGGCTCAGCAACTGCCGGGCAGTCAACATGTTTGTTGTCCTCTCTCACGTGTGCCCGTGCAGCGTTTCCTAAAAATAAACATTGTTCACGAGTCCCGCACCTCGAGGGAAGTCTGAACTCTTTTGAGGACGAGTCTCAAGTCGAGTTCCCATCTCCGCTGGTTAAATTGTTCCATATTTCTTTCCAATGTTAAGAAGCCAGGACAAGCTCTGAGTTGTTGAGACTGTTTTAGAGAGATGTTTATTCAACTGTAGGATCATTTCATCACTGTTATTTTGTTGTTGACAGCATGTTGTGGTTTCTCTTTGTGCATTTCTTTCAGTTGGTTGCTTGCTGATGATTTGTAATTAAAGGGTATTGTTCTGCAATCATTTGAAGTCACTCAGTCACAAGTTAATGTGTTAATCTGTCATGTTGAAGAGTAACCTACATGTTTTACTTCATAATAATACAGCATCTCCTTCTTGAGACTTCAGTAAAAATCACAGGACCAGCTAAAGGGCTTTTTTAAAGCTTTGATATGCCCACTTATCCTTTTACCAAAAGACAGGGAAGAATCAAACTCTTGTTTGAGACTTGAAAAAAAGATGTTGAAGGGGACTCGTGACCCTGAAATGCTTCTTTTTCCTATGTGTACTGCATGCAAGCCACTTAATACCTCAATTCCAAGCAGTCAGGTTTCCCTGCTGAGGGCAGGAAACAGGAAAAGGATTTGTAAAAACAAGCAATCAGCACTTTGACATCTCATCAGCATGCAAATGAACCTTTCTTCTCTGTAAAATGTAAACTTTGAGGCCAATTTAGTTGTAAATTGTGTATATTTTTTATGTCCAAAGTTAAGAGGGTAACCCCTCCAACCAACCAATACCATTTTGTATTGATGCATGTAAAGTCTTCCGAAAAGCAGCTGTTTATTACATTCCCGCCCCGACTGTAGTCTAACATCTCTGGTGTCAGGCACCAACTGATGATTGAGGTTTCCTCGGTGGTCTACAGTATCCTGGGGCATTAAGGAACCAGCATAACTCCCCCATGACTCCCCCTTCTGAGTCATGGGGGGAGCCAACATAATATCTACGCAGAAATACTAGGGCTAATGATAATAATTGTAGCAGCAGGTGTCGAGCAGGAACATGGGGGCTGCTGGTGACTCGCAGACACCTGCAGAAACACCTGCAGAAGGAGAGTGGAGAGGGATGAGAAAGCACAAGACTGCGGGAAAGGGAAGATCTTGAGTAAGTAATATGTATTAATGTGATAAGAATGCACATAGATGGAGAGGGAGAGGAGGAGAGAGTAGCTCCAGTAGCTCAGTCTTATCTATAAGCTTCATCAAAGAGGAAAGTCTTAAGCCTATGCTCTTGAATGTGAAGATGGTAGATTAGATGGATTCCCATCACATTGGTTCAGACCTTTATGTTCCCCTCAGGTTGAACTGTGATAACTTCGGTGCAATCATCTGGTCAGAATTTTACCAAATACCTGCTAAAACTATAGACATTCCCAATTAGCAAATGTTAGCATGCTAACATGCTAAACTAAGATGGTAAACTTTGTACCTGCTAAACAGCAACATGCTAGCATTGTTTTTGTGGGCATGTTCAAGAATGGGTAACAGTTTGGTTCGGTTTAGGCATAAAAATATGGAGCTAAATCAGGGCCAAATGTTAAAAAAAACTGTAATAGAAAAACTAAAACTTGTAATTGAACATTTAAGTTTTGGTCTTAAACTTGAAAAATACAACCGTGTATTAAAAAAACAAACAAGTGTTTAAGTGTTTTGTTTTCAGATTAAATAAAATATTGATTTAATTCTGGAATTATTTTGAATAAATTATTAATTTTCATTTTTATTTAATAAGGACTTATTTTTTCAGTTCCACTTTTTGTTTTCAGAATCAAAGCATTTTTTACACCATCAAATCTGATTTTTTTCAGTGTCAGATCAGTCTGACACTGAAAAAAATCAGTGAAAATCAGAAAAAAATATGATTTGAAGATGAATGCTTTTAGAACTGAAAAAACAAGTCCTGTGAAAAATGAAAATTAATAATTTATTCAAAATAATCCCAGAATTAAATTAACATTTTATTTAAACACTTATTTGTGGTTGTATTTTTCAAGTTTAAGACCAAAATTTAAATGTTCAATTACAAGTTTTAGTTTTTCTATTGCAGTTTTTCTTTTTCAAATTAACAAAACATTTGGCCCTGATTTAGCTCCATAAAAAAACACTTGGTTAGCTTTAGGGAAAGATCATGGTTTGGGTTGAAATGATTACTCTGTTAAGGTTAAGGGACCTTCATCATCATCGTTAAAGTATTAAAACTACAGCAGATGCCTGAGGTGATGGAACTGTCAATTGGAAACAGGAAACAAACAGAAGTCTGCGGCATTAAAGTCTAACGTTTATCGTTGAAACCGACCTCCTCACCTGACTTCCTCCTTAACCTTCGTAAGTACTGCAGTAGCCGGAGGGGACTGTCACATGAACATAAATGTTGTTTCTGGGTTCTTGCTGAAAATGATGCTGTTGTTCTTCTTTGGAGGACCGTGTCTGCTTTACCACATTACCAGTGTAGACAAGGTGTTGTCTTGACTTGTTTTTTTATTCTCCAGCTCCCCTCTCTCTGCAGGTTTTCTCCACAGAGAGCTTCTTCTCCAGTGAGAGTGCTTTGTTACCATCTCCTGCAAGTCCTTCGGCAGTCGGTGCAGTCCCTGCCCTCCCAGCATCTCTGGTGGAGAAAAAAAAAAATCCACCTCAAATGGGTTTGCTTGAAAACCACCAACGGGAGCCGAGTTTTGCAGGAGAGGTAAAAAAAAATGCTGAAGAAAAAGTACATGAAGTGGAACAGAGATGAATAAATAGCTCTGTATTGATGGAAACAGCTGTATGCAGAGCTTTCAGTATGAAGACATTATACAAGTGGCAGATTGCGACACAACACGCATTTACAAGGTATTGTAAGTTAATAACACTGTAGAAATTTAATTTGCGGGTATTTAACTGTTCTCTGCACAAAAACAGCAGAGTTCACGGCTCTCTTTATGTAATAGCTTTTGTTAGTCCCTTGCTCCCACACAGAGCTGTTGTCATAGTGATGCGATAGTCTCCGACTCATCGCTGTATTGTTTCATCGCTGTCATGTTGCAGGAGGAGATCTTTCTTCTCACTGCTGGGTGACAAACTTCTGAGCTCCCACTGAGGAAGTTTGATTTCTATGCCTTGTTATTTATCCACTCATCTGCTACTATGTATGTTTTGCTTATTGTGAGTAGCATAAAGGGATCTACATATTAATGTTGTTATGCAATCCTGTGCAGTGTTGGGCAAGTTACTCAGAAATTGTCAGGTATTACTAGTTACTTATTACTCCTTAACAAAGTAATACTATTACTTTACTTATTACTGGGTGATAAAAGTAACTAGTTACGTTACTATATAACTTTCCAGTTCCCACAGAATGACAGCGTTATTCTAACGTTGGACAGGTTTGTGCAGCGGTGTTCACGAGAGAGAGAGGGAGAGAGAGAGAGAGAGAGCTAGGAGGTGCTGCATGAACATATGTTCCTCAGTCCTGTTTCTTAATCAAAAATTATTTTAAATATGCCTAGTAAAAATTGGGAAAATCAATATGTGGAGGTTCGCGTTGAGAATTATCCAAATTAGAGGCTAATTATGGAGAACACTGCTTTCCTAACCACCCCCCTTCACCCCCAAACAAAGTAGTCTCCCAACTTTTTAACTAACATCATATCCATAACAGCAGCAAGGAGTGTGGTTTTGACAAAGCATATAACCTAGACCAGAGGTCACGAATAGGCGGACCCAGATCCGGACCCAGCCGCTGTCCTCTCCGGACCACCGACCTACAGCCGATTTATTATTAGCCGACTTACTACCTTGTGACGGAGCGTTTTTATTTTAACCCGCGCAGCTTCTCTAGCATTTACTGTACTGGTTTAGCAGCCCAGGAAACTCACAGACCAATCGCATGTGCTCCAATCGTCTCATGTGACGCTACTCAACCAATCAAATCTGTGCATTCTGATGCTTGCGAGTCGAGTCCACGAGATTCAGGTTTGACGACTTTGTTTCGGAAACACACACATGAATTGAGGAGATGAAAGGGGAGGAGATTTCACATGGCTTTTAATCAGGAATGTACAGACTCTTACATGTACATTCCTCCCACGGGCAGCTCAGAACCAGAATCTCTTTTAGCTCTCCAATGCTAGCTGGCAGGACAAACTAGAGCTCACGTTTCTCACTGAACAAGAGAAAGTAGGAAAGTGGTAGTTCTATTAGAGGGAATGAAAGAGAAGAGGAGGCATTACAGCTGTTCAGTTGTTAAGATGTGTTGAGTGTTTATTATAGAATTGGTTAAGACTGCACTTCATTACTTCATGCTACACTTTTTATTTCCTTTCTAAAAATTAGGCACTTTATTAGTTTACTTAAATTTAGAATTTATTATTAGAGTAGTTATTATTTATTATCCCTCCAGTTTGATGTGAAAACTGAAATATTCTTGAAATATTATTTGATTTGACAGTTCGTTGTTGACTAAAAACATGTTGATACAACTATACGTTATGGTACTGAATGATAACGCAGGGTAGTCGTTTTGATGTTCCGGACCTTTGCTTCGGGAAATTCTCTCTAACTGGACCTCTTTGAATTCTAATTGAATACCCCTGACCTAGGCCTATCGTTTCTTAACGCCACCGGCTGAAAAAAAAAAAAAAAAGCAAGTAAATCCCAACTTTTAAACAGCTGTTTTACTGCACATGTAGCCTATTTATAAGAGCAGTATTCAGCAGTTACAAAACATTACATTAACGCCACAAGCATCAGTGACAGCAGCTGCCGGAGTTTCTTTCTGTAAGTTTCATGTTGCTGTGCTGCTTCAGCAGATGCTTCAATAAATCAGATGTCGAATTTTTCGGGTTTGAAAACTTTTTGCTGTTCACAATAGACGACAATGTTCTTTGCATCTTTGCAACCAAAACTTAAAATATAGATCCACTCACAAATGCAGTGTGTGTCCATCCACACAATCAACAAGTCCTCCAACCTAAACGACAACATAGATCGCTTTAACCAACCTCCGATTCATCATGCAGTGGCATTAGTCCAATTTCGAACTGTGGAACCGACCAGACCAACTTTTCGGAAATCACGGGACCTACGTCACATGGCATAAACACGTGGAGACGGCAGCGACACAAAGGAGGTGTGTAGCTGTTGGGTTCACCGGTTGACATGCACACAATTCATCCGCTTAAGAAGAAACCACTCAAATATGTTCAGGGTCTGACGTGTTACGGTCAGCTAAACTGGGGCTTTGGGCCCAAATGCAAACACGATGAGCTGTTTTATTTACACAAACGGTGACCAATTACAGATGAGGATGAAACCGGTGATCCAAAAACAAACTCAGCAATCTATACAAAAAACAGGTGATTGTCCATAAGTCCAACACAGGAAGTATAAATCCAAAAAATGACCAGAGTGAAACAGGAGGTAAAAACAAAAACAGCCATGAAACAGTGGAAAACAATGGACATGCAAGCAGACACCAGTGAGACAGAGACTAAAGCCACTTCACACAGAGAACCCGTAATAAACACGGAAAGAATGTCCTCCAATATTAACCCAGAAACACAAGGACACGAAGTAAAACAAGATAAGAACACTGGGGGCAGCCAACTGCAAAATAAAACAGAAAACAAAAGGAGACAAAACACCAACCTCCCAGAACTGTGACTTTTCCCACATCCAACAGTGAGGGGGAGGTTGATTTTAAATACACAACAATAAAAAAGTGTTATGTTAATATTGTATTAGTGCAATTTAAACGATTTGTTAGTACAAAGTGGCACAGCTTGCATGGCTTCGAGGCACACGGTGAAGCTTCAGACTATTTCTACTTGCTGCTGCTCCAATGTGTAATACACACACCCTGCACAAATCCATAATTAACAAATTGAGTTAGCTAGGGCTGGATTTCAAACCTCAATGCTTCTTTGAGAACACTCTCTTAATGCTGGCATTAAATTATAGACTATGTTTTCATCAACATATTCAACATCTTATCCGGGGTCGGGTTGCAGGGGCAGCAGCTCCAGCAGGGGACCCCAAACCTCTCTTTCCCGAGCCACACTAACCAGCTCTGACTTGGGGATCCCGAGACGTACCAAGGCAAGTGAGGAGATGTAATCTCTGCATCAAGTTCTGGGTCTTCCCCCTTTCCTCCTCCCAGCTGGATGTGCTTAGAGCATCGCTATCAGATGCCCGAACCACCTGAACTGGCTCCTTTTGACACAAAGGAGCAGTGGCTCTACTTCGAATTCCTTAAGGATGTTTGAGCTTCTCACCCTATCTCTAAGCGAGAAGCCCGCCACCCTCCTGCTGCTTGTACCTGCGATCTCATTCATAGGTGAGCTAGGAATGAAAACTGACAGGTAGATCGAGAGCTTCAGACTCAGCTGTCTTTATCACAATGGTGCGGTAAAGCCAATGCAGTACTGCTCTGATTCTCCGGCTCCATTGTCCCCTCACTAGACAAAATTCGGCTGCTTTTATGACGCATTTTAGCACATATGTTGATTTCTCACTGTAAGTTCTCAAACAAACAAAAAAAAAAAAAAATAGAGAACATAATTAGTAGTGAGACTATCATATCGTATTGGCCCTACTAACACTATCCAGACCTTGGAGTTAACCTGAAGCAGTTTTATGTGCTGGAGTTATTTCATGACAAACAACAGTTCATCCATTCATCCAGTACTTTATTGAGGCATATCCACTAGTTGCCTGGCAACCTCACTTTGGGAAATCACTGTGCCCTGCTAGCTATTTCCCAAATTTTAAGTCTTTATGCATAGCTAAGCTAATCGCCTCCTGCTCCAGCATGTGCTTAGAATGGTTTCAGTCATCTCATTTCAAACAAGTGAATTCTTCCTTTCACGTAGCAGAGGACATTTCTAGGAATCTCCCACTCCGGGGAAAGGCACAGGGATTCTCCTTTAAAAGCCTGGAGTTCTTCCACAATCACTCAGCTGTGCGACACCATGGGACCAAACTGATTGCCTCTATGGAGGCAATAAATGGGACAAAAGGCTGAGACCTTGTGTGTGTGTGCATGACGAACAGACTGATCTTTATGACAGAGGAACTGATGAGACAACAGACTTAGTATTCATCTCAACAGGCTCTGGAAACGACTGGCTGGAGGATAACTCACTGATCAAACTGTGTGTGTGTGTGTGTGTGTGTGTGTGTGTGTGTGTGTGTGTGTGTGTGTGTGTGTGTGTAAACTGACAGCAGTCTGTTGTCTGACCAACTGAACCCGCAGATAGCCTTTCAGCCTGTCAGTCACAAGATGCTTCATTATCATTATCCTCATCATCATAACTGCAGGAGGAAAATAAAGTCACTTTCCTACAGCCTCTGGACCAAAATCTGAACCACTTCTACAAGAGGGTGTTTTTGATGTCAGGGACACAAGCATAATCCTGATTAACATTAATCAGAATCTTTTTTTTTGTTATCTATTTTCATGTGAAGAAAAAAAAAAAAAGAGGTTAACGTACATAAGCAATGAGTTGCATTTTAAATCAATAATTGACAACTCAGCAGGAGCCAAATGGATCCCGGCTTCCTGCTTGTCCTGCGTTTCTTAAGAGCATTGGTTATGTGCCTCCTCAGAAATGTATGCCACACATTCAAGTTTATGTTGTGCAAATATATAAGTTCTTAAAAAAAGATATCTAATCAGATAGTGTCACCCTGATCTGCCCCTCCACCCCTCCCCCTAAATATTAGTAATAAAATGATCAGAATGGGAATGATGCTGCTCACATCACAGCTACATGTACACTTCATGAAGAGTAAGTTCATCAAAAGCCTGAGTGGAAATGCATTACTTTCTATAAACTTTCACAAAAAAAACCCCTGCAACTGTTAAGTATATTTCGATGCTTATGTCTGGAGAAATCCAGATTACTGTACCTAAGATGTGGCATGGTACAGATATTTATCACACCACAACCACCACTAGTGGGAAAGTTTCCCAGTGATACTACTGGCCTTGTTGTTTCTCTGGTAAAGAAAAGCATGAAATTTTCAAGCATGCAAAACATTGTACACTGTCCTAATTTAATGGAAAATAACTTTTTTCATATTTTCATAGCAGGTTTGCTTTTTTATAAATGTATACAAAACTCTAAAATTCCGGACATTACCTGTAAATTAACAACCCAACTGTTATTTTCTGTGTTATGTCAATGACAAATTTATTTCTCATTAACAGACATATTACTACATTATTTATGTTTTGTTTTTTATTACAAATTGTGTCATTATTGAACCCTAAAGGTAGGTGTACGATACTTACTACAAAAGTCAGAGTAAGTAGGTAGTTGAGGTGCAGAGGAGGGCCAGAAACCTTTGACTTTCACCAAGAGACTGGTGTGTGTTTCCTGTGTGAAACAAAAAACCTAACCAAGTACTTTTGGTGCCTAAACCTAACCAAAGTGCGACCTTTCACAATGTTTCACAACGTTAATCACTACTTTTATTTTTGATAGTCTAACCGGACGTTGCATATTTATTGTTGCTAACTTGACTGCGGAGCTGGTCACATGTCCATAAGCGATGCAAAATGGTACCCAGGGCGTTGAGCTGGGAGTGAGAATGTGTTGCTGGAAACAACAAGCAGTATTTTCTCTATTTATAAAGAACAGCTGATGTGAATATGTAAACGTTTAGTCCTCAAATATATTACAACCCCCACTTCCTTAAACAATACATTTAGCTGACGCTTTTATTGTTATTAGTACAGTATATGTATTTCAATACTCTATATGTATATAGCCTGTACAAGGCTGTATAGACATACCATTTAGTTGATTTTACTCTTTAATACATTTTTGAAGATGTAATTAAGAGTCAGTGAAATCTGTGTTAACCCAAAAAGTGAAACGTGGGCCTAACGCTGTCCCGACACACAGCTGCTGTTGCTCAGGGACGGTGAGGCCGGCTGTTCGTCATGATTTGAATTCAGTCTGTTTGGCAGTCAAATCAGCTTCAGGAAGAACAAGCTCAGGTCCTGAACTCTGATGGTTGTGACTGACTCCTGGGAGTCATGTTACCTTTAATACCTTTAATCTAATGGTAACCCGGGTTACAACCTGGAATCAGCTGTTTAATATAAAGTGACTCTTTATCTCTGGACAGAAAATTGCACAGTTTGCCTCCTTAGGACACCTCTCTAATGTAAAGTTCAGCGTGTTGAGGTTTTAACTTTAATTTTAAGAAACCTCTTGCTCCATTGTTGAGCAATTCCTTTCAGCCTGATTTAAAGTACGAGTGGTGAAGACTTGCTCTTCACCGAGTCCAGTCTGTTGAGCTAAGACGGATCCCAAGCCGACATCACTAGCATCAGTGTAGACGATGAATGGAAGTTTAAAGCCTGGATGCCCCAAGATTGGGGGTGAAACCAAATGATGTTTTAGGGTCTTTAAAAGCTTTCTGACATGAGGGGGTCCAACTGAACTTATCTTTAAACTGTATTTTCTAACGTTACAGCAACAGCCTTGGTTAAAATATGGATAGGCCTACAATATATAACTGTAAAACTTTGATTAATAGCCCAGGCTATTTTTTTTTTTTTGCTAAAAATCACTGAATTGATCCTGCCTATATTTGGGACAAGCGTCCATGGGACAGGTCTTTATTTCCTTTTGCACAAAAATGAAATAGGCTACAATGAAACAGTTCATTTCAAACTGTATAAAAATTACTTCCAAAACCCCCTGACACTACAGAGAAACCAGGACACGTCTGTCTGCAGGCCACTTTGATCCAGTTATACTCTGGACCCACCTGTGCGTTTACAGGTGGACAGAGGTTCCTGCAAATCACTCGAGATGCAAGATTTAAGACCACTTCCTTCACTCTGTTCAATCTCACTCTCATTATCTTTTCACTCAGTTACCTACTCATTTCTCACCGTGTAAATATTTAATTAAAAGCAATGGTAAAAAGCTAAAAACAAAGAAAACAGGAGAGTAAAAGTTACAGTGCAGTGTAAGTTATCAAGTACTAGTTAAAGACAATGGTAAAAAGAAACATCTTAAATATTTCATTAAAAGAAACAGTAAAAAGAAAAGTCTTCAGTCAATTTAAAAGAAGACTGTTTCAGCAGACCTGCAGTTATCTGGGAGTTTGTTCCAGATATATGGAGCATAATAACTGAATGCTGCTTCTCCTTGTTTAGATTTGACTCTGGGGACAGAAAGCAGAACTGATCCCAGACAACCTGAGAGGTCTGGATAGTTCGTAACGAAGCAGAAGATCAGAAATGTAAATGGCCCTAAACCATTTAGTGCTTTATAAACTAACAGCAGGATTTTGAAATCAATTCTTTGACATACAGGAAGCCAATATAAAGACCTCAGATCTGGAGTGATGTGATCCACCTTTTTGGTCTTAGTGAGGACTCGAGCAGCAGCGTTCTGAATCAGCTGCAGCTGCACTGTTATCTTGGTCCAACCAAGTTTCAGTTAAAAACATGAAATTGAGATTGTGAGTGATTATAAAATCATTGATTAAGTGTTTTTCCTGCCAAAGACCTAACTTTTAACAAAGCTAAATTTAGTGTGTTAAAAACCTTATTTGGCCCACTTTTTTCGACAGGCTGCGGCTGACGAGGAGTTACTACTAAATTTGCCGGATATGTCAAGACAGAAGACTACCAGCACACTAGGCCCCGGCTTGTCCTCGGAAGAGTCATGAGTGCTATTTTCCTTGTAGCCTGGACCCAGCACATATCAGACAGAGCTTATTGGGCTTTTTCGCCTTTGCGGAGCGGGAGGGCGGGTTGGGCGCTGTATTTGTGACAGATGTGTCAAACCTGGAGGACTTAGAACGAGTGGTGGAGGTGGACGGTGAGGGGGGTTTAGGTTAGAGAAAATGGGAGTGGAGCGAGGGAAGGGGGGCTGAGGTGGCTCTCCTTCAAGGTTTCTGGCATGTTGTGTTATGTCTTCTTGTTGTTTAGATTCCTCTTGTCTCTTGTCCTTGGCAGAGGGAACAGAGTGACGCAGAAAGGTTGGATCTGAACAATTTTACTCCTGACTTGTTAAGGCGAAGTCCATCTGCCTTAAAAAGATGTCGGTCCCACAGAAAGTAAAAGTTTTCAATGAAATGCACTGAATGGACAGTACATGCCATTGAGAGCCACGTGTTCAATGCCATCAATCTGCTGAATCTCTGAGCTCCTCTTCGGACTGGTGATAGGGGGCCACTGATAAACACCTCAGCCTTCAGAGAGCTGACTGTGTTCAACAGATCATTAAAGTCCTCTTTCAAGACTTCAGACTGTTGCTTCACAACATCATTGGTCCCGATGTGCAGTATGATGTTTTTCACAGTAGGATGTTCAGCTACGATATGCAGGATTCTCTCTGCCAAGTCAGACACCGTATCCTTTGGAAAGCAGAGTATTTTGGTGTTCTTACTGCACATACTTCTTACATCATGAACAGCAGCAGAGTCACCCACAATCAGAGTTTGAGGCCCAGTCATTAGCTTTCCCTGCAGCCTTTTACTTTCTGATTTACTCTGTCCTTACCCTTCTGTGTGAGGACGGGAGGTTATCCAGGTCATCAGACAGAGATCCAGGGTCCTGCAATAGTGGTGAAAATCTGTTCTGCTGTTGCTAACTCTCCCTTTCGCAGCTGTCCACGGTTGTGTCCTACCAAGAACAGGGGTTGAAGAGGTGCTCTGCCTGGATGATAATGCAGGCCAGCCAGTCACATCACAAATCTCAGCAGCTAAAGCGGGAGACCCCACGGGGTTTAAGAGGTTTTATACATCCAAAGAACTTCCATAAAAACCAGACCAGGTATTTAATGGAGACCTGCATTTATTTTTCGAAATGTGTTCCCACACCAGGCCAGGAAACGGGGTAGGCGGCTATTTGGGACTCGGCTATTAATTGTTTTACGGTAAGCTAGTCCTTGATGTTACAGTAGTAGTACAACAAAGATTATAGTTTGGTATTTATTTTTATTTTATTTATCTGGGCTACTTCAAATTGTCAGGTGAGCGCAGAGGAAGTGAGAGACCAAATGCAAGACACCAGAGCAGAGATTCAGTTAAGGGGTTTTAATCCACAAAATCAAGATGGCTTACAGGTTGGAGGAATGCAAAAATCCAAAACAAATGTCAGAAAACTCTGAATCAGGCAGAGCACTCAATGCACAACACAACAGAGTGTATTCACACTACAACGACCAGACAGAGACTGAACAGAAACACCCAGCATATATACACACGGACTAACGAGCAGGGCGGGAGCAACACAGGTGACGGGGATCAAGGTTAACGAGGCAGGCAGAGAGACAGGCAGGTAGAGTGATAACTGGGGCAACAGACATAACCTAGGTTACTGGACGCTAAACACAGACATAAACTAAGACACAGAACAGAAAAGATACATGACAAAACAGGTACAAGGTGAGCTAAACAGAGCCTGCGAATGAACGATGAAATAAACAAGGCTAAAGAGAGAACACAAGACAAGGAACAAACAGAAAACATGGACCAACTGTTAGGGAACTTAAACGATTTTTTTTTTTTACTTTGCTCTATTTATTTGTACTTCTGTCCTTGTACTACGGGAACACCTGAATTTCTCCTCTGGGGATCAGCGAAGGCTTATTTTATCTTACTGTATCTCTTAAATGTATAACAAGTGAGACTATTTTCCACTTCTTGAATTTATTCTTGGATTAGGGATGCATACATTTGGAGTGCACACGTATTCAAGCCTTTATGGTAAATCCACTAAACCGGCCCAGAGCGAGCTGACAGGCAGGTTAGAGACGGTCAGTTTGTCTCTTTACAAAGACAAGTGTTGCAGTATGAGAGTCTGACCTGAAGAGAGGTCATGAAGTCTTCATGTTACGCCGTACGAACTGGGTCGGACTGGATGAATTTAGCACGAGGAGGAAACACATGTGACAACGTCCGGTTTTCAAAATGAGGTTTCTATACAGCATGGAAATAATATTGATGGTATTATATTCACCATAGTCTCTCCAAACCCTGTGGGAAACACTGAGGAAAAAAGCACATTTTGACTATTTAATGTACTTATTCGTTTTTTTTGGCAAATTCTTTCATTATATTTGGTTTGGGCTTCGGCCAAGAATTTTCATGTTGGTACATCCCTAACTTGGATGGCTGTGGCAAAGGGGATAGAGAGGTCGTTCACTCATAAGAAGGTCTGTGGGGCATCCCCTTTTTATAAGAAATGGGCAAGACACTGAACCACCAACTCTGCCACTAGTGTATGAATGGTTGAATAGGACGTAGTGTAAAAGCGCTTTGAGTGGTCGGAAGACTACAAAGGCGCTATACAAATACAGTCCATTTACCAAAGGAAGCAGCATATCACATATCAGGTCATAACTTGCTTCTAACTGCCCAGGGCTCTTCAGTGTGAGTATTTCACTTGCAATTGCCCCTAAAAATAAATCTGCACACTGGAAAAATAATTTAAGTAAAGATTACAATCACTGTAATCATTAATAAGAGGTTGGCATGCAACAGTAAACCTTTGAAATGTTGAACCCATTGTTATGCATGAATGGTTTTATGGTTTAAAATTAGAACCTAACCACAATGTAGACCATTTCAGTCTTGCACAAGGATTGAATGAAACAACCCACAAAGAAGTAAATACTGTATTGTCCAACTGGAATGGAAATCATTCTAGTGGTAAGCTATATAGTATACTATTATAAATTTATGATGGATATAGTAACATAATGTTATATTGTACTATCAATATACTGCTGTATTAACATTATACTTTATTTAATGTTACTAATATATTCAATAACATACCACAAGCCGCAATGCACCAGTTACAGTAGAGTTTTCTGTGACGAGTGTTTTATAAAGTTGTGTCCACGTTTTAGGCGATTTTCAATGGGTTAAAAGTTTTTAAAATATCAGCTTCAATGTTTTAAAAAACTTTGACAGTATTGTAAGGCCTCTGCCGAGTGTTCGGTTACTAGGGTCTACACTTCTATAGCCCTGCATTGGTTTTCACATCATATTTGCACACAAGGAGACCACACACACACACACACACACACACACACACACACACACACACACACACACACACACACACACACACACACACTTAATATGTTTGTGGTAATTGTTTGTTAATAAACTTTGTTCTTGAACATTTTTCCCTGTGCTCCTTAATTTCTTTGTGTGCTCCAAAAGTTTTAATGTCAGAGCACATGTAAGTACCCCTTAGGGGAAAAAGGTTAGCGTAGAGCCTTGCTGCCATTTGCTAGTTAGCACAGGTAGCCGTGCAGCTAACTTAACAATTGTATTTGCAAGTGGGAAATGGAACTGGGCTCAGCAGCCTCCCAGTAAACTGGGACCAAACAGCCTTCGAAACCGACAGAGGCCAGTTTGATGACAGCGAATGCAAGGAAACCAAGCCAGGAGAGAAGGAACGAGGAAATATGTTTTTAGAGACATGAGACGTCCTTTCCTCCGAAGCGTCACATGAAGCGACATCCGTTTCTGAAGACGGCGGCAGCTTTTGATGGAGTTTGTGTCTGCACACGTGCACTGTTCTAATACTAATGAAGTCTCAGTCATCAATGCAGAGAAGCATGATTCTCTCTGTAGCTTTTACCTGTTTAACAAATACCTGCACATGAATAATTATAGTTTACTGTAGGCCTATGTCCTGCTACTGGCACAATGCTGATATTATCTGCAGTTATATTTATTGATTCTGAATGTAAATTTGTTATTGAATAACCCAGAATGTGATCATGTTGTCTTGGGATTTATTGGCTCTATGTTTAAAGGAAATTGAAATGATCGACGCTCAGTTTTAAGCTTTTGGTTTATTTCCTCTTCAGATATCCTTTAACGCTAATCTACTGCATACATTTAATTTATGAAAGTCACATCACTCATCACCGATCGATCACTGCGTTCCATTAAAGCAATCGGACGCCCCATCGGCTGGATGAGCGGATTTATTTTCCTTTGCTTGCTTCATTAGAGACTTTAGTGCAGTTTATCGACTTGTCCGGCTAATAACTTGTTTACTATGTTTTATTGTTGTCTATTGGACTAAACACAGGAATGAGCAGCCTCACATGTGACTGAAAAGGAGACGATAAATGATGTAAAACATGTTTTTTGCTGACAGATTCTGACTCTCTCTGACTTTAATTGTCTCCATAATAAAAGTTGATGGGGGAAATAAAAGAAAAATAAAATCATTCTAATAGAAGAAGGCCAGGGTCACGACCGGGGGTTCGTGACATACTAAACACTGCAGCAACACGACCACAGACAGCAGCTGGATAGCACTTTGTGTACAAACATTTCTATGAGAAATAAGTACACAGAAGTGCTAATAGGCAGTATAAACTAGAGCTTTCACTAACTGTTGATACCCCAACAGTCATCTTAGATCACAAAGTCGGGGCAGTGCGGTTCTCCTGACTTCCCAAGTCGGAAATCTGACTTAAGGGGGCCTTCCCTTTGAAATTTTGAACTCAGAAATGTCAACTTCCCATGTCAAATGGAGCGCACAATTAAATGTGAGTAGGAGCTGTAATGTGTGTGTGCGTTAACAGCGACGTGATCGATGTTTAAGGTATTTTTTCACTTGCGCTGTCACCTTATCTGGTTCTCTCCATTACAGAGGATAATTTTTATGCTACACTTTAAACATTTTATTACGATTTATTACCGTACTGTTGCTGTTTTTCGAAGAATCACACGTCTTTATTCTTTAAACTTGAATCCAGAACGTGTGCGGTTGTATTATTCTGTTCTGACATGGAAAATAGAAGTAAGAATATTTCCCTTCTTGATATTTTGTTAACTTATCAGACTAGCATAACGTAGAAAACTACAGCCTGAGCTATACTAACGGACTATCGCCTCTTGTGGAACAATATGGTATTACAAGACAGACTGGGTCTTGCTCCTTAGCATGATAACATCAGAACTGTTCACATTCTGTTGATAGTTAATGTTTGGCTGGCTGTATAGACTTAGAGTTTCTGGTGGTTGACCACCCTGTAAAAGCTGGCTGACCATCTTGACCAACAAAATAAGAGCATAAACTATCACTGGGTTTCAAATGGTGTTTGTCAACAGCCCTAAATAAATAAATAATGGCTCAATCTATATTGTGAATTCTACATTTCCACTTGTAACCCACAATGTCAGAAGTAAAAGCAGAGATAACATTTAACAGTCCAAAACAACCTTGTATAATCGAAATATTTTGTACAGCCTACACATGTAAATATCGCCCTAATATTTAACATGTCTTTCGTCCTCCACAACGTCTGTCGTGCGTCCTTGGAAAACCCCTGCTGGCAGGTTGATTTGTATTCTCATCATCCAGACAGACAGACTGTCGGCTGGGTGTCACGAAACGCTCCTTCTCCTGTGATGAGAAAGGAAGGGAGGGACTGGATGAAGGAGAAGAGAGAGAGAGAGAGAGAGAGATTGGGAGGAGCCAGGCTGCCAAGGTGAACCGATCAACCTCTTTATTAGACGTCCAAGGCACGACGCGCAGCTCCCGGCGGCACCGCGCAGGGAGGAGAGAAAGAGAGAGAGAGCGGAGGAGCTTACATCCTTTATCAGGAGATAATCTAATGTTAGAAAGTGTTTTTTTAACACTAATTTGTTTTGTTATTTCAAAAAAAGGACTGAAAACTTACAGGCTAAATGGCACGGAGCGAGCTGAGTGCGTCATTTCGCCGGAGACGCCAGAGGAATTAAAGGTGAGTTTTTCAGCAATCACATTCAAACAGGGACCTGGAGTGTGTGTTTGGAGAAATAACCTGTGAGTTTACAGCGACGTGATTGTTATTTAAGGTATTGTATCACCTGCACTGTCACCTTATCTGGTGATATCCACGTAGAAAGGACGTCTTGGGCTACACTTTAAACATTTGATTGCAATTTATCGACATACTGTTGCTGTTTTTCGAAGAATGACACGTCTTTATTCTCAGTCTCAGGATGAGAAACCCCCCCGCTGTTTCTCCCATAGAGGAAATTAAAGAAGGGACATTTTTTTAAGCAGCAGTGCGTCTGAGCGGTTGCGTAATGTAGGAATCGTTCAGCGTGTTTTGGGTGACCTGACACCGAGATGATTCAGTTTCATTATTATTAAAAGACACGGAGCTGCTGAAACAGACTCTCCGTGTTTATTTTCTAGCAGTGAAGGGGGATACAGCCTGTCAAAACACAAGGACTTTTTGGTTTTGTTGGCAGCAGCTGTGCAGTTTATAATTTTCTGTAGCAACAGATAAGGACATGCAGGGGGCCCCAAACACCCATTAGTCCCTGGAGATGTTGCCATGTAGATAATTTGCAGCTGAAGTGGGTGACAGAATAAATCATCAGTGTCTCTTAGACAAATCCCTTTATATATTGTAATACACCAAAAACTGACTTCAAGTAGACCCTGGACCACCAGGTGGATATTTCATATTTAGCCCATTCAGTATTTCCCCACTAACTTGGTGGGCTTACACTTTTTATTTCTATTCTAATAAGTGTTTATCAATTTCTTATAAAAAGGACATGTCACTCTGTATTTTCACATTTTGCTAATATGACTGTGTGTAAGCAGACCAGTGCCTTGCTTAAGGGCACTTTGGCAGCATGACGTGTTGCCAAGGACAAGAAAACACATGATAGTGGAAGTGGCAGTGAAGAGGTGTTGCTTAAGGCTTTGAACATGTGTTAGTCATATTTACACATAGGACACACTACCAAAACAAAAGCTTTCATTTGCGGGTGTTAACATTCACATTGTTGACTCAACTCAAATAGGCTCAATTTCAATTTTATTTATATAGCGCCAGATCACAACAACAGTTATCTCAGAGCGCTTTTCATAAAAGAGCAGGTCTAGACTGTACTCTATGATGTTATTTACAGAAGCCCAACCATTCCCACCAAGAGCAAGCACTAGGCGACAGAGGCAAGGAAAAACGTCCTTTTAAGAGGCAGAAACCTCGAGCAGAACCATGGCTCAGGGTGGGCGGCCATCTGCCTCGACCGGTTGGGGGTGAAGGAGAGAGAGAGAGAGGCAGCCTACACATTATCCACACAGAGGTACAGACAGTAAAGGTGATGTGGCTATAGACTGAATGAAAAATGGTACAGATATTTATAGTAGTGTTAATGATAAATCAAAATAATGAAGATAATAATAATAACGATCCCCACGACCCTGTACGCAGGATAAGCGGTTGACGATGGATAGAATAATAACGATAGGACTAGTGACAATAATTGTAGCAGAGGGTGTCGAGCAGGAACACGGGGGCAGCAGGTGACCCGCAGCCACAGATCCAGACTCCACAGCTCCAGAGCCAGAAACACCTGCAGGAAGTGATAGGAGGAGAGAGGAGAGAGACGAGAAAGCACAAGACTACCAGAAAGGGGAGAAGTCAAGAGGAGGGAAATAAACTTCTTAGCCATGCTTGCAGGGTCTGTCATTCCAGACAGAAATATCTCAACAAGTACTAGAAAGATAGCCAAGAAGTTTGGTTCCCAGAGGAAGAATTCTAAAAAACATTTAATTTAGCCATCATCAGGTCAGAATGATTTAGATGGGCGATCCAGACCGGTCGGAACAGGGAAATTTCCAAGTTGAAATATTCTACTTCCGACCTCAAAGCCTGTCAGTTGCTTGACGCCAAATGTAAACAATAAACATGGCTGACCGTGACAAACTTAAGTTTCTTTGTCAAATTTATGCACAGTTAAACCCTCAGCAGTGCACTTGGCATAGGTGTCATTTACACAGGGCACACTGGGGACATGTCCCCATCACTTTTTGGAAGTGTTTGTTAAAATGGTTCTAGCTTGCAACAAGAAATGTTAAATAACAAATGAGAGTGCTTTGAGAAAGGTTTATTTGCACAATAAGAAACAAATATCTAAGAAACAAATGTGCATTGTCCAAGAAAGTAACTTAAGCTAAAAAAAAAAAAAGTTGCTGATTACTATATTACATTTTATTTTGTCACCTTACACCTGAATTTTGTGTTGACCTTTATTTATATATATATATATATATACACACACACACACACACACACACACAAATTGAATTGCAAAACTAACCACAGCAGCTTTGTGTTTACTGCAAATTAGCAAATGTTACTATGCTAACATGCTAAACTTTGACAGTGAACATAGTAGGAGTGATATCTGCTAAACTAGGGTGACCATATGTCCTCTTTTCCCCCAGACATGTCCTCTTTTAGGGGCCTGAAAAACACTTAAGGCCGGGATTTCTAAATCGTGTGAAGCAGAATGCATGGCCTGCAAAGCTGCTATGTACGTGTCAGTGTCACATAAAGGTGCTAGCAATCTAGAAGCCCACGTAGGCCCTATTAAAGATAAATGCCCCCCGCCGACATAAACATAGCCACCATGCCACCAATTAACCTTCCACCCACAGCAGGTGCACCGTCTGCCTCCTGCCCCCACTGTCCTCTTTTTTGGAAACTAAAACATGGTCACCCTAGCTAAACACAATCACGTTAACATCGTTAGCTGAAGGTAGCACTTCAATCAAGGCAATGGCGTGCCTTCATAAAGCCTTGTCTGTTATCTCTTAATCTTGTTAACAGAAAGAAAGAAGCGTTGGAAAGACATGCTGGTCAAATTTAACAAAAAGAAGAGAGGACACCGTAACTAGTCACACAAAAACCACCAAACAACAAGGAAAAACTAAATGTTGTAAAAAGAAACAAAGCCGTGAAAACATGATTGGACCCATCTTTGCAAAACTAGGTGGCTGCATCAAGAAACAAGAAGCAGCAAAGTCACAACAACCTGATGAGCTTGCTACTTTTCCTTATATAGACTTGCACAATGAGGCCAGATTAGAAACACCTGAAGAGGAAGGACGATGACATTAGAAGAAATGCTACACAGGACCAACAGGGGGAGCCGTTTTAGAGGACAGAAAGTAACTGAATAACAAATACATACATACAACAAATAATAAAGAATAAAGTAAGTAAGAACTGCTCCTTTACTGTGTGAAAGCTCAGAGATATCTTTGTGAAACAACTGTGTTGTAGAGTTTCAAAGAATCAAACCAGGAAAAACAACAAAGTTTGTGATTTTAAGATCTGACAGCAGGCTCACGTTGATCCAGGGGTCATGTGGGTTTTTCGCTCTTAGTGAAATGTGATGACAGACATGCTGCTTTTCTGAAACCTCAGAGGAGGTAAAGTGGCCTGCCGTGGCCCAGAGAGTGTCCTTGAAGCAAAACATTGAATCCTCACATGTTCAGCTGCTGGATAAAGAGATTAGCCTGAAACTGGACAGTCACAGATTCTATAATTCAATTCAATTCAAATAAGCTTTATTGGCATGAATGTGTAACAACAATATATGTATGTATGTATGTATGTATGTGTATGTATATATATATATATATATATATATATATCCCTGTCAAAGTGTGTGGGAGGAGGACATTTTCGTTTTTACAGGATAATTGAAGATTCAGGTGGCACTTTTAAGTTTATTTCTTTGATTACTAATCATAAAAACTGTACAGTACACAACGTACCATTTACAAAAATTGGACCATAAGATTAAGTTTTTGACATCTTCCAAATTTAGTGTTTATGATGATTTTTAGAGCTGCACCAAGTAGTCCACTAATTGATTATTTCTGAAAATAGATTCATTGGTTAGGGTTTTTCTAAAGCATTTGATAACATTAGGTTAAAATGGGAGGATCTTCTTCCTGTCCTCGTGTGCAACGTAATATTTCTGAGGATCTATCGACAGAAATGCAACATAAGATCAATAACTGTTTTCAGTGGTGTGTAAAGACTTTGCATAATAAACCATTGTGTTTTTATTACCATAGATTGAGACGTCACCACGTTGCATCGCCATGTTTCTACAGTAGCTGAAAACAGACAAACAGCGCTACAGAGCGCGTTTTGTCGCTACGTTCTTCTTGTTCTGCTTCTGGTAGAATTCAGGCAGTGCAGACACTCATCATTGTGTAGAATTTGTACGTTAAAAGAAGACTAGCCCCCTAAGGGTTGAGGGTTCAATCCCACCTTGGGATAACTTGTTTTGTTTTTTCCCCCCTCTCTTCAACAAACAGATTCTGCAGCGAATGTTTCTGAGATCACGGCATGTGCTGCACTATTTTAGTTTCGGTTTTTGATCCTCATCCATCAACCTACGGACGCTTTTGCATTTCCCCAGTATCTCCAGGCAGAGCACATTTACATCAGAGAGAATTAACGTGTTTCCCTCGTCAACGTTTTTATAAACTGTATCTAATGTGTGGTTTATAATGGACTGTGGTGCAGAAACAGTGACAGTGTTTGTGTCTGTCAGTGGCAAAGTCACTATAACATGATTTTACTGAATAATTAAGTAAATATACTTTGTTAATAAATATACCTAAAGAAACCTCATTTCTTGACTGGCCACTCTCTGCTGTCTCAGAAGAGAAACCTTTTGTTCTATGTCAGCCACCGTAGCTGTCCTATGCTCTTTGAAAGGTAAGGGGGGCAGTGGTAGACTGGACAGATGGTTGCAATTCATAACCCTCACCACTAGATGTCACTAAATCTTACACACTGAACCTTTAAATTGAATACCGTTGGGCTCTTTTTCAGAGTTTTCCTATGCAGGTGGATTTAATTGTACCTTATCTTTTGAATATCTGCTCAAATCACATAGATCCTATCATGAAATCCTGTAGCTGGTCTGTTCTGCTTTCACAACGAAGCGTACCTTACTTTTCAGCTGGCCTCAGTTCGTTTGATAGGTCCACACCAAACAGGTTAGGTGTGAAATTTAGTTGTTGCAGGTCCCTGATTTGTTTGTATGGCTCACACACATTCACATCCTGCTATTCTGCTGATGGCCAGTCGGTGGGGTTAATGTGCTAACAATGAAGCAGTGAAGAAGAAGACTGCTAGATTGTAAACATGAACATAAACAATGCACAATTAAAAAAATAAAGGGTGGGTTATATGGTCTATAAAAAAAGTCTATAAAGTCTTCTATCACTATAAATAAACAGTATTTAATTGATATATATCACGATAAAAAATGTCTGATCTATGATCCTGATAGGCTGCCCTGAATATTTTGCTAGTCTGCATAATTTAGCCTAGTGGCTAGCAGCCTTTCCACTATGATTGACTTTCAGCATTACGTAACGAGTTGTCGTCAGCTGGAGCGATGTTTACTTCTTCTCTGTGTGTGCTGAGCACCGGCCAACCCAACTCTGCATATGTTTTGTGAGGAAGGAAATGCATTCAACATGTTCCTTAAGGTGAAAGCATTTCAGTGAGTAACTTTAATTAATTAAAATAAATTGTTTGTTTGTTTACAAGGCCAATTTGTGTTCTTTTGGGTCATTCAGGAAGATAAGAATGGGCTGATGACTTATTTTCTTTTTTCCTACAGTTTTATGATAAAACGTGTAACTGGTAAAGCACTTTGAACTGCTTGTGTTTGGGATTGTGCTCTGGAAGTAAACAAACTTAAACTTGAACTCGTAATTTGGTTAGGTTTAGGAAAAGATCATGGTTTGGGTTAAAATAAATACATTATGTAAGTCACGTGACGTAAGCTATCTACAAAACATTAAATAATTTAAAACATGTCTACTTTGACTCAAACCTGAGTTTACTTGACTCATCCATCCACCCCACCACCTTCTTACATGGTCTTTGACGCTCTTTATACTACATCTTCTTCTGCCACTAGAGATCGTGGCCTAATTAAAAACGTAAATATGGGTTGTAATTAGCTGCCGCTTAATCAACTTATATGGCTGTTTTGGTGTGGACGGGCTGTTGTTGCGGTGTCTATGGATAAAAAGCCCCAAGCAGCTTGTATTATACTGCAACATGCCTTTTAGATGTTTTAATCATATAATGTCCTTCACTATTACTGCCTTCATATTTTGCCTATTCACATTTATTGTCTGCCAGTTCTAAAAGTTCAAATTCAAATCATTCATACATTCCTCTGGTGTCCTTTAAATTGGAGAGAGGTCCGTTTTATTTCAGACTGTTGTGCATAAGAGAGGAAGATAAAAGACAAGAGAGGGATATAAATAGTGTGAGTATGTACTGTAAGTGTGTGCGGTTGTTCATGTGTGGGTGTGGAGGTTGAGGTCTTAGTATCGCTGAATGCTCCTCTTTGATGGCTGGATTGGACAGGCAGGAAGCGTGGGGTGTAAACAAAAGATCTCAGTGCTCACAGTTTGAAATACCAGTGGCTGTGCAACCTCACCAAGGACCTCTGTTGATGAATCACCTCTGCTGAACAATTTCAAATTACAATAGACATAGGGGTGTGATTCCCAAACATTATATGGCAGCGGAAGATGAAAAAACATCACATAGCTACTCGAGTCGTGCTGTAAATGAAACTGTAAAACAGTACAAGTACCCAGTTAAAAAAAGAACAGCACGAGAAAATTCACAAGGGACAGAACATTTTTGAAAATGCCATGTTTTTAGGTGACTCAGTAGCGATAGAATGAGATGCAGCTGCCGATGGGATGCCGATGGGAAAAACAAAAATTCCTCTCTTGTGATTTTACCATCACTGACAGCTGGAAGAACCACGACTAGTGGACAAAGACTCATTGAGGGTGGCTCCCAAAAGGTGATGTAGAGACAATCAAATTTAAATTGTTATTCACATCTGGAGAGTCTCATCATAGAGGGTATGAAATGTTGTGCCTCACAGAACCCCTAGCATGGCTCTCAGTCTTGTTTAAACTAAGGGGGCTTTCACACCTGAAAGTCCGCACCGAGGTCCGAACCAAAGTTCATGCTTTGATACATTTTGATCAATTCAGTTAGTTTTGGTTTGGTTTCACTGCAATTCTGCGACTGCACTAAGGACTTTACATGACAGACCTGCATCCTGTCGTCATCATCGATGTGGGCTGCATCTGCCTGTACTTGACATTGATTGGTTTATTAAACAGTTCAGTGGGTATCTTTGACAAGAATGAATGAATAAAAAATGAACATATGCATGTTTGCCTCCACTATATTGTTATTATTATGGCATTACTACCTGCAGCACCAACTATACTGAAGGCTTGTCGCAATTAAACTTCCTCGTAGTGTGGACATTATAACGTTGCCGACAGGACAGGAGGAGAAGATGATCCTTTTGCACCTCCGTTTCAGGAGAGATGCAGGAGATGTTTGTTTCCGGTTTAGACCGCAAACGCCAAAATTCCTGTCCGAACCATCCAAAAAATGCTTTTCAATTCAATTCAATTCAATTTTATTTATATAGCGCCAAATCACAACAACAGTTATCTCACAGCGCTTTTCATAAAAGAGCAGGTCTAGACCGTACTCTGTGATGATATTTACAGAAGCCCAACAGTTCCCACCAAGAGCAAGCACTAGGCGACAGAGGCAAGGAAAAACTTCCTTTTAAGAGGCAGAAACCTCGAGCAGAACCATGGCTCAGGGTGGGCGGCCATCTGCCTCGACCGGTTGGGGTGAGAGAGAGAGAGAG
>NC_060172.1:8066698-8185564 GCF_021292245.1 Micropterus dolomieu
ATAATGCGTCACGGAGGTGCTTAGGCCCCAGAGCAATAACTTCAGTTTTATCTGAGTTTAACATAAGAAAATTACAGCTCATCCAGGTTTTAACATCCTGAAGGCACATTTGAAGTTTAGCTAACTGATGAGTTTCATCTGGCTTGATCGATAGATATAACTGAGTATCATCTGCATAACAATGAAAGCTTATGGAATGTTTCCTGATAATATTGCCTAAAGGAAGCATATATAAAGTGAAGAGGATTGGTCCAAGGACAGATCCTTGAGGAACTCCATGAGTAACTTTGGCGTGCATGGAGGACTCATCGTTAACATGTACAAACTGAAATCGATCTGATAAATAGGACTTAAACCAGCTTAGAGCCGTTCCTTTAATGCCAATGAAATATTCCAGTCTCTGCAATAGGATCTGATGGTCAATGGTATCAAATGCAGCACTAAGATCTAATAAAACCAGTACAGAGACAAGTCCTTTGTCTGATGCAATAAGGAGGTCATTAGTAATTTTTCACACCAGAACCTACACACCAGAACTTTCACACCAGAACCTAACCATGGTTCAGTTTGATCCAAACCCGAGACTACTTCTTTTCGTCGGACAAAATATCGTCTGTTTGGTCCGGACCAAACTGAAAAGTCCGAAAGTCCGGACCAAATGAGATAGTTGCTGCACCAGACTTCATGTTAAAGAAGTGAAGTTTTAGGGGGTTTCACACCTAACATTTTGCTTAATAAATGTCAAAAATACTTCACTAAAACTTTCTATTCTTAACCTCCCAACCACTATTGTAAAGCATTTGTCAGCAGAAATCTTCAGACAGTTTCTGAGTGTCACCTCACAAGATGGGGACCAGCGGTCTAATTAATGGTCTGTTTGGGGTCGTTGATATGAGAAACATGAGGACCTTCTCTTTCTTCATCTTCTCCACCGCCGGATCCCATGTGATTTACAAAACATCTTGGTGTCCATAGGAGTGTCTGTATCCTCGACGGGAATGACATGTTTTGTTCCTGTCACTGCAGTGAGGGATAAACACAATCATTTTGCAAACTCAGTGTTGGTCCAGCTAAAATCTTTCAGACATCAGCTGCTAATCAAGATGCAGAAATCCCACTCAGACGTAGCAAATGAAAAAACCATAAACAATGAATATAACCTTGAATCTAAGATATAATGTTTAATTTCATTTCATTTACTGTTTATTTGACAAGGACAGCGCACAATTAAAACAATTTCACCAGAGTTAGCTAACAGCTAACTTGCATCTCTTAAACATGGGCAGGTAGACTAAACAAAAGACACAAAGCAACCACTAAACAGCAAATACAATACATAAAATTACAAAATACATATTATCCATCAATTCAACATTTATAAAAACTGAAAATACAGAAAATACAATGCAATGTATATTGTGCTGATTTTAGCCAAAGTTTGAAGCTGGCTTTTTTTTCCTAGTACTTTTAAAATTTGTTTGTAAAGTGAATACATAGACTTGAGCGTAGTCACACCTGCCTGTAACCAGGTTGTTATACAGTGGGACAGATGGGGAAAAATCATTGTGTTTGTTGCAGACAGTGACAGATGATGTTTCACTTACCATAACCAAGAAGTTGCTTTAATCTCTTACTCACTTATCAAGTCATTTTGTACCTAAACCTAACCAAACTTTTAACCATAATGGCAAGAGATTTATTTTATTTCTTTAATGTTTTTGCACTGACAAAGTACTTGGAGTACTTAACTATTAATACCTTGGCAGTGCAGTTTGGAAGGAATAACTGGAATAACTCCGTGTCTTTCACAACATCACTGTGAATATTTTCTCTGTGAGCTGCTCTCTGAAGTGTGAAACTGATACTCACCCCCCGAGGTCGGCGCCATAATCCTGTCTGAACAGCTGAGATTCATAAGCACAGGACCTCTTGCTGTTTTTACTGCTCCGAGTTCTTGCTGTGTTGAAAATGTTGTCTGAATTTGTCCCCTGATAATCATGACGATGGTCTTGTCTCCTCCCCGTGTGTCTGTAGGGCAGCGTGAGGCCGAGGAGTCTGGCTGGGATCTGAGAGGGAAGAATTCAGCGTCCCCGCGGTGTAGACGGACCCCCTGACTTTGGTCCCCTGAAGGGAAAAGCTTGACTTTACGTAGACCGTTTTTTGCTGCTTCTCATTGGTTGTTGCGTCAGTTCATCTGTCCCAAAAGACGTTTCTTCCAGCTTCAGCTTTTTTTTTCTTTTCCCATGTCTCCTGGATTTGAGGTTCTGCCGGAAAAAAAAAAACAAGATTCAGGTGATGATGCCAAACTTTATTTTCCATCAGAAAAGTTGGAGAAGTTTTCAGCCTCCACAGCTTTAACAGCCTTTCAAGAAGTCTGGAGTCTGGATTGTTGAAAAGAGTCTGGTGGAGCCTTTTGGACAATTTAAATGGATGTTTGCTGCTGCGCCACCTTGTTGCAACCTTATGGAAAACAGTGTGTGAATGTTGGTGTTTATCGTGGGATTCAGACACGTCTCCATGTAAATCAGGAGTCCTGCAGGGGAGCTGCATTCTAAACCACCTGGATGGATACAGAAGATTTACAAACAGAAAGAAACTGTTTTTTTTAGATTTCTTGCAGGTTAACTTTTCTGATTCAATTATCAGATTTGTGACTATTCAGTAACTTTGAAATATATAGAGACTTTATAAATTAAAATGAATGTACCTTCAATATTTCAGAAAAGCACAAGATTTCTTTTAGTTGAATGCAACTCTAGCACTTTCTAATTTCCAGACACATAATTTGGACAAAAAGCATATTTTTAATGCCCAGTTTCTGCTGTCACACCTTGAAAGTGTAACATCCTGTGATTTTATTTCACTCTAATCCAAGTGGAAAGCATTGGTTTTGGTGAACTAACGAGCCGCCTCCGCTGCTGTTTCCAAGGAAATTAACCTCATTATTAACTTTTTACATTCAAGTCCTTCTTCTAGGAATGTATTTTTAATAATTCATGTATCACACATTTTATGTCCGATGTGTCTAATACTCAGATGTGTGACAGTTCTGTTCTGGAAAATATGCAGATACAACTGAATCTATCTGTGTGAAGTGTTGAAATTTAAATCATCATCATTGTCTTTTTTTCTTAATGAAATGAATGCAAAAGCCATTTAAGTGACTGTTGAAATTTTGTATCTAAGTATGAAAGAACTGCCAATTTTAAACATACAAGTCACCGAACACAGATTTTTTTTTTATGATGATTTTGAAGGATGTTGTTACTTTAACTGACTTAAATTCATCAGCATTCAAGTTAAGTGACTGAACTGTGGTTGCCAGAGAAGCAAGCTCTCTCTGATTGCTGTTGACACCCTTTATCACCTGCTTTTATTTTTTTTTAGTTCCCACCTTGGATTAAATCCTACAGGATGGCAATGACAGCATTTTAACTCACGCCATTTTTTTTTAAGCACAGAATTACATAAATGTGCCAGAATTTGGCTTATTGACCCTGGAGAGTCGAGTCACAAGTTTCACGATTTCACAATAGCACCTAACGTGCATCCCATCTTGCGCTTCTGAAATCACCTCTTCCGACCTCGGGGGGGGGGGGGGGGGGGGACGACGAATCTCAGCCCGTCCCATCACCGCCATGGTGATGTCTCAGGGGACCTACACCTTCCTGGCCTGTTTTGCCGGCTTCTGGTTGGTCTGGGCCGCCATCGTCATGCTCTGCTGTTTCTGCAGCTTCCTGCAGCGCAGACTGAAGCGTCGCCATGAGGAGAGGCTGAGGGAGCAATGCCTGCGAACTGTAGAGATGGAGCCACTCAGCTGTCACCCCACAGGATACCCGCCTCTTCCTCCTCCTCCACCCCCACCACCACCTCCACAGCTGCCCAGGGAGCCACCGCAATTCTGCCCTCCCCAAACCCTGTCACCGCCTGTTCCTCTTCAGGTTCCTCATCCCATGCCGCAAGCAAACTGGGTCACCTTGCCAGGTAATGTTGCATTTATTTGTTTTCTTGTTCTGTGCATCATTGTTGATTTTCCTTCCTCCAGAAGTCACAACAACATGATGTGAGCCCTGCTGTGTCTTTTCTTTAGAAGGTTTCAGCAACTATTTTATTATGAAATATATTCACCACTACTCTCAGTGCGAAATGCAAGCAAAACCTTGTCACACAGTACTGAGCGAGATTGTAACACTGTTTAAAGTTGTTATGCTGATATTTCGTTCTCTGGCAGTTTGGTAACATATAAAAGAAGAGGAGGTGGGAGAAGGCGAGAGTTTGAGTCAGTGTGTAAGGCTGTGGTTTTTCCTCGAAGCACTGTGTACCTGGTGCAGATCCAGTACACGCAGAAAAAATCTCTAGTGACACAGGACTAAATTGGAAGCAAGAGAAAATGGATGATTGTAGGTTTGATTTGCGGCCGGTATTAGAAGTGGAAATTAACATTCTGTGAATCAGATCACTTTGTTTAAAGGTGCCGTAGGATGGAAGTGCATGTAACTGACACACTGTGAGCCTCAATCTTCTTGATTCCTCCTTCATATGTAAATCTTACAGATCCAAAATACGCTAGATGTTACATAACATATGGGATGTTTACGCCCCCACAGTTACATAGACCAGCCCACGTTCTAGAGTGGCGGTAATACAAGCTCACAGCGCTAAAGCTGTAGGTTGTGCAGTGTGTCTCACAGAAAGTGCTTTTACAGTTATGAAGGAAAGGTAAATATTTTCTAGTTTTCTCTCTGATGTCCTCTGGCTGCTCTGCCTCAACTCTGTGATTAATGAAGTTTCCTGATGGACAGATAGCTTTACATGTTGCTATTGCCACAGGTTGCTAACTGCTAGCTGTTTCTTGTGGCTGGCTCTGAACCAGCGGTCCAAAGCTTTTGTACTAATGTTAGAGGTGTGAACACAAACACCCCCTTGGAGCATCAAGCTTCCAGTCCGGGCAGAATCAGCAATAGGACGGCTAGCTGCACGGCTAACTGAGTAGCTAACTTAGTAGAAGCTGCAGTAGTTAGCTGCTGAAGTAACCTGTGACATATAATGAACAACCCTCAAGTCACCATGTGACCAACCAAAAACTATTTGTTTGGAACTGCCCACCAGCAAATCCAGCTGTCTTTGTCTTCAAGATATCCACCTCCTATTGTGAATGAAACAAACGTCGGTAGCCACGCAGCACGGTGTTTTCCTGTCAGCATTCAAACTACTGCATCCATTAGTCTCAAAACCAAAGTCTTCTCTTGAGCAGAAGATTAATCACTTCTCTACTTCTGAGAATAAAATTATATAACATTACTGACAAATACCAAACCTGTCACATCTTATTTTCTCTTTGTTTATAGACCGAAAGCATATTTCAGTCAGACTCAATACATAATTTGAACTCAGTCTTTCAACAACAAAAAAATACAACAAAGAATAAATGAATTCACATCGTTCATATGAGCAATTCAGATGACAGAAAAGCAGAGGACAGGAGGAGGATTACATTGTGCACTGTGTCAGAATTTTTTTAGACTCTTCGGTTCGCAGCTTCTCCCTGCCTGCCGGGCAGCGTTCCCCCCACGGGGCGTCATGGTGACAGCTGCTGCTGAGGCGTAGGTGGTGACTGCGGAGGCTGAGCGGTGAGGGAGCGAGCGCAACAACATGGCCGGGCTAAACTAAAAGAAACAGATGAGGAGAAAGTCAATCTGAGGGAGGGAGTAGAGTCAGCAGGAGCACAGCTGTGCGAGGGGGGCTTCCCCCCGCCCCCCCAAGTCTCTATCTTAAAGTATAGTTAAGATTTTCTTATAGGCCTACGTACGTCCATATTGGCCATGAAGCCTTCCCATCCTAATTACCTTGTAAGAAATGGGGACCTTGTTCTGTGTAAAATGGATTCTTAATTTCAGCTAATTAAGCTTCAACAGTCTGAGTTAGCCGAATCAAGTTGGTATCTTCGTCCTGGTCATTTGCAGGGGGGGGATACAGAAGCGGTGTTAGCCAGCATGTTGTCATTCCCAGGGCATCAAATAGCTACGCTTTGTCACATACTTCGGCGTCTGGAACCAACGCACATGGCAACGTTTTGCATGACAGTTCACTGCACTGAGGGAAGCAACAGTAAACGCTAAAAGTAGGCCTACTATAAACAACAGAAAAGTCAGAGTAAGGATGTGGTTGTGGTGGATTGGTGGGTCAAAAACCGGGCTAGGTCACCCAGTAAGCCACTGTTCATTTCTTGTGTGGGAAAAAAAAAAGAGTCAGCATTGACAGGTCAAGTAAGTTACGTCGCCCAAACGATGATATTTTCCTAAACCTACTAAGTAGTTTTGTTTCCTAAACCTAACCAAATTGCGACATTTCACGTTTACTGCTATTTTTATTTTGAAAGTCTTAACTGGACGATGCTGGATTTATTCTTGTTAACTTGAGAGAGGAGCCATATAAACACAGAAATGATGCTCAAAGCGAAGCCAAAGGGTCTGGACTTCAACGTGTCTATGTTCTTCATCGATTGCTTTTTATTATTGTTATTGCAGCCACAGACTGACCCTGCAGGTCACTGAGCTGCTCTACTTGTGCAGTTGGCAGTCAAGTGCCTTTCTCAAGGGCACCTCAACTCTGCAAATTCCAAAAAGGAGTTTATCCTTTCCAACATTACACAACTTTGCAGTCCAGCACACTTCCTTTTTTCCCCACCCCAAAATCTTGCAAATTGCTTCTGAGCCCAAGGTCAGTGTATACAACAGTTTGTATGGAAATGCATTCAAGAGTTTTGCTGGCAGAGGTAAACACAAAGCGACTTCTCAGTTCTCTCAGCTTAATTTTTAAGCTTGAAATAAGCTTCCACCACTTGAATTGTAAAGAAATCTGAAATGACAAAAAGTGCAACTGAAGTGAAAAGTATTGTCAGTGCTGCACAGCATTAGCATAAAGTAAAAGCACAGGCATATGGCAGTGGAGGATGAAATGAAAATCCTCCACGCTCTAAGTGACAATAGCGCATTGACATGTACAGCAGATTTGCTCTTTACAGAGGAAAAACAATAAAACAAAAAGCAACTAAGAGAAGAATTAGAAAGCTTTGATGGAGGAGGAACAGCGTAAATGACAGAATCAAATCCTTCAAAAAAAGAGGGATGAGGCAAAGAGAGGTTATTGGAGTGTAAAATGAAAACTGGAGTGAGTAAAAGAACATCAGCTGCTGTCAAAGATGTTTAATGAGCACAGACAGACAGTAAAGGATAAAACAAAAGGTTGCTGGAGTCTTGGTCACAAAGCAGACTGATGAAGAGGTTTAGTATCCAGGCAGCAGCAGAGCTAAAAGAGAAGCAGGTGCCGACCAGCTGAGCGCGACGGGACGGAGAGAGGAGCCAGGAGCTGTTTCAGTTTAATATACGAGAGGGGAGAGAGGAACGTGGAGATGTGGATTTCACTTGTACCCAATTGGGCATCGTGGGAAAATTAGATAGCTGTGCAGTATATAAAAAAAGCCAAGCGTAAATGCAACTAAGAAGCTTTAGAGATGGGCTGATAACTCACACCACTAAAGCTCACTAATTAACACACTGTATCTTATTCGATTAACCGCTCAGTTGCCAGTTTATTAGAGAGACCTAGCTAAAACTAAAGCAACAGCCCTGCAATAAATCCTGCCTTCATAAAGGCTATAATTTCCAGATTTACCTAATAAACTGAATTTAAAAGGAACTTTAAAAGGAAAAAATGAGAATTAGGTTTTAGAAGACCATTTCTCTAGGGACCTTTTTAGCCCCTTTTAGCACATTGTTTTGATTTCACAGCACGTTTACTGTTTGGTTCGGTCTCAGTTCTCTTATCAATCCTGGTTTCTAGCTGCAGGCTGCTCTGATCCACAAATGAGCTGTGATAAACTCACCATACACTACCTGCCCAGCACCAAACAGTGACACCAACCAAGTTGGATGTAAAAAAATAACAAGACCAAGAATCTACAGTCACGCTACTGGGTCTATGAGGGTGTACCTAGGCTTTTAGTTAAATGCTAATATCAGCATGCTAAAGCCCCTTTTACACCTGATGGTATCAGCTCAACATGCCTCGACTCGCCACATGAAACACACGTGACGTAATCTTGGTGGTGGTTATTCGGCTCCTGGTAGAAACCTCCTGAACGGTCAGTTGCTGAAGGAATCCTAAAACCTCACTGAACACCTAAACCGCGCTAACAGCAGCTCAGCTGTTAACACACCGCAGGACTAGCTGCACTAGCTAGGTTATTTCTGAAATGCATTTGTTGACAATTCTCTCTGACCAATCAGTAGCCTGCAGTGTTTTCATGTCACTTTTTGGTGTCACCTCAGCTCGCTTGGAACCTCAACGGAGGTGAAACCAAAAAAAAGTACCAGGTACCAGATTTCCCCAATGGAAAACCAAAAAAGTAGAGTCAAGGCGAGTTGAGCTGGTACTCATAATGATAATGCACACAATGCTGATGTTTAGGAGGTGTGACATTCATTGTAGCGTGCCAAATTTCTTGATTAGCGATAAAAACAAAGTAAAGTTGCAGGTTTTACAGGATAAATTGTAAAATTTTACCTGGGGGTCACCAAAGTTTTTATCCTGTGGTAAACACTAACATCTGGATTCAACTGAAAGGCAATTCAAGTTGTCAAGATATTTCCGTCTGAACCAAAGTGCTGAAACCAGTGACATGCGTTCCCTACAGCCCTGCTGTCAGCTTGGCTAAAAACTGCTATATTCCTACACTGTTCATCTAATGTGGATGTTAAAGGCTAACTTTGTCCTGAGTCTGTCAGGGGCAAAACAAGCATTTTAGTGGATGCACTTTGACAGAACACAACTGACCTTTTGCTAAGCCACGCCTCAGACACGTGGCTGGCCAATCGCAGCGCAGTATAGGACTCGCTCTAACTGAGGTCCAACACTTTCATGGCTGAGCTGCATTGAATCTATTGCAAAAGGCGTTGTTTCCTAGCTTTCTTTTGCTGTATTTTCTAAGATCTTGTCAAACGCTGTTCCTGCGGCACTTGTAATAGTTACAGCAGAGTTTGAAAGGAGAAGTACGACTGCAAAACTGTCTGCTTCTGTCTGAGATCGCTTTTTCCAAAAATTAGACAATATTTCTCCATGGAGTGCTGTAATAGACAGTGGCAGCGCCGTGATAAAAGTCCGACAGTAACTAAGAGGTATGTGGCTTAGCGAAGGGTCAACTGCCTGCAAGGATGACATTGCAGACCTGTTTCGCTGTCGACTGTAGCAGTCTTGCTCAGTAAAGATAAATTTAATGTGGCACCATTTACTCGCTTGCTGTCTAAAATTAGGGATGTGATTTAGTCTGTTATTGCTTTCAAGAGAGCGTTGGATGATTACAGCACAGAAAATATACTTTCAGACATTTTAAACTGTGAAAAGAGACGGTAAAAGCAACATACACACATAGAAACTCAGCTGTCATCCCACACAGCCAGCATGTCTTTTATTCTGACAGGCTTTGTGAAGTCCAGACCCACACAGGACGTTCACACTGGGAGCAGCACTGATAAATCACTCACTTCAGACCAGTAGTGGGTGATGATCCGTCCTCTGCAGCCGTCTGAAGCTACATATTTGTTTCTGCTCTCGGTTTTACCTTTCATAACATGAAATTGTTTTATTGAGTCGTTTTTTGGCAGCCACAGTAGTGTCATTAAGTACTGGTTGATCTGCTTAAAGTGAAAAAATTGACGACAATGATTATTCCTATGGGAAAATCATAGATGAGAGAGCAGGGGGATAGATGGAAGATAGGGGAGACATTAAATGAAATGAGCTGAGGATATTAAGAGATAACACAGGATGAGACGAGGTTAAAAAAAAAAAAAAAAGAGATGAAGGTGACAAAAGAGATTAACAAAAGAGATGTGAAACAAGGTGAGAAGAGAAGGTGAAAGATTAGTGAGGAGAGGAGATATTAGGAAAAAAAAGATGAGACAAGAGGGGAAAGGGATAGAGAGAAGAAAGGAGGGGAGAGCATTAATGTTTCTTTACGAGAATTGTTTTCCGCTTGTATCAGGCTTGGTAATAGTAGTACAAGTATGACCCTCTTTACACCTGGCATTAAAATGCGTTATGAGTGATCAGATTGCACTTGACCTCATGAAAGTACAGGTGTACCTCCGGAGGACAGCGGCGCATCGTTACCACATCGAACCCAAGTGTAAATGCAAATTCACAATGTCAATCCACATTCAACAAGTATGTCATCCGCAAATAAAATTAAAAGTTTGACGGTGCATACAAGCAGCGTGTCCATGCAGTGTTGTGCATGAATGAGCTTAAAGAGCGCCGTTCGTTGAGTGATCGTATGTCGACCAGATATCAATGTGGACGCTGGAGATGCATATTAATACTGAGTGTAAATGTATGAGATGGTTTTTAATGCCAGGTGTAAAAGGAGTCAATAAGAAATGAAAGATGAGATAAGATTTGAATAGAGGCTGAAAAGAGGATTTTAGGATAGGGATTAGGAGAGAGACAAAGCGAGGCGTAGAGAAGAAAAGAAGGTGAGAGGAGCGGTATGAGATTATATTAGGAAGGAGGGATAAAAGAGAAAAATTACTACTTTCCAGATAAAATAGATCCTAATCTCACTGTTGTGCATGGTTGGCACCTGAGTAAAAGGATAAATTTTACGTTCAACCACACACACCATGTTTCTGTGTAATCCTGTGACTCACATTGACTATACAATTATGATCACTTTTATAGTGTCACAGATTACATTTACTGTCATATGTAAGGAAATCAGTGTATCACATAATTTATCCTCGCAGAAGTGGCTCCTGCTTTAAATGAAAGCCCTCTGATCAGTCCCATGTGTTTCTGCTGACATTGTTTCTGCGTGGCTGTTTATTTAAAGCTGTCCTGGCAGCTGGTAGGATTGTTTACAGCACAGCAGATTGACAGGAGCATTAAGATGGAGCTGAGAAACAATGGGAGTCTGAGCCTGTAGGTATCTGTGAGCCTTGATGGAGGAGTGATGGATACTGGCCAGGTACACGCACACACAGAACAACACACATTTGCATCTATAAATACATCCAGCTCCATGGAAACAGTTCAACAAACAGCTGTTGATGTACACCCCTGTGATGTTTGTTGCTGTGGCTGTAAAAAGGTTCAAGCCGAGGAGTGATATGTGGGTTGGTTTTGTGTAATTGTCAGAAAGCAAACCCGAACACCAACATACTGTATGTCACAGCAGCTACAGCAACTCAGGAACACAGCATGAAAACGGCAAGGAGATGATGTGAGACAGCACGTGTGCATGTGGCCAAAAGATGTGTGTGAATAAGGTGGTTAGCATTTCAGTCAGTTATGACACAATCCAGTAGCATTTATTTAAAAACATAATCATGTGCTCAAGAATCTGATCACGTTTCTTCTAGTGAAAAGCAGTACTTTCGTTGTACTGACTGTGTACTGCCTGATTGTACAAAGCAAAAATGACCATGCCCATCTGGGTAAGCTGATTATAAATCCAGTCCTTTCTGTACCAAACTCTACGATGTGTCGTACATCTCAGCCCACTGGTGACGCAGTGCTGCACTTCTTTACCACACCTGGGCTCTACACTGCTAGCAAATCACTCTATATAAATATTTTTTGGGTTCTAACAAGTCCAACTCTGTTCTGACACCCAGACTGGCACAATACACAGATTTGTAAGGCTCAGACGCTAGCAAATCTATAATCATACCCAGCCTGTCAGAACCCAGTTGTAAGGCAATCACACGCATTGCAAGCACATAGCACAGGACATCACACCGCCACTAAATCGGCACTTCATTCTGCTACCGTCTGGGAACCTCAGGTACAGGTCCCAGAGGTGCAGAAGGGCCCACATTGGCACCTGCAGCCATAGTATCCCTGAATAAGATGTCTCGATGAGGATAAAAATAAGTTCCCTCTGGGGACAATAAAGTCTGATCTAATGTAATTTTATTAACAGTGTAACAGGCAGCGCTACCTAGGAAGCAGTTTCTCGTGTTTAGCCAGAGCTAGTCCACTTTCACCGGCTTTCAGCTGCAACAGGTCAGATCAGCTGTCACCGATTAACATACTCAGTGTTTGAGGAAAAATAAGCATGACTCTAGCTGCAATCACATGCGCCTCAGATGGTTCTTCCGATTTCTGTTTGTTCATGAGCTTCAATTGTGCATTTACGTGGTGTCGGAATATTCAAAAAGTTATTTCTCGACTGGGAAAATTCACATGAACACATCCAAAAAGCACGTAGCCATGCATTTATACTTGTGCGTCGGTGTCTCCGTCGTTCTGCAATTACACCGCCAAAAGCTAGCGTCAACTGTGTTGACTTTGGCCAGCTGAACAGGCCAATTTCCGGTTTAGCCCTCCGCTAACGCAAATGGGGGTAAATTTTATACGTGCGGCTGTGAATGGATCACATTCTGATAGTGAAATGAGTCTTTTCGCTCGGGTTGTGACGGTCAAATATATTGATCCACAGTGTTACAGCCGCTGGTTTGGCCGCTAGTGACATTGACTTCAAAGCACAGGGCACTTCTGGTCGGCTCAGCGCCAATGCGAGACCAGCCGACCAATCACATTACTTACGGTCAGCGTCGCCTCAACGTGTAGTTACGTTTTTGAGGAGTTGCCTGTCGGGCTACGGCTAGGCGACTGTGTAGGCTAAGGGTCTACGCAGAGGCTAAGCCGTCAATTTGAAGCAGAAGTATAAATTGCACTTTAAAAGTCAGAACAACATCTCTGAAAGTTGGTACACAAGTTGCAGAGTTGCTGACATCATGCACGCAGAAACATGGCGGAACCAGCACCTTTAGTATTTAGATCAAGTAGCGCAGATACATATAGTCAACATTTAGGTATTGATTGGGAGACATCCTTAGAAGAAAGTCCCAACTGTCTTTTAACTTGTGGCTACGCATCTTATTGTGTTCGGTTCTGACTTGTGTTATTTGAAACTTCCTTCATGTTCACTCTGAACACACTTTGAAAAAGACAATGCCATTTTAGTTTGCAAGCTGAGAAAGTGTGAGAGACCCTGTAGGGAAACTAATAATTCTTATTTCCCACCAGCCTGAGTAGCAGGGACATCTCAACAACCACAGACGACTTTCATAATTTTGCAGAGAAACAGTTCTTAAAAACCACAGCATCAAGAAATGAGTTCAGATGCTAGTCATTTTGGAAAATAATAACATGAATGATTCTTGCATGGGGTAAAAACGTAGCTCTTAAGGGTGCAGCTCCCCCCGCCCAAAAAAAGCCAGTCTGTGTAAGAAGCTGACAAAACCAGTTGTTGTTGAAGGTCCAGCGATGTCTTAGAAAGCAGGAGAGCTTGTGCAACATTCGACAGATTATTGATCAGAATCTGGGCAGATTCATCAGCCTGGAAATAGAAACTGTTTTCAGTTGTTCCAAAAAAACTGCTGTAAGACTGATGTTTGTTGCCCAAGACTTTTTATCCGGCCACAAATATTTTCCTTTATACTGACAATACATTGAAATATAGATCCACTGTCTTATATTATGCCCACAGGCTTTCAGAGGTGTTTCAGAAATGTTCCAGGAGCAAACTTGTGTTTTGCACGCAGTTGTTTCTTGCTTTAATGTCATCCTGAAGAACATTTCTATTTCTATTTGTATCATGTGACAGACATGTCCATAAAACGCTACGATGCTATAATCAAACAAACCTGAAGTATAATGATTTAGCACTTTGCTTTCTCTGTTAGAATGTCAGCTGTAGCAGCATAACACAGGGAGTCTGTTGACTATGATTCATGTGTTCCTTAAAAGCACCTAAATAGCTGAAAACAGCTGCAGGTGTTTCTGCTGAATACCCCAAACTTTCTTTTCTGCATCAGTCCTAACATTTCACTGCAGATCTTTTTAATTGGTTGCAATGATAAACAGAGTTTAGTGCTGTTCCGAGTGCTGCTGGCCAGCCCTTCAGTGTAATTAGCAACAGGTTCAATTAGTGGAGCGCAAGCAAATAATCTGCAACTGCTTGTGTATAAAGTATTTAGAGTAGGCAAAAAATATCGCTAGGATTTTACTTTGCTGTGCTCACATTGTGCAACTAAGGGCAGACATCAGCAGACAAACATGAAAAATGTTCTTCTGTGTGAAGAAGTCAACAGATAGAAAGAGGAAGGAAACCCACAGAAGAATAATGAAATAAGGCATTTTTACAGATATTTCCAAAACGACTCATTTCCAACTAAAATAAGCTGCAATTTTTGTCTGCTACAGCATACATTATCTGGGGCCTGATTTATAAACGTGCATACGTACAAAACAGGGCTTGAAACGTGCGTACGCCACTACCCAAGCAAAGGTTGTGATCTATACAAAACAAACTTGACGGGAGAATGTGCGTCCTGTAAGTAAACTCTGAAACATGCCTATGCACATAAAGAGCAGAAATGAGAAAAGGCTACTCACATGGCAGAAGGATGAAACGGTTTGAAATGAATAAGCCTACTATTGTGTAAAATAAATATTACCTCTGAGTATTACAGGCTTCAAGCCTTTCTGAATAAACAAACATCCGAATAAAAAAAACATAATTTAAGATCATTTGCAGCGCACACAAAAAGAACCAGATTTAGGATTGTAAACGCAAACGGAGATTCTGTTTCTGCAAAAGAACGCCTCAAACAGGTTGTACAATTTAATCAGGAATCATGATAATTAATACTTGCATGCAGTGCAATTTATTCTCATAAATAAGGTGAAAAAGAGGACAAATTACATTTAAATTGATGCCGTTTTCAATGAGTCAGTCGAGCAAATAGAAGTGCATAGTTTCATATATTGTTAACACATGTTCGTTGCCATATCGAGCCAAACGCTGTGCGCCAGCGTGTGGATTTAATGCACTGCTTGTGAAAATACAACACTAGTTTATTAAGTAAATCTTTCAGCTTATGTCATTTACAACAAGTCATATTTCTTTTAACTCATCAGCAGCATCAGCAGCAGCTAAACAACACAACATTAGCTTTCCTGCTAACTTCTCCTTCTTATCGAACTTACAAATATGAACACACGTCTTCTCCTGCACCTAAGCTTGGTGAACGGCCACCAAACAGACATTCACCAAGTGCAGCGCTAACATCAGTTTGCAGGCTCGACTGTGGCACAAAACATGACAACATTCACTCTTATTAGAACCATAAATCGAAGGTACTCTTGTAGAGAAATTCTGTCTGTTGGGTTCCTAAGAAAAGACTAAATCAATTTATGTTTGTTTTTTTACTCACGTACACAGTGCATGCAGCAAATTGAGCAGTCTATGAATAATGTCTGTCTCATTGGAATTTCTTATCCTTTTATAATGAGTGACAAATACTTTGCATGTCTTGTGGGGCAACTTGACCTTCACATAATTTAGATTTAATCTCTCCAAAGTAACTGCTCACATTGGTACCTGCACACTTAGGGCCTGTGTCCACCAAAGAGTTTGTTCCTGAGGCAACATGGTCGCGCAGCGCTCGTCACGGTCACATTTTACCCAGCCGTCTAATCACAGTGCAGGAGGGGTGGAACAAACACCACACCGAGCCATCTCAGCTCTATATATTAGCTCTAATATTAATCTTTTGACTGCGAAGTCACAATATATTCCCTTTCAGTCATTATTTTAAGCTAAATTTGCAAACATAGCTTTTAGGATGTGTGTCCACAGGGTGTCTTTCATGGGCCATTTATACTATTATGCTATATCTAGCACATTGTGTAGTTGTATGAAAAATCGGTATGAAATGAATCAGGGTACATTTCAGTGAAAATAACTTTACTGATGTCAAACCACAACCAACTCTGTCTCTAAAATAACTCCCCCATTCATTCAGTCACTGGTCCACACATAATAGAAGTAAATGGAGATTTCTCATGAATCATCATGCTGTGTCATTACTGACGCGTGTAGTGTTGCATGACTCTTACTTTCACATCTATAAAATGCATTTGATAATGGGTGTTAGCAGAAATTAGTTAGCATTAGTTATTTCCCCTAGTTTAATCATGTGCAGCACACAGGAGCACTAAAAAGTGTCGCTCGACGTGAGAACCACTACCTCTTCTGTTTACTGTCTGATCTGAATACATAAATAATGAACGCATGATGAATGTGTATTTTATGTATCTTGTTGCCCAACATGCTGCAGTGCAGTTCCTTCACTAGAAGAGTAATGAAGTCGAAATAGAGATGCAGAAACACGGAACACAAGTGCGCCTGAAATAGGAGAGAGTGATGAAGGGAAATAAAATGTGTGTGTGAGAGAGAGTCTCTCTTCAGACCAAATGTGCTGTGAGGATTTTTAGTCCCACAGCTGAACACATTGCAAATTACAATCGTTTGGGTTGTGACCTGAAAATGAAGTGTGTTTGTGCTGCACAAGTATTTTAGGCTGCATTGTGTGTATTTTATGAGAACTGGATACCAGACTGCAAGATGGTGTCCATTCATTACAAGAGTTGTTAACCCTGCCGAACCAAGTCGTTATGCAGCCCACTGCACAGACTCATTCGAGTCTCTTTCCCTCTCCCTGCTCCCTTGTCACATTTAAGTTGGGATTTTTTAGGTGCACTTCTGCGGTTAGTTGTAGGCAGCAAAAATTTTGGTGTACATTGTGATTAATCCAGGTCTCCTTTTTTTTCCCCCAGACACAGATATATTCGGGAAGCCACCCTGCTATGAAGAGGCAGTTCTGATGGAGGATCCTCCTCCACCCTACAGTGAGGTCTTGGCCGATCCGCGGGGGGGCACCTTCTTGAAGCCCGCCCCGCCACGAGCCACAGCGCTGCCTCCTCCCAGGGAACACCAGGATCCTGCTCCGGTGTTCACATCAGAGACCAGCAAGCCTCCCGTGATGGCTGTATTCCCCGAGCGAGGTTACTCCTCCCTGATACGCCTACCTTCGTCCCAGCGCTGGGACTCCCTGGGTCACCTCCTATCCAACATGGACCTGAACCACAACAACCTCACACCACCGGGGGCCCGCTCTATCCAGGCTGCCACCGCAATGGCTACCATGCCCCGCAGAGAGCCCAGGACTCACCATGATGGACTTGGGCTCCAAGGTGGAATACACGGACTCCAAGGAGGCATACAAGGACTCCAAAGAGACATACAGGGGCTTCGAGGAGGGATCCCAGAACTGCAAGGGGGGTTACAGGGGTTCCAAGGAGGGTTACAGGGGTTTCAGGGTGTAAATGGACTGAGGGGACTGGAGCCCGGCTGTGGCCTGCCAACAGCCTTCCCCCTGCTGGGTCGGAGCACTGCTGTCTAGACCTGGCTGTTCACTGGAGGAGTCTAACCAACTAATAAGTTGGTCCATCTATGAAGAGCCTTCAAGCAGGAGATCTATACAGACAGACACATTTCCTGTCTGTGTGCCTCCTTTGCGGCTCAGTGTTTACAGCACAAACACCACTAGAAGTAGAGATTTAATTCCCTAAAGAGTTAAAAGAGTGTGAAAGTGCTGCAAAGATGTCAGGAGTTCAATTCCCCTTGCAGCTGCTGTGGGCGAAGGGTGCCGCTTACTCTGCTGGGATCAGCTCTGCGTGTGAATAAAGGAGAAAATTACACACCGTTTCAAACCAGTGTTGCTGATTCACAGAGGTATCCTGGTGTCATATCGAAGCTAAGCTTCTTTTGAACAGCAGAGGAAGAGAGAACACATTAACAAGGTAAAAGGATGAAATACAAGCCCTGCTGTTCCTCTACCTTTCACACAGACTCCCATGCCCTTATTTTCATCTCTTCCTCCCCTTTTCGTGTCGCCCTCTCGTTCTGCTCGTCCCTCCTCTCCTCTGTCTCTGACTGAGCCACCTATTGTACCAGTCTGCCGTTGCCATGGCTCCCGGGAACTGTCTGTTACCCACAACGACCTCTCCTCTTTTATCGGCTCTGATTTTTGAAGACTGTTCACAGCTTGTCTCCTCTCAAGGACTGTGAGTACTAACACTTACAAAAATGAACACGTGGTGACCTTCGACGTCACCGTGTTCGTGACATTAGAGCCCAAAAGGCCAGTTCTCCCAGTGACAGCCAAAAAACATACAAACAGAGTACAAGAAGCTAGTCAGAGAACCAAGTGTGCATGGATTGCATTTTGTAACATGCTTCATTGTTTTCAGTGTCGTAGTTTGGCCTGGAAATTAGGGCAGTTTTGGAGATCAGAGGATGGTCTGATTGTTTTTTCATGTACAAAATTATCATTCTTTTAAGCTTTGTGACAAATTCCTTTTCTCTTGTGAAATAAAGACATCTTCACCTACTAGGCTTCTTCCAATCATTTATGGAGTAAAAAAAAGGCCAGAATTAATGCTTTTATGCTCAGTGCCTAGAGTCGTATTTCTTGTAACCAGTAGGAGATTTGAGGAATCTTAAGGGGAGACCATAACTTTGGGAATATCAATAAATTGCTTTTGCATTATCTGATTTATTTGTTAACATCCTAACTTTGAGTGGATGTAAAACGTATTGCTTTAAATGCAAACAATAACACTAATTAAAAATGTGTTGCTCCCGTTAACGACCCCCTCCCCGCAATGGTAAGCATGGAAAAAGGAGCGTTGAATAAAGACGCTTATGTTGATTTCAGCTGTTAGTGTTTGTATGTGGGTGTTTTAATCAGATCAGTTTGAGAGGTACCTATGATCTCGTTCCACATTTTATTGTGTGCGGAACTGGTCTTGGTCTCGACTTGGTCTTGGTTTGGGTGGTCTTGACTACAACGCTAGCTGCTTGTAATAATCGCCCCAGCCTCGGACCATATGAGACATACTGGTTTTGAGCTGCCCGTGGGAAGGCTAAACATGTAACTGCGAAAGTCCTCTGACTCTGTCAGTCTTTGCTTAATCCTCTGCCGTCAACTTCCACTGGAATCGTCTCAGAAGCGTTTCAACAGCTGAGCATGTAACCTGCCAACGTTACTGACTTGTTGTTAATTTGTCATTTTTGTGCTCCCACTACCTTCTTCACAGCTCTCTGTGACCTCGTTTTGTTCCGTCATCTTCAGGCTACATATCCCACAGGGAGCTTTTTGCCTGATTTTGCTGACATGTTTAGATTTCTTTGATTTGGCAGTCAGTGTATTTTGCAGGTTAGCCCGTCGAACTGGAGTTTTGTTGGAGTTAATATTGAGGGATAGCCAAGAGAAACTGTGTGAACGTTAAGCCAATTACCAGAGTAGTAGGTCTGATGTGTGAAACTTTATATGAATTGGAGGGCTGACATAAAACTTAATTTAAAACCAACTCCCAATCAGACACCTGTCCCTTTTACTGGCCTGGTGTGGCTACTCGTTTTGACAAATAAACACAGGTCTAAATTAGATGCCTGCTCTGGTGTTTAAAATAGTTCACTGGATGTTTAAAGCCTCTTAAAGCCCACCGGGTTGCCCTCTTGAACTAGTTCTACGCTGCTTAGATCATGCATACAAATATAAATGGATAAACTTTTGTCAACACGGACACATTGTTAGATCGAATAAATTGTCCACAATTTGCTTTCCATCTGCTGGCATGATGTAAATAAGATAGATGAAAAGAAAAGGGGTGACTCCCTGCCTTTGAAGTGGTCATAAAGTATGAATATGTGTCCACTGTTCAATTTATATTCCTTTAGTCAGTAAGGGTCCACCCAATTGCAATAACTATGGTAACCTTTGGCTTTCATCCTCCTTATGGTAGTCTCTTTCACTCTCTCTGTGCATGAGTTTCCTGGTTGAAATAAAAAAAATTCGATAGTAGCCTGCTTCCCATCTTTGCTGAGCAAGAGTTTTGTGCCTTTCCAGTGGAGGAAATGCAATACAGTGCCATATACCGCACCACATACAGCTGGGGCACTTTATTTTTTTCCTCAAACAGAGTCCGCCTCTGTTGCTACAGTTGGTGAATCAGTGTTGATCATATTTTAAACTACAAAGCTACAGAAATGTTTAAATGTCACATCCTTCCAGGCCTTCTCAATCCCTGCTGCAACAAAATTATGGTAATTTTGATTTTAAAGTATTATAATCAGTCCAGCTTTGGCGTTCATGAAGGTGGGGAGCCTCAATAATAATACTGCAGCAATTGTTATAATAAAAGCAGAGGGGAAGTGTCGGGATTGACAGTTGGTTTAAAGTATGATATGGTGTTGCTTAAAGAATGGCATGCTCTAAAGCATTTGTTGTGTTTTTGCACATATGTATTTCGTTCTGGTTTCTATTGTGGGTTGTGTTGCTCAGTAGCATAGTGATGTCAGCTCGTTTTAAGACTAAAGGGTTCGGGGTCTGATCCCAGGGCTCTCTCTTCAACTATGAATTAATTTTCAAAGACGAAACCCCGAGAAGCTTCGTTTGACCAATATTGCAACTGAAAATTAATGAAGGCAGGCAGCCAGTTGATCATTCTGCAGTGAAAAAAAATGAACAAAACTCCTTAATTTAATTGTTAATTTTATATTTGAAAATGTCTTGGACATTGCCAATTTGCTGCTTACTTTTATACCATTTAAGGTTTGTCACTGGACTTGAACTACGTATAAAATATATCACAGGTGCTGCAAGAAGCGGTCACTCATGGGTGGGTCATTATCTTGTTTTGTATATGATGATTATACCAGTCCCCTCAGGCTGATGATTCACTGATGATCAAACGTTACATGTTCACACCTTCAGAGAAATATTTCTTGGCCTTGAAAAAAAAACTGTGAAATGGGTTGCGCAACTGAAGAGGAGCATCTCAGTTTTAAGATGTGCATTTCACCACAGAGACAAACACCTTGATGATGATTCAGCCTGCGAGGTTATATAAAGAGAGAGAGTAACTGACTGTTTCCACACAAGCAAATGTGCCCCTGAGTTATAAAATATCTGTGGAGAGAGAAAGAGAGACAGCCCCTTCACCGCTTTTCAGTAACCGCTGAGTGACGTCTTCATGTGTTCTCGTTGTTTGTTGTGTTGTGGGGTTTTTTCCACAGATTTGAGATATTTTTGTACCAAAGACTGACATTCTTACAAAACCATGACTCGATTATCCCTCCACTAGTCTAGCATCTTGTTAATTATTGTATCTACTGTATCTTTTTATGAAAATGGCATCACCAAGTAAGTCAGATTTTCAAACATTTCAACGATATAAGATCAGACTTGGTTCTAAAATTATGCACACTCCTTTTTAATAATGTTAAAAGACGAGACCACAAAGTGGATAAGACACCTGCTTTTGGTGTGAGAGACCCGGGTTCAGTTCCCCACTGTGACCCATCCACCAATGTGTACCTGAGCAAGACACTTAACCCCTAGTTGCTCCAGAGGTGTGTGACCTCTAACATATATAGCAACTGTAAGTCACTTTGGATAAAAGCGTCAGCTAAACGAATAAATGTAATGGAGTAATCCATCACAGCGTAAAACATGACACTGCCAGTAGGTGGCGCTATGACTGAGGGAATATTGGCTCAGGGCGGTAGTGTTATAGAACATAAATTTTTGTGCAAATTTAAGCATGTGGCCCGCCACGCCACAAACATGGCTTTCATCAAAAACTCAGATAGCACACTTTTTATCGCCACTGCCTTGAGATAGCACACCGAATATTTGAAGTTTGATTAATTCTGTAGGAGGAGTTAATGGTAAATGGTGAGTTTAGGGTATGGGCCCCTGAGGCTTGACATGATACATGTCCCATAAAACTTTTGTGCAGGTTGGTCAAAAGTGGCGCAGAGGGTGTTTTTCAAAAAAAAAATTTTTAAGGAGGCGCTGTGGAGCCATTTTTCCATGACGAGACCCATCTGGGGCATAAATTTTTGTGACTTCTGACATGCGTGTCATGTTTCGTGAGTTTTTGAGCACCATTAGGCCGCCAAAAATGCACTTCATTTGGGAGAAAGAAACAAAGAACTCCTTGCATTTCTATAGACCAACAGTATTGGCCAAAAGTATGGGTATGTCTTTTGCATGTCTGTCACATAATGCGTTACTTCTAGTGTTGAAATTACAAATGCTTTGGTATTGTTGGTATTTTTATTTCTTTTGTTTGCATTGGAAAAACAAGCAGAGGAAAAAAGCCAAATCTGAGACATTACACACAGTCCTACTAGAAAAAATGGACTGGACAAAATTATTAGCACCCTCAACTTAATATCTGGTATCATAACCTTTGGAAAATCAGTGACTGAAATCAGTCGCCTCCTGTAATCTTCAATGAGTTTCTTACAACTCAGTACTGGAATTTTGGACCCCTCTTTTGCCAACTGCTCATGAGATTTGATGGGTTCCTTCTCCCAACTGCTGTTTTGCGATTTCTCCACAGGTGCTCTCTGGGATTTAGATCTGGACTCATTGCTGGCCACTTTAGAACTCTCCAGCACTTTGTCTTAAAGGAGACCTATTATACTGCTTTTCCAGTCCTATATTGTAGTTCTGTGACTCCTGTATGGCAGCTTTGCATGATTCAAAAAAATAATTTTCGATCTTATACTGACTCTTCATACAGGCCTTCATTTCAGCCTCTGTCTGAAACAAGCTCTAGATGCTCCTGTCTCTTTAAGGCTCCCCCCTCTCAAAGCCAGCTGTCTTCTGATTGGCCAAGACCATGTTAACTATGTTACCAGGCTGTTGTGAGCGGTACAGACAGAGTTGCTGTGGGAGGAAATGACCATATATGGACCACCGGCTCCGTCTGGCTCCGTGTGTCGTAGAAAAAGCAGTTGAAAACAGAGCGTTCAGAACAGGAGGAAATCTGAGGTTTTGTCTCACAGGATTTCTTTTAAATACTTTAACCTCATTATTTGAAGCTTTGGCCATGTTTAACATGAACATCCAACATTGCAGATATGTCAAAATAAGGAAAAGCATAATGGGGCTCCTTTAAACCATTTTGGGTGCTGTTTGTTCACCACCCAAGAGATCAGCTACAGCACTGTGGGCTTCTTCACAATGTTGTGCACAGTGGACACAGGAACATTAAGATCTCTGTACTTGGACTTGTAGCCTTGAGATTATCCATGCTTTGGTTCTAAAATCCTCAGACAACTCTTGTCCATGCTCAGTGTGGTAAACACAGACACCCAACACAAATGGTGAGTCAACCTTTCTCCATTTTAACTGGTTGCAAGTGTGACTTCTTTATTGTCAGCACCTGTTGCTACATGTGAGCTACAAGCATTTGTAATTGCAACAAGTTTGTGTGAGAAGTAGTGCATTATGTGACAGACATGCAGCGATACCCATAATTTTGGCCATGACAAATTTTTTTTGTCAAGACATGAATTTAGCCGAATACAAGAGTGTTGGAAAAGTTACTTCATCAGAAAAGTAACTTTCTGTTACTCAATCTAATTCTGTTAAAAGGTAAGAAAACCCACAGATGTCACATCTTCTGTATTTAACACATGTAGAACAAGAAATAGTGTCATTGTGTTTAGTTAGTACAGTTTGGAAGTGTCCTACTCTCCATCAACAGCAACAGCTCATTATATATTACAGTATGTGTTTGCGTACAACTTTTTTCATAGAAGTTGTTTATCTATCTAGAGGGCCTGACTGACTTAAATTTTACTTTTCCAACTGAATGGTCAAAGATTGTCTTTTACTTTTAAATCCGTCGTATCTGTCAGAAGAGTTTGTCCTGACAGTAGTTGGTGCATTGAATACTGCTTTGAAGTAAAGGGTGACCTCTTGAGCAGTGATCTGAGAGTGTATGTGACACGTACAGCACAATGACTTTAAATATTTCTGTTCACGTCTCTGGGAGTAAAGCCTGAGGTGTGAGGTCTTGTCTTGACAGGTGGCATTTATTTATTCAAAAAGGTCAAGACATTGATGACAAAATTATGAATTTACCTTGGCAACAATCTGAAAGTTTGACATCTCCTCTTGCTGCCACTGGATGACATATTTCCTGCCAAACACTGACTCTAGTCTCTACTATCGAGCCTCGGATGGTATCAGTGAGTGTATGTGTTGCCTGGCAACCTACTCAACCTTGTTTACATGTAGTAAAGCGAGAACATCAGCCCACCCCTCCGACGCTCTGTCACATGGCCAGACCTCAGCACTGGGCTCCCTTCCTCCCCCTGCTGCCGTCCTCTGATTACAGTGTCTGCTGGCGACCAAATCGTCCGGCGGACCTTGCTGACTGTTACATCAGTTTCACAGCGGGAAGTGAGCCGTCACAAATATGCATAAGAGAGGAGGTGGATTGCCATTTTGTTTAATGACTCCTTCCAATGCAAAAAGATGTCTTATGGGAATTTTGTGGTTCTTCAGCTGAATTCCTCTTCTTGAGCTATTTTTCTAAATATCTCCAGGCCCCCTAAATACTGTGCAAACTTTTTTGATGACTTTGGTGAACTGCTGTCTATAATCTGTATTGACTTTGACTGTGTGGTTATTGTTGGTGATTTTAACATCCATGTTGACAACCCCCAGGACAGAGGGACTAAAGAACTGTGTTGTGTTCTTGATAATTATGGACTGACCCAACATGTGACGGAGCCCACACACAATAAGGGACACACTTTGATTCCTGTGTTTTCTCTGAGAGTGCTATCTGCGTGCACACAAATGTACAAACAGAGGTAATCACAAAACAGCATATCACTGAAAACACAAGTGAAAAATTTATTTTTTCGACACCCGCCCTCTCACAGGTCTCAGTCAATGAGCTTGTAGATAATTTCAGTTCTAAAATTACAAATGTTATTGATGCCATTGCACCAGCCAAGGTGAAGGTGGTCTCTGGTAAGAGAAGATCTCCGTGGAGAAATGCCACGCTGGTTAGAACTCAAAAAAGAGAGTGTCAAAAAGCTGAATGCAGGTGGCGGAAAACAAATCTCCAGATTCATTATGACATCTATAAAGAGAGACTTCGCATTTATAATGTAGAGCTGAGAAATGCAAGGCGGTCCTTCTTCTCTGACATCATCACCAAAAACACTAAAAATGCACGTGCCCTGTTTGCTACTGTCGACAGGCTAACCAACTCTCCTGTTTCTGTAGCCTCTGACCTTCTATCCACCAGGGCCTGCAATGAATTTGCCTCCTTCTTCACAGACAAAATTCAAACAATTAGACAAGCAATCAGTGCCTCCATGCCCGTAACAGGATATGTCTTGTCCCTGTGTCCACTTAAAAACAATTCATATAGCATGAGACAATTTGATTCTATTAACCATAAAAACCTTCAAAAATGTTTCTAAATGCATGGCCTCAGATCTACTACAACTTGTAAACATGTCTCTCCTCTCAGGTTTTTTTCCCCACAGGCCCTGAAAATTGCAGTCATTAAGCGACTCTTAAAAAGGAACAATCTGGACAGTTCACTGATGAGCAATAATAGGCCCATATCAAATCTCCCTTTTTAAGTAAAATCATAGAAAAAGCTGTTTTTCAACAGCTTAGTTCTTTCTTGGCACTAAATAACTGTTTTGATGTCTTCCAGTCAGGTTTTCGACCACACCACAGCACTGAGACGGCTCTTGTTAAGGTCTTCAATGAATTTAAACACTGACAGTGGCAGAATTTCAGTCTTAGTATTATTGGATCTCAGTGCTGCATTCGACACGGTCGACCACAACATAGTACTAGATAGACTTCAAAACTGGGTTGGACTTTCTGGCACAGTACTAAACTGGTTTGAATCCTACTTAAAGGACAGGGACTACTTTGTGTCTATAGGTAGTTACACATCTGAGCTGACAAAAATGACACGTGGAGTTCCCCAAGGCTTCATTCTGGGGCCTCTTTAACATTTACATGCTTCCACTGGCTCAGATTATGAAAAACAACAAAATATGTTATGTTATATGTTACCATAATTATGCAGATGACACACAGATTTACATAACCATATCACCAGGAGACTATGATCCCATAGGGTGCTGAGTAACTGTATTGAGCAGGTCAACGATTGGATGTGCCAGAATTTTCTCCAATTGAACAAAGTTATTAAACTGAAGTTATTGTTTTTGGAGCCAGGGAGGAACAAATGAAAGTCAGTGCTCGACTTCAATCAGTAATGTTAAGAACCACAAATCAAGCCAGAAATCTTGGTGTAGTCATGGAGCCACATTAAGACAATTACAAAGTCAGCCTACGATCACCTGAAGAATATATCAAGGATTAAAGGACTTCTGTCTCAGCAGGACCTGGAAAAACTTATCCATCCACTTATCTTCAGTCGACTTGACTACTGTAACAGTGTCCTTACGGGGCTCCCTCAGAAATCCATCAGACAGCTGCAGCTGATTCAGAATGCTGCTGCTCGAGTCCTCACTAAGACCAAAAAAGTGGATCACATCACTCCAGATATGAGGTCTTCACATTGGCTTCCTGTACGTCAAAGAATTGATTGCAAAATCCTGCTGTTAGTTTATAAAGCACTAAATGGTTTAGGGCCATTTACATTTCTGATCTTCTGCTTCGTTACGAACCATCCAGAAATGAGTAGGTAACTGAGTGAAAAGATAATGAGAGTGAGATTGAACAGAGTGAAAGAAGTGGTCTTAAATCTCACGCCTGAGTGATTTGCAGGAACCTCTGTCCACCTGTAAATGTGCAGGTGGGTCCAGAGTATAACTGGATCAAAGTGGCCTGATGACAGACATGTCCTGGTTTCTCTGTAGTGTCAGAGGGTTTTTGGAGTTTCAGTGGACCCAAAGATTGCTGTGGACCCAAGTACAGACTAGCTAGAGAGAGTAGATTAAGTGTACTTCTCTGTTTATTCTCTTTTCAAAATAATTGTAACTCAATTATTTGCTCAACCCCTCAGCCTGTTTTTATTTTCTATTTAACTCTTTTAACCCTGACTGTACACTACACTGTAAATTATATTTTAGTGTATTTTTTAAATTTCCTTATGTTGCTTTTAAAAAAAATGTATATTTCCCTGTTGCTTTTATGTTTCATGTAAAGCACTTTGAATTACCTTGTTGTTGAAATGTGCTATACAAATAAACTTGCCTTGCCTTCAAGTCAACTTTCCATGAACATGCTTTGATCCAGCACTCAGCGAAGAGCCAGCTCTTTCAGCTTCACCTTCTGTGGCTTATATTCCTTGTGGACGGTGTCACTGAGTGTCTTCTGGACAACTGTCTAGTCAGAAGTCTTCCCCATGATTGTGGTTGTGTGTACTGAACCAGACACAGAGATTAAAGGCTTTTCTCAGGTCGACATGTAATTCTTAATTCTAATATTTTGAGATATGGATTTTTGATTGCAATAAGCTTTAATCATAAAGATTAAAACAATGTGTAATGAATCTAGAAAATATGAAAGTTTCATTTTTTGAATTAAATTACAAAAAAAAAAGAGAACTTTCGATATTGTAATATCTGAGATGCACAAGTATAGTGTGGTGGCACAGAGGCCCAGTAGATAGAAATGTGGCCTCCCCAGCACGAAAGTCATGGGTGTGAACCCCAGTTGTCCCAGGTCTTTCTGCGTGGAGTTTGCATGTATCTCCTTAGTCTGGGTGGGTTTCCTCGAACATCAAAAACATGGTAGGTTCTCCAGTCAGTGCCATTGGCCAGTGACACTGGCACAGAATTGGAGTTGGTCCCCGGGTGCTGTATAGTGGCTGCCAACTGCTCCCTTGATGGATGGGTTAAATGCAGAGAATGAATGAATTTCGCTATGTGTATGTGACAGCACCTTTAAAAATTCAGACCAGAAGTACTACACCAGACTGTTAATTAAGAGTCCTGCATTGAAAATGTTACTTGAATAAAAAGTGTTTAAGTATTATCAGCAGGGATGACCGAGCACACCAATATGTATCGGTTAAACAAATTATATGCATCTGGATCCGTACTCGCAATGGGTGGGTCTTAACCCAGATGTGGGTGGGACTCACCCGGTGTTATTTATTTTAGCCTGAAATTATTGGCTGATCAGAAGTTGCTATATTTATTAGAAAAATATTTACAAAACAGCCTCAGAATTGAGATTCAAAACAATGTTTTGAAATTCAATGGTAAGATAACATTTTTTTTATAAAGAGGTTCCTATATTTAGTTTTAGAAAACAGATATTGGCACATTTTACTATGATGATAGCCTACTCAAAAAGTACATTATCTGTACCGGATATTCGTTTCAGCAGAGTGTTTGCTCAACCCTAACCCTGGATTTTACTGCTGTAGTGCTCATAGCTCATTTTGAAAAATTCTTCATCAGACTACAATTAATGATTATTTTCACCATGAACTGATTGTTTGCTATGTAAAAATAGAACATTGTGAGTAACACAGCTGCTGCAGGAGGCCTCGTTTTCTTCAGCTCGTTATGAGTTGACAGTCGTTCGGTCTCCAGTTAATTATGGTGTCTCCCTCACACCTCCTACATTCAATCAGTCCTGCAGATGTTCTGTCCTGACTTTTTCCACTTTTCAGATGAGCCTTTGGAAGTCAATTAAATCCGAGTGCCTTGTCTAACAATCAAAAACCCAGAAATGTGTTGTTTTTTTTAGTCTTGCAGTTTTAGTGATTTCAACTAAGTTGTCTGTTTTTCAAGCAACAGCAGAAAAATCTGGAAAAATCCGGCGTGACCAGTAAGAAACTTTAATTTCAATCAAATTACGATCATTATCATTAAAATTATGTTTTTTGACTGGTCCACCCTGCTGCCATGACGTAAACTCTCTCTCTCTCTCTCTCTCTCTCTCTCTCTCTCTCTCTCCCTCCCTCCCTCCCTCCCTCCGCACACACACACACACACCTGTGACCACCTTGTGGTTGTCTGTGTTGTGCTGGTTTGGTGTGTTCCAGGGTACAAATGGTAATAATTGCGTGAATATGTCAGAGCTCGCACGCCTCTGGAGCAACTAGGGGTTGCGAGCAAGTATCTTGCACATGGACACTTTGATGGACGTCACAGTGGCAATTGAACCCAGGTGTCCCACACCCATGGTCATTTGTCTTATCCACTTTTCCATCACTTTGGCTCAGGAGATAGAGCGGGTTGCCTGTTAATCGGAATGTAGGCGGTTCAATCCCCGGCTCCTCCAGGCTGCATGTCAGTGTTCTTGGACAAGATACTGAATCGTTCCACCAGTGTTTGAATGTTAGTTTCTGTTTGAGCATTTAGGCTAGAAAATACAAATATACAAATATAGAGCATTTATGATGGCTGCCAAATCTGCCCTGGTGTCTTTTTTTGGTTTCCCACATCACCCTCCAGTGCTTTATTTTTGATATGTAGATTTTCCTTTTATACTCACTACATTTTACACTCACCCTTACACTCATGACACTCCTGATATTACTGATTTCCAGGACTGCCTTAAGTTTATGTTCATGCTTAGTTTTTTTTTTTTTTTTTTTTAAGCTAATTTTTGTTGGTTAGTTGGGTTTCACTGCAGCTCATGGGTTATTTAGGACTTATTTGAGCAGCTTTTTTAAACTGCTAATTTTTTCATGCTAACATTAGACATGAGTTAAGACTTTATATATCCTCGTGGGGAAATTTACATGTTACAGTGGCACAGAAAGACAGGTGGAGAGGCATAAAAACATAACTACGTAAATGAAATAAATTAATATAAATAAAGAAATTAGAGTGGCAACATTAAAAAAAAAAGTTACACAAATCATAACACCTTAGACTACGTATGCAAATTGTTGAAAAGAATAATAGTGTTATGTTACGTCTTCTGTCAATCAGGGAGTAGAGAGCTGGTCTGCTCCCTACTCCTTGCTGAGGTGATTGGAGAGATGAGGGACAGGTGCGTGAGTGGTGATTGTAATCAGGTGTGTGAGTGAGAATGCCAACCAGGGAAGTCGAAGGACAAGCATGCCATCTCCATGCTGAGCACAAGAAAGGAAAATGCAACACAGACAGACAAAAAAAACAAAACAACACAAAGCAATCCTCCCAGGCAAGGCAAAATAAATCAAAACACACACACTCTCATACCAGATGACACTCACGAGGTGTCACGGCCTCCCTCTTGTGACACCCAGTGAGTTTGCATTTTCCACATTCTTCCTGTAACACATTTTAAGAGCCACCGAAAGACTAAAATATCCCAGGAGATGGCCCACGATACATAGTATGACTATATGACAGTCCTGGATAAGGGCTAGGAAAGTTCGATGTTGTAAATGTAACAAGTTTCATAATATTTTAGATTATATTAGATTCTTTGTCCTTTTCAGGAAACAACATGTACATACCTAACAAGATACTGTAAATTTTACAAACAAACCAAACATGCTTTTTACTTAGCAAATACGTCTGTTGAGTAGGTCATAAAAGGTCATAAAACTTCTGAGGATGACGAGTATTTTTCCAGATAGTTTTGTGTAGTTCACCCAAAGCAATAGACAATACTGAACGCTAGACAACCAAGACAACTACACACACACAACCAAGACAACTACACGCACACACACACACACACACACACACACACACACACACACAGCAAGGCAAACAGTACAGACGTTGTCGTCGCAGCAGATCATGCGCCGGGGAACATAGAAAAGGTAACGTATGCCGTATAATAATAATAAATCATTTTATTTATAGGCCTCTTTGAAAACACTCAAGGTCACCTTACAAGATAAAATAAATGAACAGTGTAGCAATAAATCAGTAAAACTAAAGACTAATAAAATTACAATGCATAAAATCAGGGTACATTAACAAGTAGAAATAAAAGATTACTGTGACCAGATGAACAGTGATCACATTGGATTGTCTACTTTAAAAAGATGTGTTTTAAGTGAGATTTGAAAATAGAAAGCGTGTCAATGTTACGGATGTCTAAACCCCATGGTGGTCAAACGGGCAGGAGGTGCAGTTGGGTGAATAGAAGAAGAATACCCAAGGGTATGGGTGGGTGTGTTAATGTGAAGAAGGTCAGTGAGGTACAGAGGAGCGAGGTTGTGAACGGCCTTGAAGGCGAGGAGCAGAATCTTGAAATCAATGTGGTATTTAACTGGGAGCCAATGAAGCTGCTGAAGGACAGGAGTGATATGATTAATAGAAGGTGTTCTGGTGATGATCCGAGCGGCAGAGTTTGGAACCAGTTGACATTTATGCAGAAATCTGAAGACCAATGAGAAAAGAAATACAATTATCAATGTGGGATGTAACCAGGGTGTGAACGAGAATGGCTTTACTAGTGGGTGAGAGAGACGGAAGGAGGCGATAAATTTTACGTAAAGAGAAGTATGCAGACAGAATGATATCATTAAGGTGAGCTTAAAATAAAAGTGTGCTGTCAAGGATTACACCTAGACTCTTAACCTGAGGGGTGGGAGAAACTAAGGAGTTATCAATGTTAAGAGAAAACTGTAAAGTTTTTTTTCAAAGTGGATTAGGTGCCAATGAGGAGAACCTCGGTTTCGTCACGGTTAAATTTGAGGATGTTGAAGGAGAACCAGGGTTTCATTTCCACAATCAGAGAGGCAATCAGAAAGGGAGGTGGGTGGGAGGGTGGAGGTAGGTTTGGTGGACAGGTAGAGCTGGGTCTCATCTGCATAGCACTGGAAGTGGATGTTAAATTGACAGAAGATATGGCCAAGAAGAAGCAGATAGATGATGAACAGAAGGGGCCCCAGGACAGAGCCCTGAGGAACGCCGGTAGTGACAGAGGATAGCTGTGATTTCAATGTACTCGGTTGGATGAACTGAGTGTGGCCAGAGAGATACCATTTAAACCAGTCCAAGGGTATATCAGTGATACCAACAGAGACTAATCTGTCAAGGAGGATGTTATGAGAGATGGTGTCAAATGCCGCACTAATATCAAGGAGGATAAGAATAGAGTGAGCTGCCATGAGAAGATTAATCGTGATTTTTACCAATGCTGTTTCGGTTCTATGCCAAGGGCGGAAACCAGATTATAATTGTTCATAGAGGTTATTGTCACACGTGTTCATGAACCTGAGATGCAATTGTTTTTTTTGTTATTCTTTTCTAGGATTTTAGAAAAAAAAAAAGTAGGTTAGAAACAGGGCGGAAGTTGCTGAAATTGTTGGGCTCTGCACCACGTTTCTTATATGTATATGAGTTATTGCTGCTGATTTTAGATATGAAGGAATAATACCGAGGGTGAGAGAGGAATGTATAATGATAGTTATTAGGGAGTAGAGAGACGGTGAGCAGGCTTTTTTTTACCAAGATGGTAGGAAGACGGTCTAGCTGACAAGTAGTTGGTTCATATAAGGTCAGATATTTCAGCAACAGAAGGAACTGTGAAACTCTGAGAGTGAGAGACATGAAAAGGACAGACTGTGAAAACTATTAGCAGTCAGTCGCTGGTAAATCTTCTGTATTTTGGCATTAGAAATTGATATTAAGGTGTTACAGTACGCAGTTGAGCACAGATGAGGCGCAAGACAGTCTGGTGGTCGTAGTATGTTTTTTAACTGTGGAGAACAGGGCTCTGGTGTTTCCTTCACCTGAACTAATTATACCTGCATAATGAGTGGATTTGGCTGTAGAAAGAGCATAATTGAGCATAATTGAGAATGTGATTATTGAACATTTCTTTGTGAACGAGTCCAGTAAGGCGTTCTAGGCGACAACCTTTTACTTTGAGCTGCCGTAGTTCGGCTGTAAACCATGGGGCAGAATGGATAAAGGAGCTAAAGAATTTAAAATATTATGTTGGCCATTGTTGTGATGAGCATCCTGTTCATACTAAACAGTTTATACTGGGGAGGCAGTCAATTCCACTAGAGAGAGTGTTTAAGTTAATGTCTTCTATGTTAATATTAATATAATATTAATATGCCCTTGACTTCAACCTTTGTTGGATAATATTAATATTAAAAGATATTAACATGTGATCAAAAAAGTCAGCTGCAATACAACCACGAGAAGTGACACCAGAACATCATATCAAGTCCAAAACATGACCTGAACAAGTTTGTGGGAAAATGAATGTTGCTCCAATCCAACACTGTCCAGGCAAGATGTGAAATCCTTAAGTAAATAAAATCCCCCAGCAATATTATGTGAGGGGAAAGAGAGCAAATATAGGCGGCATAAGCAGCAAATTAATTTATAAAGTCATTATTGAGTTTGGGTGGAGGATAGACAGTGGCCACTGTGGTAGGAGTAGGTCCATTAAGTTGTAGGGCGACGGATTCAAATGTTTCTGAGCAGGCGCAGAAACAGGTGATACTTTCCGCTTCTCGAGATAAATTGTGGCAAGACCTCCCACTTTGCCTGAGTCGTGGGATTGACATATGTAAACAAACCCTGGAGGAGTGAATTAATTTAGGTGAGCACAGACCATACAAACAAATTGTCAATCCACATTGTTTAGCCAGAGGGGGGTTCCCGGGCAGGGAGAGCAGCCAGCAAGTGAGGAGCGGGAGCCAGGCGGTATGCAACAGGTAGGCTAGTCCAAACAAATACACCAGATCATCTAATCATTTTCCACTATGGCCAGATTAGTCAGTAGAGACAATGGGAGAAGAAATTCAGATGACGTCAGTTAAAAATTGACACAAAAAGGGAGCTGGGGAGTCAGCGTTCATTCTCAGGGCCACCATATATTTATATATTCCTACTAGGATACACTTAAAGCTGAGCATTTTACTTCCTTGCAGGAATGGAGGAAAAGGGGAGGACAGTCCTCCCTTTGATTCACTTGCAGCAGTCTTTCATTCTGGCCTTTTGGCATTCCCCCTTTGTTTCTGCATGTTTTTCCCCCTCGAATCATACGTTTAATGTGGAACCAAATGCAGTCCCCTCAGAGATCTGCAGGTCGCATTACAAAAACCACATCCATGTTTTTCTACAGTCCTGTTTTTCCTGTCACCGCCACATCTCTTTTCTCTGAAGTCGTACTGTGTGAAATGAGGTGGAAGAAAACCTGCAGCCTCTCGAGCCTCGAGGCAGCTCGGTTCAGAGTCACTGTCAGAGTGTAATCAGAGCTCATTTCCACTGATTAACAAGATTAAAGGAGGCTGCTCCCCAAGCGGCCGAACCAATTGATAGAACAACCTTTGGAGTATTCCTCTGTCAGTTTAATTGCAGTTAACGCATCCATCTTCCCTCTCAGCCACCACATCACATGAGGATAAATGCCTTCTACTTCAGACAGTAACTCTGTAGTTATATGAAAGATTCCTACTTAAATAGTTTCCTCCCTTCTCTCTGATTAGACTTTGGCTGGTAAATATTTGTGAGAATTGCACCGTGAGACATATTTTCTAAACATCAGCAGAGGGAAAACAGAGGTTACAGATTGTCCTTTATGACAATCAAACAAGACTTAGTGTTGATGATACATCTGTACTGTATGTTGTTTATTAAGACCAGAGTGAAACGTCACAGAGAAGAGGACAGGAAACATCCTCTCAGGAGGTGATGGTACAGAGGTGGTCCAGCGAAAAGGAAATACAGTGGGTCCATCTAGTGGTGGAGGTGGGAACTACAAGAAAAATTAAGTAACGAGTGCATAGGATGTGGAAACGAGCAGATTCTATGCTCAAAACTGACTTTCATACATCGACCAGCAGCACTTTTCAACTCAGCAGGAGCATTTAAATGCAGGAGGAAAAAACCCAGAGATATAAGCCACAGACTATCCAACAGGTAATATGTTTTTTTGAATGCAGAACATGTACTTATAAGATTAGGTATTTTCACACTGTAGTATTGCTACTTCTGCTTGATCCTGATTGGCTCACAGAGCACCTGACCTTGGAAAACCTCAAATCAGCAGGTTTTTGTTCTGTTTAAAAATAAAAAAATGTTTTTGGACTTTGGGGACACTACTGCAGCTTATTTCTGACATGGTGTCAGACTTGAGACGAGGTTGATCATACAGTTTATTGCAACACGGTGTGGAGGTCCATGGTGAGCAGCATGGCAAATAGCCAGGCTCTCGGGAGGTTGGGTTATGTGATTGCAAGGAAAGTGACAGAATCAGAACAAGTGGTAAAACAGCTCAAGGCCTATATGTACTAGAGTTGGCCGTGGCTTCCGCTTAGATAAACTGACAAGCTGGCAAATAGTGCCGTACTGCTGAGTCTTGATTGCTGGATAATAACAGGTGTGCAGGAACCGATTGGAGCCCGAGTGGATCCCAACGCCCAGACAGACAGATAAACAACCAGGAGACGGACAGGAACATAAGGAGACAGAGAACAGCTGAGGACGCAGGGATACAAGGGGGACAATTCTGGACAATGTCATAAATAAATGATCCGACTACTTCTTCCAACCACTTTGGTATTAACACATGGAAGAGATGCTGTATGCTTTGAAAAATAAGGTTAAGAAAGAACATAGTTTGCTGCTTTGTCTTTAAAAAGTGAGATTTACCATTTTTACCCATTGATCGGATAACATGAACGACTGTAATGTCTGTTTTGTATTTATGGTCACTTAATTTTATGGTATCAAATAACAAAAGGTTTTGATTGGTGGGCAGAAAACCAGCCAAGACAATAGGTTGTATTGACCCAGGTTATATATAAACTAAAATGTGGGCTGTGAACAGTGATGATCTACACTCTTTTTAAACTTCTTCGTTGCTGTTTGTGACTGATTGATAATATGTGTAGCCTATCAGTGTCAGGTTTATTATGCGATACAGAGTGAGAACACCCCTCCTATACCTACTGAGATTCACTAAGTGTACAAATAAGGTAATTTTTCACCCCTCTATACATGTGTGAAGATTCTGTCCGATATTAGTTCGAATCAGGACACTTTGCTTTTCTACGTTGACCTAAAATCTTGCTGTGTGTCATTCAAGGCGCATACAAAACTTTATAAAGAGAGCCGGTCAGTCTGTCTGTTATAAAACTAAATAAAAAATATTTCGACCTAGCAAAAGGACCACAGAGTGCATACTTATCAAGACAGCTGTGTTTGAAAACAAAATGAAAGAGTAAGTAACTGACTGCCTGTTTCTGATGAGACGTACCTCGACCCAAGTTTTCACCTCCTACATCTATCTGAAATATATTTAGATAATTTTTACGCTAATAAAATTGATTCTTTTCGCCATTTTTCGCATTTCACATGTGAACATGTTGAACTGATTGGTTCCCGGTAACTGTGAAGAAACTCATTGTTTTAAAATAACAATACCTTTAATACAAACGTGTGTTTAACTATGTGTTCTGACAGTGAAGCCAGATTTCTTCTTGGAGTCGAGATGTTTGTTGCTGCCTGAGCTGTGGAAATGTGTTCTCCCCCAAATTAAATGCTAAAATGCGTAGTTTGTTCTTTTGATCTGAAGCCTCTATCCACAGGACGACTTTTTGATTTGCGTTCCAAACCTTTTACAAATCTCAACTGCAAAATAAAACCGTTTTCTGATCTTACACACTTAGCGTTAAGGATAAGGTTTGGTTAGGCATAAATTTCCTAATATATTTGCATTTTTTTTGGCATTTTTAACATTTTCCTGAATACATTTAGTGCAGAGAAGATGCCTTTCAGAGATTGTTTAGGCTACCAGCTACCTGATAACATTGGCAAAATGTCTACATCAATTTACACGTGGAACAGGTTTTACTGGTTTTACTAAATTATAGTATTATCTTGCTTAAATACAGGCAAATATACTTTATGTGGCCTTTTAGTTGATGCTCTACCGGTTGCAGCGTGCGCTTTCATGGCAGCTGCCATTGTCGTGTGACGTTCGTTTGGCTGCTTCTCATGAAGTCGGGGTACAGAGTTTACTAGTGGAAACTTCGTGTGGCGTTCCATGGTAGCCTACTTTTTATAGTTAGAGGAACGTCTGTCGTCTGATGCTGTCCTTTATCTTGGTAGAAAGTCTCTGCATTGAATTCCACTTAATTTCAGTATTGATTGATCTTCTTACTAATTTATAAATCCAGATTTGCTGTTACCTTATGAACCTACTGGAACCCTCAGGTCCTCTGGTAGTGGTTTTTTTTTTTAAATATTCCTAAAGCCTCTCGGGTTGAAAACTCATGGTGAGGCGTCCTTTCAATATTATGGCACACGTTTGTGGAACACCCTTCCTGATGAGTTGAGGGAAGCAGGGAATCCGGACATGTTTAAAGGCAAACTAAAGACATACCTATTTAACCAAGCTTTTGACTGAGCTGTATTTATTTGATTTAGTTTAAACTTTATTTATTTATGATATTATGAGGGTACATCCAGGATTAAGACCTTTTTAATACCACCTAGGATGAAATTTTATACCAACTTCACGGCTGTATAATGGAAAATTTGTATGAATTTTAAGCCCAAAAAAATTATTTACAAAGTTACATGAATTTAATAAAATATTTTATTATAATACATTCATATTTAACACACTATAGCTTTTTAGGGTGTGTTTCTACTTTGATAAAATGAATCAAGGACATCACTTTGTGCTAAAAAGTGGTGGAAACATAGGAGTTCGGATTAGGGGTGTGACGATACACTTGGCTCACATGCACGATTTACAATATTGGGTTCACAAGACAAGAAGATATTTTAACACTATTTGATGAAATATTCAATGCTGAAATATTTTATTGGGGGTCCCCTAGAAAATTTTGAGCACTAAGCACTTAATTTCCTGCATTCTGCAGACTTATGGTAGAATTGTCTTTATTTATATAAAGTGATAGATATAATAGAAAGAATATAATGCAGTACTCAGCAGCTTGTTTCTTTAGCTTAAGAAACTTTTTTTTGAACAATGCACATTTGTGTCTTTTATCTTTAAATGGCATTGCATGTTTTCTTATTGTGCAAATAAACCTTTCTCAAAGTATTTTCATTTGTTGTTTTTTTTTTAACATTTCTTGTTGCAAGCGATTTTTCAGAACCTATTTAACAAATGCTTTAAAAACAAAAGTGATGGAGACATGTCCCCAGTATCCACAGTGTAACTATGAAATGAGAACAATATTTGTGCAATAAGAACTCTTAAGGGGTGAAATCAAAAATACCAAAAAATTGTGTGGTTTAAGTTCTGCAATTAGTTACACCGTGGCTATATAATGTAATGTGATGTAACATAATATGCCAATTGTTTCAGTGATTATTAAATCTATTCTGTGTCTGCATCTAAAGGCTGCTTGAAATATAATATTATATAGTATTAGCTTGAAGGCAGCAGGATAAGAAGTTGGGCTCTGGTTTGGGTGAGGTAAGTTAATGTACGTTAACGTTAGTTGGATGTTTCCACACAGACACGGTGCTCGTCTCATACACACCTGTCTCTCCGTTGCTGTTGACCAGTAACCTGCAGCGGGTCTTCCAGCTCCGCTGTTCCATAAGCGCTCGCCATAGTGTGACTGACTCACAGGGCTGGGCTAACGGCCGTTATATGGTGTGGTACTATAACATTATTGTAGTTTTTAAACTATTGTTTCTAAATGGCTCTGTAGTGTGAAGCACTTTATGTTACACGTATTTGTATGAAAAGTGCTATATAAATAAAGAATGATTGATTGAACAGCCTCAAACATCAGTTAAATCCCTTAAAGGTAATTCAGGAATTTCATGCTGATCAACCTATATTGAAGCAACAAACAAAAACCCACCTTGCTTCACCTGGGAGTTTTGCTTCAGCTGATTTAAGCTCAAGTTCCTCCAATGGCCACTAGATGTCAGTGAAGAGAAGTCTGACTGTGGTGGTCATTTTGAAAAGTTTTGTTCCACGTGTTTCAGGGCATATTTGCCTTTAATGACGGCGGTCTCTGAAGCAAATCTCTGTCTTGTTTTATTTACTAGAACTCTTTTTGTAGTCCATGTCCATTAGTGGTTCCGGGTTCTTGTTCAGCTGACTTTTTTCTTCTCCTGTTGGCCAACAACAACAACTCAAACCAATTTCAGAACTTACCAGGAACTCAAGCTGGTTTTTCACCCAGCTTCTGTTTTTTGGGGGTTTCATCTCATTCATTTATCACATGTTCACTGCCATCTTTCTTTTTAAAGTTTCAGTGTGTACCTTTTAGTGACATCTAGTGGTGAGGGTTGCAAACGGCAACCAAAGGCTCACTTACCGCTCACCCAAAGTCCTTATGGGTAAGTCCTGCCACTTGTCAGTCACCTTGGCAACGCCTCCGGGCAGCTATTTCGGACTAACAAGACCAGGCTCCTGTCTGAAGGAATGGGGATGGAGCCAGATCTGCGCTTTCACAGGTCACCAGGGCATAAAAACTACATGAATAGAATCAGCAATAAAATCTAATAAAAACTGCAGAAAAAGTTTGATGACTTTGCCCCAAAATAAGGTTTAAAAAGTGTTTTTTCCAACCGGTTATAATTCTACTGCGCATGCGTCACAGTCGAAGTAAAACAGACCCTTACGTCTAGCGGGAGCGGCGGGCTTTTCCCCATAGAGTTGTATTAAAGATGTGATTGAGTGGCGTGTCTCCTCTATCCAACTTCTCTGGCTCACCCCTCCCTTTCCAGGCAAGAAGCCACGGTGGCCGAGATGCTCTGTCGGCTCTTGAGCTAAATAATACGTGTGGTTCATTTTTCTTCTTACTTTTCAGAAGTTTTTCAGATGTTAATTTTTGAATGCTTTCACCATACTGTCATACTGTCACACCTAAGTTCCCACTGGAGAATTCAGCTGGTTTTAGAAGTCACATAATTAAATTAATGGAGATCAGCTGTGTGTAGTCGAGGGGTTACAAATCCAAATGTATCTAGAAGGTCCAACTTTTGATGCGTCAAAAGGGGGATGGGCACAAGACAATTTCAGTCACTTAACATCCCCATGGAGTCCAGTTAAATCGATCATTAAGAAATGGAAAGAGCAGGACACAACTGTATATCTGCCTGGAGCAGGTTGTCCTCAAAAGCTGAATTGATCGTACTGGAGACTAGTGGGGGAGGACTTCAAGAGACCTGTGACAACTCTGAAGGAGCTTCAGCGGGTCAGATTGGAGAGACTGTATATACAACAACAGCTGGCCGGGTGTCACAATTGCAGTTTTATGAGAGAGGCAAAGAGAAAGCCTCTCACGTGACGACTTGGCTACAGTTTGCCAGAGGGCATGTGGGAGACGGAAGTCAGCTGGGGGAAGCTTCAATGGTCTGATGAGACCAGGCAGCGTCTCGGAAGCAGCCCTGGAAGGTTTGTGTCACCATAACCTTCTATACAAACTTTCAAATTGACCCTAATTTATTCCACTTTTAACCAAAAAGATTCAAGATCAAGATTTCTTACTGCTTACTTACTTATTACACAGTAATGAACGATGAGACAAAATGGCAGAATAAAATAAAGAGTTGCATATTTATTCACTAATTGGGCCTCAGTAATACAGGATTTAATCAAATTTAATGTATGCTGGATGTGAGAATGTCCTTTTCCTGCTCATTCAGGATACAAAGGCATAAATCAAAACCAGGTCCCCCAAAAACCATCTGAACACCAGGATCAGCTGGTCTGTGAGCGAATGAGCCAAATAATCAGCAGATGCTTCCTATCAGGTGAACACACACACACACAGGCAGTATCCAGGTGCTCTACACACACACACACACACACACACACACACACACACACACACACACACACACACACACACACACACACAGGTGTTATTATTGCCTAGGAGTTTTTATTTTCTACAGGAATTTACAGCAAAAAAAGACTAACACTGTTGTTGCTAATATTCAAAAAGGTCCTGAAAATAAATTCTAGCACACTTTTTGACAGGTATTAAAAAGACACACACCTCCCGTGTCAGCCCGCCCCCATCTCTCACTCCAGTTTCCAGGGCAACTAAACATCACGTCAAAGAATTAAAAAAATAAAAATGAAATACATACAGTATTTTCTGCAATGGCACAGAACAAAAGAAGTCGGGCAGCATCACCTTCAGTGTTTGTTTTAGGCTGCTTGGAGACCCAGATGTCAGGAAAGCTTTGAAAAATGTTCACATATTTTCCCATAGTTGCTGGAAAACTTCGGGCATTTGTTGTAATGTCCAGCATGGTGAGTCTCTCCCACCTGCACAGACGTTGGCTGGGACAGATGGGGTAGGACTACTTGCTAACTTTCCAAATTTAGATTTGCAATTCTGCTCATCAGCTCAGTGCCCTCTGGATATCTGCAAATCTTAATTTCCTCCTTAAGGTGCTATATTGGGTTGTGTATGGCATTAGCTCAGTCCATGGGGACTTGTTTTGGGAGCCAGAGGGTCCTGCAGTGTCTGAAATCTTGTAAAAGCCTTAATGTGGTGTTCTTGTGATTCTGTATCAGACTTTGGAGAACTTATATGAGACACATTAATAAAATTTAATTGTCAAAGTCAGAGCAGAAGAGGCTGAGATATGCTAACTTTTAGTCACTAGCCGTAGCACATGAAGGATTCACAGGGCACTTCACATTTTATCATAAAAAAAGGGTTTTTGATTGCTGTACTTGTGAGCTGTGATGCTGCAGAGTTCAGCTGGTAGACAAAGAATTAAACAAATCAAGCAGTTATCTTCCAAAGTTCCCTCTTTGTGCCTCAACATGCAGAGTCTGCTTGCTGAGGCACGAAAACGAACAAAAAGGAACACAGAGATGATATTTCATGCTCAAGACTCTGGGAGATAACCTCTTGATTTATCTGCTGAAGCCTCATATAACAATTTTACGACAATTAAAATGTGAATCTATCCTTTAAGTAAAAACTAAACCTAAAAAATACTCAATTTCAAGAAAAAGTCATGACTTGAAAATGTTATATTCTAGAGTTGATACACATGAACTGAAATAAACCTTTTCGTTTTAATTTTGATGATTCCGGCTTGCAGCTCATGGAAATCAAAACTCCAGTATCTCGAAATAGTAGAATTTAAGAATAAAGAATTTAAATGTTGACCTGAGAAGAGATCTAATCAGCGAATTAACTCAACACACCTTAAAAGGTTTCCTGAGCCTTTAATCTCTCATTTCAGTGAAGTTTAAATGAACTTTTCCACAATATTAAAATGTTTTGAGATGCACCTGTGTTATTAGCAAAATAATACTTTAAATACTAAAAGTAAAAGCATGAAATTGCTCCCATGAGTTTTGTACTGACATACAGATGTATATTTTATTGTTAAATTATGAATACTGATGTATTAATGTTAAGATTTAGGGTGATCTATTGGCAGAAATATTAGCAGCAACTGAATGTAATAATCCTAAGTATGTTTTCATTAGTGTATAATCACATGACAAAATAAGAATAATTTTATTTCAGTCCAACTTTCAGATGACTGAAATCTGCAGCCTCACTGCTAGATGCCATAAACTGCATGTATATACTTACATACTGTTGGGTGCGTCATATTTTATTAACAGATTATATACCGTAGCTCAAGCTCCACAAACACAGGATCCTAGGCTTCCCATAAATCAGTCTTCTCTTAGACCCTTCTTGTCTGGTAAACAAAACCTTTTGCTATGTTTGCCATGTTTTAAAGAGTGAACACGTTGTTCACATTGGAAGTTCATTGGTGCTTATAACCCCATAAACTCTCAGTTTCCAGTAACTATTTAGGTTACGGAGTTTGTTATCTCTGTCTTTCCCTTCAGGTTTCTACAGTTGTCTGTTGTGCAGACTGTGACAAAGCCCTCAATAAATAAAATTTACTTGAACATCGGGTTGTCCATGCAGATTAAAACAAAGACAAAAAAAATTAATACTTGCAAGCGTTGGTGGCTCCAAGTGATTCCAGTGGTTTGATGCCACCTTCCCTGTGTCAACCAGGATCTAACATCTGTCCCAGTGCAGCCTCTGTCTGTCCGAGTGGGACAGTAACTGCCAGAAATTAATGTTAAAAATCATTTATTTTATTAGAAAAGGCAAGGCATCAAGCATTCCCAAACATCTGTGAGCAGTAACCGTGCCAACTGCTGTCCATAAATGAAGGACCTGGTGAAAACTTCCTATTTTTAGCCTTTGGGGACATTTTAGAATAATTAGATTCATACAAAGGACGAAAGAAAGTATTTTTATTCTACTGTGCACAAGCTGAAGGAGGCTTCATGTTCATTACCATAAAGCCAAACTGTCCTAAAAAACTGTTAACACTTGGAAAAATATCTACAGTACAGTCATCTAGATTAGATGCAAAAAATGCTTTTATTTGCTCGTGTAAATATATAAGTGGGGTAAAAATTGTGAACTTTATGGAACCAGAGGGGAGGGCTGATTGAGACACTGCAGTTCATCCACAAGGAGGCAGAAGAAGAAATAAAAGTGCACTGAAAAGAAAGCAACCAGATTTACAAGCCGTTTAATCTTGAATTCCGTCTTATAATCATACAAAAGGGAGTGAAAAGGGTCAAAAGGGGGCCACAATTTGACTTTCACCTTGAGAAAAGATTGGATGTCTTCAGGATCCCATCAAGTGTTAGTGAAAGTAAAAATTCAGATACACCAGAATAAATAGAATATTTCACCTTTTTCCAATAAAGTGAGGGCTAAATACAAGATTAACGGACTTGCAGAGGTGAACATTTTGGGAGGAAGGCAGAAGGAAGGAGGGAGGCGAAAAAGAGGTAAGAAAAGAAACAGAGAATGAAGATATACATAATAGCTGTAATGATCCACTGTATTAGTTAATAGGGTGTTATTAAAGCACTACAGACTAGGTGTGTCGGCTGCCTGCCACACTGAGCGTCATTGTCTCTAATATGCAGCAGTGCGCTACGTTAATGTGTAATAAATCATTTACACAAACAAAAATCCCCCGCTTCTAGCTATTACATCTGCTTAGCAAAAAAAAAAAAAAAAAAAGAATAAAACAAATAAATAAAATAACAAACACAGAAAAAAAAAAACATAAGTGAGCTTTCAAACCGCATCTTTAATGATAACTCAAACCCCGTAAAATTTGATGGCTACTGTTTTCTTTTCCTCTAAAAGATAATACAGAAGTAGTTTTGATGCAAGATTTGTTGTTATTACTTCTTTTTTTTTTTGCTTGTTTGAGTTTTGTTTTTTAGAAAAAAATTTTTGTTTCTTCATGAAGCGCACTTCCTACTTCCTCTTGGTCCGGTGGTGGTGTCTGATTGGCCCCGTTAGTCATCGTCATCGTCGACCACGGGGTCCGTGTCCCAGCACGTAATGTCAATCTCTGGACACACAAACATATTTTTGCTGAGTTACTCTAAGACAATATTTATTTCTGGTATATTGTTGAAATGGGGTGGTTATACAGAGGGGTGTTTCTGTTATTTTGTCTACCCTCGTTGATATAAATGGGGTGGACAAAAGAATAGAAAACCCTGTCAACACCTCTCTAAATATGCCAGTTAAGATGGTATCTCACCTGGTGGCTTGTTATAAAAGACCGGTGCAGGTTTAGCTGAGGACTCCTCTGATTGGCCAAATTCTTCCTCCTGTGATTGGCTGAAATAGCCCTCGCTGGCCTATAAAAACCAACGGAGAGAAAAAAAACTGTTAACAAACAGAGAGAAAGACAGAAAACCTTTTTTGAATGCAGCATTAACCTGTCTGACCTGAGTCCCTTCTTTCAGCAGCGTCTCCCCATTGGTCATCAGCAGCTCCTGCCCATCCCCGGATGCATGCTGCAGTGCATGCTGGTAGCTGAGGGTCATCTGGTCGGAAGCCGTCACGTCCACCAGACTGGAGGGGTCGTCTTCGGTGCCAGCGGCCGAGCATAAGGTCCCGTCCATCATGTCATCGAAGCTAAGCAGGGGCTGAGGCTTGCCGCAGGCGGCGGCGGTGGCGGTGGCGGTGCTGGACGGGACGTCATCATGAAGGTTATCGGCGTCGCCCATCAGGTCCACCAGATTGGAGGACTGGGAGGTCTGGGAGGGGTTGGGGGGAGGGCCACAGTTGCTGTCCCACAGGTTGACCAGACTGTCTTGCTCGGACTCCCACACAGAGAAGCCGGAGGAGTCGCGGGCCTGCGGGGCGACGCTCTGCACGGGCTTGGTGGGTGTCGACTCCTGGACCGGCGGTTTCTTCTCCTGCTGTGGCACCGAATCTGTTGGAGAAAACAGGCAAAATACCAATTTTACTATTTCCTAATATTTTGTTTTAACTCAGTGCAGGTGCAAAACATAAACAGCTGCGTTGACTTGACTACATGTTTCTGAACGTTACATCTAACATTTCTTTCAGCAGCATTTCAGTTACTATATTTCGACTATAACACGTAGCTAGTACCTGCTTTCGACTGTTGCGGTCACAGGTTGTCATTTGTTACAGATGTTGGCACTGCAACATCACATTATTGAAATACATAAAGAAAAGATTGACAAAATATATAAAAGAATAATAATACGTGCAATACGTTATTGGTTATATATAAAAACATCTCATACAGCCCACCAGTTTTTCTTTTACCACAGACGAAATACATGAAACAGCATAAGCTAAAAAGACAGCTTACTTTGTTTTCGACTCTACGGTGTGACTGCACACTCACGGTCAACCCTGTTAAAGATGGTTTGCTGCTGCCTGATGGTACGAATTTGTGTGTCCAGGCAAAGATCACCAAACTCATCTCGAAAGCTTGATGTGGATTTACTGCTCATGTAAATGTAATTGCTCCGTACTTGTATAGCGCCTTTCTAGTCTTTTCGACCACTCAGAGCGCTTTTACACTACATCTGCATTCACCAGTCATACACATTCATACACTGAGCCTAAGTGCTCAAACAGAAACTAACATTCACACTCACTCATACACTGGCGGAACAGCCGCCAGGGGCAAATCGGGGTTCAGTATCTTGCCCAAGGACACTTCGACACGCAACCAGGGGGAGCCAGGGATTGAACCGACGACCTTCCGATTAACGGCCAACCCGCTCTACCTCCTGAGCCACAGCCGCCCCTCATGATTCCATACATGTGCTCATGAAAACGTTTGACCTAATAAATGCTGGTGTGACCAGGCCTTTAGGAAGACAGCTCGATCCCCGCACAGAAACCAACACTGAAGTAGAAAACAAACAGTTTCATTCTTACCCCACTCATCTCTGCAGTCCTCCTCCTCCCTGCTGAAGTCCTCTTTGATGGGCGTGGTGACTATTTTAGGAATGGGTGACACGGCGGCCATGTTGCGCTCTGTGCTCACTTCGTTGTCATCGTCGCCTGAAGGGACAGAATAGCACAACATCGAAAAGGTACAGAGCAAAAGCCTTCACCAAAATCCCCCTGGAATGACACAATTACACTCATAATCCAGCTGTGTTGAACTGACACAGAATGTTGCTTCTTATCTGAAATTAATTACAGATGTCAATTTGTTTTTTGTCGCCACAGACACCAGATTTAAAACCTTTGGTAAACTGCAAATCCAGAGAGATTTACCTGGCGATGAGAGGCTTAATCAGCATCGTGAGAACTCGTTGGGCTTCAATGTAATGGACGTTCATTTATATGTCCCCCCACTCCAGCCTTAAGTTAAGTTTTCTTCTTTGAATATACCCTGAATCAAATTATACTGATAGAAGGCTTCAAAACGGTCTGATTTTCTAACATCCACGGTCATGTCCTGTGTTAATTCAACACCACAGTGCACAGAATCACAGCAATCACATCACTTTTGTCGTCACTCGACCAGCAGACAGACATTTACAGTCACAGAGCCTGTTTCCAGACCTTTGAACCGCTGAACTCTTACAATTCACACATCATGTGTTGCATCTATGACTTTTCCTCAGTTGAGGAGCCAATCAGACTGTTTGTGAATGAGAATAAATGGGTGACATTATGAGGCAGTGTCAGGCAGAAGTGAAAGAGGCAAAACTCCCAAAGTTTCCTTTTGCATCCTGTAGCGGAGAACGAATCATGGTGCAAAAATATGAACTTTAATGTTCAGATGTTGTCCTGTGTGCAAAGGCAGTCTATTTCATAGATTTGTAGGCATGCTAGCAGCTTGGCTCTATGGATGGCAATGTCAGTCTGCAGATGTATTCAATTAAATTTTATTTATTTAGTAATCTCACTGCACTTCTCATAGAGCACGTCTAGACCGATCAGTCGGCTGGTCTACCTCTTTGGTCCAGACTGAAATATTTTGGTAAGGAGTATGAATCCTTGCTTTGACTTTTCATCTAGCACCATCATGATGGATATTTCATCATAACTGGCAGTTAGTGAGATGCTAGTGTGCGTGTTAGCCTGTTAGCTTATCGGCAAGGAAGGTTGCATCTAAAAGGTAGGTTAGCCATGAGACAGGTTTTGGTAGTGACTCCTAAACCAAAAAGGTTCAAGGCTCAGAGTGGCTTTGTTTTTAATGTACTACAGGTAGAACACAATACAGACACTGCTAGCATCAATGTTAAAAATGATTTAGTCGCTTTTCTGACTTGATATTCAAGGATCCTCACTCTTTTATCGCTGAAGTACTTTGGCAGTAAATTGGTTTATGGCCAAATATCTGCAAAACTAATGACATTTCCATTAGCCTCAGCTGTACTTTCTGTTTAGTGCTAATTTGCAAGTGTTAGCATGCTGACAATAATAAACATCAGCATGTTAGCATTTAGCACACAGTACCACTGTGCCTAAGTACAGTCTCACAGAGCCGCTAGCATGTCTGTAAACTCTTGCTCATGAAGGAGTGGTTTTGTTGCTTTGTCTTATTTGGTTTGACGTTTGTTTGAATATCATGATAGAAGGCCTGAGCAACCCCGGTTTAAAAGACGTAAGTGCAACAAACATGGGGCGCGTTGCCATGTAACACTTGTGAACTGATGCCTACTACACACACTGGACATGTCATAGGAAGAGTAACCGGGAGAGTTGAAGCAAACCGATACTGGATACGACAAACAAGGAAAGGGTATCCAAAACCAAGACACAATCACTTTAATCCAGCAAGTCACAAAACAGCCATCAGATATCCTCTGAACATTCATCATTATGCCATCACTGTATACTAACACTTTGTGGGTGAGCCACTGTCACAATACTGACACCACATCTAAGAACACAACTCAATGTGACAGACATCAACACAAGTGTCAGTTACAGTCAAGAGAATCACAATGACACTGTCACTCTTTTTTTAGATGTTCGATGATTTCATGCTTGTTGAAGTCAGACGTCCTGTTCAGAGAGTAGAACAAGATTTCCCAGAGGAACATGAACACAGTAGACCACAGATGAAGAACGACAGTCACTTGAAACAACGGCTGACGGAGATGTATGATCCAGCTCTGCAGGGTCTTGCATGGGTGGGTTCTCCAATTCACCTCGTAGTGTTTCATAAAACTGATCTTTAACTGGAAACCAGTTTAGAACATTGCCAATACCCTTTTAATGTAAAAGAGAAGCATTGAATTTAGAGAGAACTGTCTTTGTTGACATGGATGAACTGGTTCTGTGCCCACCCAGCATAATATCTGCCATTATAGCACCTACAGACATGCAACAACACGCACTGCAGATCATAAAGGTTGTCTGCATGATTTTGCCCTAACTCTATTATTGCTGAACATTTTCCAAAACATTTCATATGTTTTTTCAAGTCTTGAGTCATCCCAAAACAACACAAGTAGCTTTAGTGGTGTCTAGCCATGTCGTTAGTTTGGGGGTCTTTTATCCAGGTTTTGAGATATGTCTCTCTGAGATGTCTGCCCCCATCCTGAAACAATGGACCACCTGTTCCAGAAACTGTCCTTGTTACACTGGACAATCCAAAGTAAAGGGATATCTAATTAAAAAAACACTTTCACCACTGTGTTGGTGTGGAGGCAGAAGTCTCAGAGGCTATCTATCTGCATGGGTAGCTACATTTATTTTGTTAACTGAGCCTTAAAACGAATAAACATTTAATTGCCTTGACGTTCATATTATTGTTTTCTACCGCAGTTGTAAGAACAAACAGTTTGGAAAACTCGTCTTGGTTGATGCATTTAGGGAATTTAGAACATCAGATATTTGGAACTTGGCAGCAAACATTTAAACACAGGCTTAAAGGCTTTTCGACAGCATTTTGTAAAGCTACCATAAGTCAGGTCAATGTAAAAACATATGTCATGGATGGAAAATGGTCTGCAGTAACTTCAGGTGTTTGATACTTTGACACTCTAAACAGATTGACAACTAGATCAACTCCACACAGGTCAAAGGGCAAAGATCCAAAATCAGTCAAAGGCCAACAAACAACGGTGGCGACTGACGGACGGTTTGACGATGTCACATACAAACATTCGTATGCAAACACTCACAGGTTGGTCAGTTGGTCAGGATTAAAAGCAGCAGGAGGAATATGTTTTTGAGTGGGAGTGTGCAGGGAGGTGATGCAGTCCAGGATCAGAGCCATGAGATTGAGGGTCAGAAGGAGGTGAAAAAAAAAAGATTATGTAGTTGAAGTCACAGCTCTTTATCCCTGAGAGAAGTAAAATGATCTTGTTGGTAATTTAAACCATAAAATATCGGGGAAAAAACAGAAACATTTACAAAAATAATTCAAAATCAGCACCTGACTGGACGACATCTAAAAGGATGAAGACCGAGTGGATGACAACATCTATCACACAAACCGACAAACAGCTTTATGGTTTACAACCATAAAGAATATTTTATTATTTACTGGCAGTTAGTGAGATGCTAGTGTGCATGTTAGCCTGTTAGCTTATCGGCAAGGAAGGTTGCAAGTGGTAGGTGAGCCACGAGACAGGTTTTGGTAGTGACTCCCAAACCAAAAAGGTTTAAGGCTCAGAATGGGTTTGATTTTAATGTACTATAGGTTGAACACAATACAAACACTGCCAGCATCAATGTTAAAAATGCATGTACCAAACATTTTGTTATAAACACAAACCAAAGGCCAGATTTAGTCAGATTTAGTCGCTTTTCTGACCTGATATACGCTCTTATTGCTGACGTGCTTTGGCAGTTATTTGGTTTTTAGTGTTTGATAAAGTTGTGAGCTACTGCTAAATGCTACAACTGTTACTGTACTTCCTTAAATGCTATTTGTTATTGTCAAAAAATCCCATGGAATGACCAAAACCAAAAAGCACACAGATGTATAGTTTCATTCTGTAAAAAGACTAAGTTCTGTGCATTTTTAGGGGACTATTTTCAGCGGCAGATTACTCCACATTTGGTTCTCTAGTGAGTATTGAGCAGTAAGACTGTGTGTGTGCGACACACTACTACATTTTTGATAATAAACAGAGTTTTAAAACAAGCAATCTCCGTCCAGACCAGCATTTTAGCTGCGTATCAGATTTGAACTCTATATTAAAACAACTAAAAACACATCTGGTGGCTGTTCACGTACACTGGGCATGCGCGTGCCGATGTAAACATGAAACAGATTGTCTACTCCGCAGTTGCAGAAGATTTGGCGAAAGAAGAAAGTTCTACTAGAGATGGATGACCACACCAGATTTTTTTTGCATGGACCGACAATGAGGTGAAACTGTTGCTGAAAGTAATACGGGAGTCCAAAGCGACTGTGGGGTAAAACTATAGTGTATGTGCGATGAAGGAACACAGCACTCAGTGCAGCAGTGATGCTCTCTGATGAGTTTTAACAGTTTCTATGGCTCAGAGGAAGAACATACATATCTGGTTTTGGTTAGTTATGCATTTGTTTCTTTGTTTTCTGTTTACTTTTGTTAAATTCATCCTTGTTTTTTAAATTCCTAACGGTTTTGGATTGTTCTGCCGTGTTTGGTTTTACTTTTTTGGATTTAATGCTTGTTGGATTTCAGTGTCTTCTTGTTCTTTGGATTTGTTTTTCCATGGACTGCCTGCCTCCAGTTTTCCTGTAAGTTACCATGAATACCACTGAAATGTACCTGCTCCACCTCAGTGCCTCACACGATCCTTTCCCGAGGTTGTCTGTGCTATGTTATTTTGGCCGTGCCTTCGCTGTATTTTGATTCTTGTTTCTCTGTTTTGTTTTTGTTTCTGTTAGTCCTGTCATCTGTTCTGTTGTTTAGTTCTCTGAGTTTATTTATTGATCAGTTCGGTATCTGTTATTTAGTATGTGTCTTGTGTTCTACTGTTTTCGCCTTGTTTATTCTTGTGGGGATTTGTGTGTTGGTTCTCATCGTTTTCTTGTTTTACTACTTAGTCCTGAGTTCCAGTTCTGTGTCTTAGTTCATGTCTTAGTGTTTACTCTTGATCTGTGTACTTCTGTGTTTGTTGTTAGTTTGCCCATCTCTGCTCTGTGTTCTGTTCTTGTCGGTTTTCCCTGTTAACGTTTGTAGTCTATTTGTATGATTAGTTTTTAGTCTGTTGTGCGTTCAAGTATGTTTCTTCTCCTGTGTCAGTCGCCAGTGCATTGTGTTCAGTCTGCTTGTTTCAGTTCTGTTCCTGTTTGGATCTGTGCCGGCCTAAGTTCTTGTCTTATTCTGTTTCTATCTGGTGTTGCTTCATGCTCAGTTTCTGCCAGTCAAATGTTATGTCTGTGCCCGCAATAATCCCTTTGCCTGCCTGTCTCTGTTTTCCTTGGTGTTTCTCGGCCTGCCTGTCTCGTTAGCCCTGATCCCTGTCACCTGTGCTGCTCCCACCCTGCTCGTTAGTCCCTGGTGGATATATGTTTGGTGTTTCTGTTCAGTCCCCGTCTGGTCATTGTCATATGATGGGTGTTCTGCCTGTTGCTGTACTACCAGTTCTGTACTTCGAATTTTGCCAGTTTCCACTACCCGTAAGTTTTGTTCATCCCTGAACTGTATGTCCGCTCTCCAGTGTCTTTGTCATTTGGGCTCTCTCCTGCTTTGCATTCACCAAATCCTGACAGTGTCTGCATTGGGGCCCAAATCCGTTTCCAGTGTCTATGCTTGACATAATATAACAATATCAAGCTGTAATACACACACAGTACTTGTTAGCAGGATACATTGCCTTTTGGTTTGGGTCTTTTTATGGGATTTCTTGACGAGAAGAAAAATATAAAATATCGCCAGACTTACTCTTTAACATCAATCATTTCAAATATGAGAATCAGCTACTTTAAATTGCAATGTAAGGAAGTCAGGGGAAGATGCAAGTTGTCGTTCAGTGTAAGGGATCGGAGGGTAGGGTTGGGGGTAAATTCAGTGGGAGGTGGTGAGGTGATTTTAACGGGTAAATGTGTGAGAAAAAGTGCATATGTACGAGTGGAGTGGATTATAAAAATGAAATGCTAAAACTGAGATGATGAAAATGCATGTGGACTGAAAAAGTGATAAACCATGTTGTGTCTGAGAGGCGTCATCTAGCGCAGTGGTTCTCAAAGTGGGGTCTGGAGACCCCCAGGGGTCCGTGAGGGGGTTCCAGGGGGTCCCCAGCAAAAAGGGGAATGACTTATTTTCATAAGTGACATAGTGACTGATCAAATGACTATTTTGGTCATGGATTTCATTCACTTTCTGGAATAAAACATCTAAATACCAAAATCCTACCATATGGGCGATCCTGGAGCAAAATCTTAACAAATGGGGGTCCGTGGTCTAATTTGGGTCAGTTTAGGGGTCCTTGAAGAGAAAAAGTTTGAGAACCACGATCTAGCGTTACAGCCTCTGTTTCCAGGTGGAAATACACACTGATTCCTGATTATTCAAAATACTTTGGAGTATTTGGAGATTTACCTGAACACTAGGATCCTGATGTGATCTGGTTATTGGTGTTTTCTGGTTGTGTTTTTGCATGTAAACATCATAACCTGGTCTATTAACCTGGATAAGTTTTGAGAAACAATGGGACTTATGCAAGAAGTTTTTCATATTTTTGTATATTCTCATTCTCACATCTTATCCTCGCTTTTCTTTAGCTTTGTGTTCCAAGTCGATTTATCAAACTTGTTCATGTGAGATTTGAGCCCCTAAAACTGCTACATAAGGTTTCTGTTTCATTTCTAAGTCTAGATTTTGTAGCATTAAGCCAGTTTTAATTTGCTAGTTTAGACATTCAGTATTAGTAAATTTCAAGTTATCAACAGTTAGCAATTAAAGATTAAGTTATTTTATTCCAACAACAAAGCTGTTCCATACTGATGGAAAAAAAATAACTTAGAAAAATCGCCTGTTAAGTCATAACACAGGGCAGAGGAAAAAATCAGACTTAGAGAATGCATCTCCAGAATTTATTTTTCCTCACTTGTCTCTCAGGGCTTCTGTACATTTGAATTTCAAGGTCAAATATGTATTTCTTCCTGTGGAGAAAGCAGACTATCTGCACGACTCGTACGACAGGTTTCTAACTTCTACAAATTTGCTGAATATGTCAAACTCTTTTAAGTCGCTTCTACATGGCAATAGAGAGCCTAAGTCACTCGCTTCCGCTTCCCGGCCCATGGGACCTTATTTTGGAAAAAATATGCACGGTAGTCAATGGTGAGAGACAACTTGTTTTTTGATCCTGTTGGAATTGAGCCCTGAATTACACACATGATGCTTTAGAGTTTGTGGTCTTTCTAATTACGTATTTTCACAGTCCGATACCTCAAACTGTGGCTGTCTCATTTTTAAATGTACATTTTAAAATCATCATCAACAAAAAACTAATTGTCCCTTGCCTTTGACTACTGTACATATTTTTTCTGAAGCAAGGTCCCATGGTGGTCCACCGGAAAGGGATGGACTTAGGCTCTCTAACAAATCTTTTCATACGAGTTATACTTGCATGAGGCCCACTGTCAGAGTACTCCAATGGATCACTAGACACCGTCTTGTCATGTATAGGATTTGTTTCTTTTGCAAAAGACACAATCAGGAACCAAGATTAAGTTAGAATCATGTATACAAGAAGACCAACAACAAGATTACTTGCGTTTCATGTCAACGCGAAGTCCTGAGTGTGATCAAAAACAGAATAAGGCTCAAAACTGAGACACTAGTGTGCATGTAAACGTGCTCGTTCACATTTTTAATTCACATGCGTTTCATCCTCTATTTGTTATCTTTTTTTGTTTTTTCAGCCTCCGTATTTGCGGAGGGGATTCATGTCTGGGAAGAGATGTTCGACCAAGCTGTTGGCGTCCATCTGCCTTCTTCTTCTGCTGTTTATCGGTTATGTGCTGTACCTACCGGCTGCAGCGGCGGGCTGCGTCCGTGCATGTGGCGGGGTGCGGAGGGGCGACGCGCCCCGGGGTGGGGGAGTCGGACTGGGACTGCTGGGACTGTGCTGCTGCTTCAAGAACGGGCTGTCCAAACGGCCTGGCGGTCAGGACAACACACAGCCACGCACACCCAAACACGGAGATTCAAACACACACAAACATGTAACAAAGACACGAAGCGACGCACCAGGACAGAGAGATGTGGTGAAGACGGACAAGACAAAGACGGACAAAAAGCAAGAGGGGGAGGGAGAGTAGAAGGACAAGGGAAAGGTCCGAGTCAAGACAAGAGGTTCAGCCCCCAGAGGAAGAAGGTTAGAAGCAGAGAGGATTGTGGAAACCCATGAAGAAGAAAGAAACACGTGGAGAAGTGCCAGAGAAGGAAATTAAAGAAGTCATTCATACAAAGTATTACAAAATGGAGAAATCAAAGAGTGGAGGAGTGGGTGAAATAAATAAATAAGGCAGGAAGTGAGTGGAATAAGAAAGAAGGAATGAGGATGGTGAACACAAATGTGGGGTCAAATGAGTGTAGAGGTGGCAGAAGAAAACCCGCAAGGAAGAAAGAGACAGAAAGAAAAAAGAAAGGACAGAGAAAGAAAAGTGGTTAGTGTGGCTTTCAACACACTGACTGTAGACAGCTTCCAGTTTGGCAGAAATTAACTGCTGACGGAGTTTGTTGAATCTCAGAAAAGGAAAAACATGATTTTGAGTCCCTGCTTAGAGACAATAGATGTTGGTGTTTGGACGACATGAATCTCCTACTTCTTTGCTTGTTAGCAAATAACATGTTGTGATTTTGTCATTGTATGCTTTGCAAAATAACTGCTTCATGATTAATGCACAAACACAGCCTTAAGGAGGTTTGTTTGTGGAGTAGGGATTTCTAGCACAACTTCACCTACTTCACCACCTACTGAAGAGGTCAAAACTGTAGAACGTAGAACAACTTATATGTAGCCTGAGAGGTGAAATCAAGGGCAAGAAAAGGTCTGTATTGCACTTACTGCTGCTCGTAAAGCTTATTGAGTCAGAGGACGCCGTTTGTAGAGATTTAAGTGAGAAATCAACTGTAAAAGTGGGAGTGAACAGACTGGAGGAGGGCCAGATTCCACCCATCACCCAGTGGAAATTACACCCTCGCCACTCAAATTATGGCTCTCTGTTGGAAGCAGGGTCATGACAAACACTAACGCTGCAGACAAACAACGTACAACAATATAAATAAGCAAATTAAATTCAAAATCACATTAAAAACTGGTCAAAATTTGTTTGCAACAGTGAGAAAAGAGATTGTTTGGTGGTTTTACAGCGTGAGAAAGGTCGTTCCTCTTGCTCATGAAAAACCTTTTGCGATAAATGAAAAATTTAACGTCTGGTTCTAATAAAGCAGCAGCTGAGGAGACGTTGAAACAGGGCTGAACGATTAATCGTTTTCAAATTGAAATTGCGTTTTGAAGGAACGCAATTAGCTAATAGTGAAAACTCTTAAAATGTAGGTTAATTATACAGCGCATCTGACCCGTTTTAAACAGTCATGCAGTTACTGTAAAGAGTGTTTTATTTTGAAAATCAATCGTATTCTCTGTCTGACTTCCTGCCCGGTTCATCTGCTCTGTGCTGCTGACGTGGCTTCAGTCAAAAATAGACTGGCAGTGAATATTGAACTTTAGCAAAACTTCAATAAAAAAAAAAATTGCAATATCTGGCAGAAAAATGAATTTTCCCAAAATCATTCATTAATTACATTCAACATAGGGCTGTATGTTGAATGTAATTAATGGCATGTTGAACTTGACAAACTCTCAGATCCACCCACTGCCTCCATCTTTCCGCCACTCCTTGAGTCTCCCTCAGGTGCTTCATCTCTCCATCACAGACTTCATGCTGAACCTGGACAGGAGGCTTTTCATGCACGCAGATCTAAGCAGTCTGTACTTTCAGCAAGTTATTAGTGGCCGGTGGTGGAAAGTAATGTACATTTACTTAAGTACTGTACGCAAGTACAACTTTAGAGGTATTTTTGCTTTAATCTATCTCTTTTTGTATTCTATTTAAATGTGTTTTTATATCACTCTATGTTGCTTTTGTGTTTTATGAATTGCCTTGTTGAAATGTGCTGCACAAATTGACTTGTGTGTCGGTTGGGAACCACTGGACTAACCTAGCTAAAGTCATATGAAATATTATCTCTCTTTACTGCTCAACTACTACTTTGAGCACTTGCACTTTTGTAGGTATGTTTTGAATGCCTGTCTTTACCAAAGTAAAGGATCTGAGTACTTCTTCCACCACTGGTGGAGGCAGATGTTTGCTTTTTTTGAAGACTTAAGTGCAACTCTGTTATCTCGCCTTGTAAACATATGACAAAAATGAACTTGGAATATGCATTCTTACAAAACACTTTCATTGTTTTGCCAGAAAATGTAATATGTTTCAAGTAGAAGAGGATGTAAACGTGTTTGTTTACTGCCGACGTGTCCCTTCCTGTCCTGTTTTAATACCTTTTTTGTTTTTTTTAAACTGTGGATGGAAAGATGAACTCAGCTTTCCTTATTTTGAGTTAAGCTTTTTGCTCATTGTGATTGTTCTCGTTTTCTCCACAAGAATGTATAATTAGCATAAACTTCTTAATGGATAACAGATTTTAGAGCTCTATCACCCCCGTTGCCTGGTTTTCAAAAAGCCTTGTATGCTGTTTTTTTTATTCTCTTTTGTTCAGTGTTTTGTTTCTCTCAGTTTTACATGGAATGCGTAGAAGATAATTGTTAGGTGAGTTTTAAAGTGTTTACCGGTCCTGTGGATGGACACGGGCGAGGTGTCGACGCTGATGGTCATGGCTCTCTCCTTCTGCTTGAAAAACTCTCGAGGGTTTCCTGACCGCTGAGCGATGATGGCCTTTGCCTCCTGGAAACACACACACAGATAAATATAGACTACACAGCAGTCTGTATTCCACTGATGTTTAGCACAAGGAACAGCTAATAAACAAGGCTTTATCATATCTTTACAGAGAACACATTCATCTTTTTATCCTTTAAACGAGTGGCTATTCCAAAAAGACATTGTTCCAGTCTGAAGTATTCGGTTGTCCTTAAAAATTATCATCAGGTGCAGTTTTATTTAGTATTTAGTTACTGTTATTTCTGTTATTTAATATCAGAGGATCTCCAGCTTTTATCCTTTTGCTGCCTATATAAAATATTCCTTTTAAATTTTCTGCACAGATCAGATTAGTGTAGATTAACATCCTTCCACTAACTCCTTAAAACATTTGTCTGTAGATTTTGTTGCTGATTTTAATGAAGTAGTTTGCAGGTTTTTCTTTTGTGCATTTTTTTTTTGTGTGTGTGTTTTTTAAGCTGCTAGGTTATTACTGTATGTCTTTCAGACTTACCTCCACCTCAGACTCCTTCTTGTCCAGGTTGAGGTCCTCGATGCTTGGCTCTGCTGCCTGAAGCGAAGAATAATACAGATGAAGATTCAAAATAAACCTGCAAAACGGTAATTTAAGGATTTAAACCTAAAGCGGAGGGGGGATCATTCAGATGCGCTAAAACAGATGACAAATGTTGAGACTCTACATGAATCCTGTATGACTCAACACAAATCCAGCTCATAAAGCAGAAGAGAGTGATCACAAGATGCCACCAGTGAGGGGCGACAGACGCTGCGTTTGTTTCTGCCAACTTCACTGGACATCACATGGAGGTGCAAAGATCACACAGAACACCACAGAGAAACTATAGAATCGACTGACGTGGAATGAAATCAAGAAGGAAGCTTTTCTGGGAGCAATTTTTCACATTTTCAAGCCATTTTGAGCTGTAACAGCTGTAATCTTTATGTCCCAAGTTTTAATGAAAATTAATTTTTTTACACACAGAACTCCTGAGGACGTGACATATTGTCCGACATCATTGACTTTTTATTTTAGACCTTTCTGAATACCAATTAGACTGCAATTTAATACCCGTTTCATGAACATGATATAGAACAAAAACTGGAAATCGGTAAGAATGGTGTGGCCTAGAATTAGTTATTATTAGATTTCATTGTTTCAGTACTTCGCAGTGGTATTTAACAATAATTCCTAATGATATAATTTAACTAACGCAACCTTGACCTGGATTAGTGGCAGTAAAGGGATCAATGGATTAACCATTTTAGAATGATTCATTAAGTTCAATTCAAGTATTTGCAAAATCAAATCTGCCTAGAGCAAGAGAAAACATTTAATACTTTTTGAATTTTATTTTCGAGGAAACTAAATTTAATGCTTTTGAAGACTTTTCAAGACCTGTAAATAAAAGAAGCATCAGAACATTCTTTTTCTGTAGTCTTTTATTTATGATAATTGTATCTTGTATCAAGCATCTTTCTTGTTGTGGTCTTTTTATATGAACTTTTGCCGATGTGTTGCTAGAAACGTCACCTGAACTTCTCTTACCATAGTTGCACATGAACCAAATTATTTGGACAAACAGTTCCATTTTAATCAAACAGAAAAGAGATGTATAGTATCAATTAGAGACTCTGCTCTCTTGTTGCAGTGCCCCTAGAAAACAATTATAGTTCCTGGTGATGTGATTATTTGGGGAAGCAGTCCAGTCACTGACAACCTACTGGATTCTTCTCCACTTCCATCAATAACAAACAATGCATAAAATTCCTTGTGCAAGGCAATCGAACCTCTGTGTGTATGAACTCACCACAGGGACAGAGTTTAAGATGTTCAGAAGATTAGCTGAAATATCACAGCTGCGCTCTGACGCAGCATGAAGCTGATTGCAAGATGTTTTAATGGTTTTATGTCTGCTTGTAAAAATAAACCACACACGCACACTGACAAACTGAACATACTGACACTGCCAGACTTTAAATTTTTGTAAAGCACACACAGCATATAATCACTCTCTTCAAAAACAAACCCCGCTGTCAGACAAATTGATTTCATTTTTGTGTCGCGGCGTGACTCTGGTACAAAAACCAGAGCCGTGAAAGTAACGTCTTCATGGTCTTCTGGGGGCGGGGAGTGATGCTTTGATGGGCAGAGGAAGCAGAAACAGGAACAACTAAAATCAACTACAAAAACACTTGCAACACCAAGAAACGTGTCTCCAGAAATAAGGAGAAATGACTTTGCTATCACACAAGAGTAAGAAGGAACGAATGTTATCTTGAATAAACTCAGGCATAAATGCAGATATGTGGTAGAACAGAATTGTATATATGTTCTGGTGAGACGGATGAGCAAGATAAATTGATTAAACACTGAGTAAACTTAAATTATGTTGGACACAGCAATGAATTAATGACCAGCACAGTCATTATTACTGATTTCATTGAAAAAAAACACACAAAAGACAGAAACTTACCATGGAGATCTGGTCCCGCAACCTCTCTCTGGCCTCTTCCTCCTCCTGCAGCTTCTTCCTGTTCTCACACACATATACACACAGATCAGATCATACTTTACACTCCTGAGACTTAATCAAAACCTGATCATTTAAACACTACAAGTCATTTTTTAAATCGAACATGTGTCAAACCCAACCAACCCAACCCAGCGTCCCGAAAAAGGTAAGTCTTAGAGGTTAAGATAATTTTCTACAAGCAGTCTGCACGTTTCCCAAAGCAAATATTTAGAACAAGTGTATGCTGTTTAAAGTCAAGGATGCTGAAGATACTTCGCATATTTAACTGCTGTGCTGTATCTTAAACATACTGACATCACAAAGAGGTAACTGTTGTAAAGGCACAAAGACATATCTTCAGCTTGCTGCTATTTATTTTATTTATTTATTTATGGTTTATTTTAGTAGGGACTGATACAGCCGACATAAATATACCGAATACAGAAATCCAATGTTAATTTCTCTGTTAGACCTGCTGTATATTTGCTTGTGACAAACACCATCTACACATTGTCCTAGCTAGTGGTTTTTTCCAGCATGTTATTACAACCCACATTTACGTTTATTGTGGCAGTGACCTTTAATGACTTTACAGTGGTCACAAAAGAGGACGTCTTGTGATGAATTATTAATAACTGACTACTAATTAAAGCTTACGTGTCATTTTGGGAGGCATGGACAAACGCCATCAGTAGGGGACGCTAATTTAGGAAAATTTCCTAAATTACTGGGAGGTATGGCTAAACGGGATAAACGTATTGGGAGGCACTGATAAAAGTATTGGGAGGCACGGACAGGTCGTACTTCCTGTAGTCTCCAAATAAGGACGAGCGTTGAGTTCATCACTCTCGTCTCATTAGCGGCCCTTTAAATAACAGTCATTGTTTATGATAAAAGCATAGACTTAAAAATAAACAAAAACAATACAACCTTCAGTGAAATTAAGTTTTTGGCTCCTCCAGCACGTTCTGGAGTTTTTTAAGACACTCTCAGTCTCCTACAAGTGGGTAGGAAGCATTTTATACGAGGGGGGTTCAGATATGCTGCTGTAGGGAAATCAACTCCAACTAAACCACAAAATTACTCGATCATTCACTCTCTTGGTAATTCTCACAAGTAAGTTCAGTAATTAAAACAAACAGACTTGCAGCTTGTGCAGCATATTTTAGGTTGTTAGCTTCTATTGCAAATTGTTATTGGTGAAACGGGCCCCAGTTTTGCAGAAGTCTGCAGATGTCAGTCATGTGTGTTTGTGCATCTGTTCCTCACCTGTGCTCCTCAATCTGCATCTCCCTCTCGCGGTACCTCTTCTCTCGGTTCTCCTGCTCTTTCCTCTCCAGCTCCATTCGCTCCTCCTCGTAGCGCTGCCGCTCTTCTGCTGCCTTCTTCTTCTCCTCCTCCTTCCTTATCTCCTCCTCACGCTGGAAAACGCGACATAAGTAAGCTGAAGACTGCAACTAATGGCATAAAGGTTTCACTGTCCAACACTAAAAGATGAAAGATATTCAATTTACAATCATGAAACAGAGAACAGCAGAATATTTCTAAATCTGGAAGCAAAGAATAAATGGGATTTTTGCTTGTTAATGGTCAAACTAATTAATCCATTATCGTCCATAAGTTGATAAATTATCTGTCGCTTTGAGTTTCTGAAGCTGTGAAGGGCAGAGCAAATGAGTAACCTGCAGCTAGATGAAGCATGTTGTCATTTTGCATTTTGTTTGAATGTGCTGAAGGCAACACAGCTGGAGGACGCAGACATCTGACTTTGTTCTTTTCTTCGACTACATAAAATACCAGTGTGTGAGGTGGATGAAGTATTCAGATCATTTACTTAAGTAACAGTACTATTACATAACGGTAAAATACTCACTCAAAATACATATCATCATCTCATATAATTACATTATTATTCCTTATGCATTCATGTAAATGTCGGATTTTACTGTTGTATCAGACTCCAATGATTATTTTCATTATGGATTAATCTGCTGATTGTTTTTTCCAATAATCGATTGTAAGAATTCTGAAAATAGTGAGAAATGTTGTTACAATTGCCCAGAGCCCAAAGTGACTCCTTCATAGTGCTTAAAAAATACACAAAATGATTTAAAAAATAGTATAATTAAAAGGAAAAGCAGCAAATCTTCACATTTGTGAAACATGAAATGTTTTTACAGGAAAAATAACAAACGATTATTGAAATAGTTGCCAATTAAATTTCTACTAATTTACTAGCTGTACTTGAATAAACTTTTGGGCAGTTTAATTTATAAGAAAACATCATATTTTTAAAACTCTTAACATGTGTGTAAAGTAGCTGAAGCTGAAAAGAAACATGAAAAGAAAATACTCAAGTAAAGTACACTCTATACCTCTAATTTCTACTCAAGTGCAGTACTTGAGTAAATGTACTTAGTTACTGTCCACCACTGCACATAACCGGAATTAACATTGACTGTATTTATTTAAAAGAGTGATAACACTGTACGGTAAATATGAAGTTACAGCCAGTAGCAGGTTAGCTTAGCACAAAGACAGGATGTTAGTGTGCCTAAAAAAACATGTTCACAACTAACACCTTGCTTTGTTACACGGGTTACATGCCGGACTAATTAATGGCTGGGCAGACTGACATCTTGCAGTCTCTGCGGGTTGTGTGGCAACTGCGCAGAGTCAAGTCATAGTCCATCACCCCCCCCAAAACACAGTAATGTGTTGGGTTTTTTTTATACTTTTTTTGTACGGATTAAGAAAATGGGTTTATTTTGTTAACTTTGCCAGGCTAACTGTTTCCCCCTGCATACAGTTGTTGTGCTTAGCTAAGCTAAGCTATGTTTTAGCAAACTATTCGATTGAACTCTACAACTGGAAATAAACTCCTTGCGAATGGTGAAAACTGTTTGTTAAATGTCATTGCCTCCTTTCAGATTCCACACCTACCTTGGCCTGCTCCCAAAACTCCTCTCTATTGATTTTCTTCATCTCGATCTCTGCGTTGGTCTTCTCGTACACCGTGCCCTGCATCGGGAGAGAAAGAGGGTAGAGAGAATTTAAGTTTCTTTCGTCACAAGTAGGGCTGTACATAATTGTACATAACGATTATTTTTCAAGTCGATTAATCTAACGAATAATTTTGCATATTCTAAAGAAAAAAAAGTTGCCTATTACTCGATTAACGTACCAATTTATCCAAAATAAATATCAAAAACATGTCTAATCAATAATATGTTATTTAATCATCCTCACATGCACATTAGAATAATGACAATAGCAGCAAATCTTAAAATGAATCCAGTTTCCACGTCACTGATGTTTTGTGATAATAACAATAACAGACATTAATTAGGCTACTTTACTTAAAACTTTAAATGTTTCTGACATGGATTCATTTCAATGTTGAGTAATGCAGTATGAGAATCAAACGTATTTCTGTATCAGTGTGGGGCAAAGAAAACAGATTGTGTGTACTGTTAGATTCAGCTGTTTTCTCGCTCATACGTGGCTGTTAAAGAAACAGAAAATATGAAACGGCTGAATGTTAGATGACACATGGTGTAACGTTACATTACCATGACAGCAGCGTGGCCGAAATTACTTTTAACATGAAGGCGATGAAGAAATACTTTTTTCCGATTACAGCCCTAGTCACAAGAACAGCCAATAAGGCACAGTCACAAAGTTATTTCTGCATGAAAAAAAATAAAACATGTAGAAAAAAGTCCTAATTTAGCAGTATATTACATTAGTGGTATTCACATTACTTCAGTTTAAAAATGATGACATTCAAAAGTCCTTAAAGGCCAGTTTTCACAGTAATGACACAGCAACAGTGTAGCTACTGAAGCTAACGTTAGCTTCACAGCTCGGAATCCTGGAAATCCTGATGCAGATGTTCAGTTTTCACCAGCTGTCTGTCATTCACTAGACCCTCCTTGACCCTCTGTAGATAGTGACCCACGCTGTTCTTGAGGAGCATAAAGACAGAGTCCACTCTTTATAGTGACTGAAAACACAAGTCCAGCTCTGTTAGTCCTCACTCCAGTGACTACCTTAGTATATGATCGCTTGTGTGGCAGCATTTTGGGTCCCCGGTGGAAACACTAAACAGCCACGAGACGCGAACAATATGTAAAGCAACCTTTCAAAATACACCTGCGTTGTTTTGAAGAAAATCAATATTTTCCAGTCATATATTTTATCATTGAAGATTTCCTAAATAGTGTTAAAATATCGTATCGTGAGCTATGAGTGTCGTCACACCTTTTAATGCCGAGGGAGGAGAGGAAGATCGAACTTCACTTGAAAAGGCACTGGTCTAAACACACAAATTATTTTCTACGCGTGTGTGAGTCGACTCTCGTTGTTCGTTCCACGTCTCTGTGCTCATCCTCCCGGGTTCTCAGGCGGCTCAGGACCGGACTCGCCACCACCACCGTCCCGTTGGTCAGGCGCTGCCCGATGGCTGACGGGTCGATGTCGTCCAGACTGCTGGCGTTGATAATGACCTCCACCCCCTGGAGAGAGAGAGAGAGGAGAGTTACCACATGAGGGAATCAGAATGACTGGCTAGATCTACACTAGCCCTCAGATTTACTTATTTATTTGTGTGTATATATATATATATATATATATATATATACACACACGCACCTGATCCTCGCTGTTTGTGAGTTTTCAGAATCTATTTCTGTTTTACTAAATAGGACATCAACAGGAGGGAATTCACACGGCAGAACTAGATGAAGACCTATCAGGTAAAGTTATGTAGCCTATAGTTTTAACTTAAGTTAAATAGGCTACAGCAGAGCGCCTGCCGTTTACTCGTGGAGCACTTATATACAAACACACACAAAATGAACTTCTGTTATGTTTAGTTTTTCTTTCTAATGCAAGTTTTTGCTAATGTTTTCAAATAGATAAGTAAAATATGATGTTGCAAGGTTTTAAAAGTACTCCCCTCCTTTTTTCTTAATATATCTGACTATATGTAAGCTAATATCAATATTCAAACAGTTAATCAACACTAATTTCATCTCGTAATTGTATTCAACACAAGATTTTATAAAATTTTATTTGTGATAGATTTAAAACATGGCACATAGATAAGATGCTTGCCTTTGGTGTGGGAGACCTGGGTTTGATTCCCACTGTGACACATCCACCATTGTGTCCCTGAGCAAGACACTTCTGACATGTATAGCAATTGTAAGTCGCTTTGGATAAAATGCTAAATATATAAATGTAATGTAAATGTAAAACGATCTAATGTCTTGTGTAGTATATAAACTAGTACTACAGTAGTATTTATAATTTGTTCATCATTGATCATATTACAGATTATTCATGCCATTAAAGACTGTTGGGACTGTGTGTGTGTGTGTGTGTGTGTGTACTATCCCCAAAAGGGTCATTGAAAGCACCGTTGGTGTGAAGTTGAGGCTGTGTGGGAGACAGAACTGCCACTTAGAATAATGACACTTCAACACACACACACACACAGACTTTGGCATATATATATATATATATATATATATATATAAATGTCACCTCTGCTTTAATCTCGATCTTTTTATCTACTCTACAAATCCAAAAATACACACTCAGCCAGGTGTACAAGTGTGAATACACTGCTGTGTATGACACACACACATACACGCTCAGTGGGTGAGAGGATTGTCATTCAGCTCAGAGCTCTCAGCACAGAGAGATTACTTTAAAAAGAAATGGTATTAGTCATGCACTGTAACACACACACACACACACACACACACACACATACACACACGCACACGCACACGCACACACACACACATACACACACACACACACACACACACACACACACACACACACACACACACACACACTATTGTTCCTCCTCTTTGATCCTCCTACAGGTTTAATGTGCTGCAGCTTCTTTTTTCCACGGAGAGTTGGTTGAAAACAGAAGAACATTCAAACATTCTTCATGTGACAAAAAAATACAGAAAATTGAAGCATATTATGAAACAAACACAGATCACATCAGATCTGCTGCATTAGTTCATCCATGTACGTGCATCTGATGACACGATAACATGAAGCGGGAACCTGCGGGTCTGAAAAGGGAAGCCAATGCAAACACCTGCGTCCTCTCTAGCAGCCAGCAGGGGGCGACTCCACCGGCTGCAGAAAGAAGTGTGACTTTATCAAAATCTATGAAAAAATGTTTCTACTTCTCAGCTGATTTATTCCCTCAGTAAATACTTTCCTGATGAGTTTATGGTCTCAGTCGCTAGTTTCAAGTCTTCTTCAACACCACATGATATTCATTTAGTAAATTATGGTCCCATTTAGAGGAACATAGACCCCGAAGCAGAGTATATTTCAGGGCGGGATTGTCCATGATTGATAAGATGTTACCATGGTGACCTGTCAATCAGGATAGAGGTGACTCGTATCCGCTGCTCTGTGTACATTTAACCAGCTGTGTTGAAAAAGCTAATTAGGAGTCGGCTATTAATTTTTTCCAGTAAGTAAAATTTTTTATTAAGCCTTTTCGCTAGCCACAAGCCCAGTTAAAATCACAGTTAATGTGAATTACGGATGCTAACCAAGCTAGCTAGTGCCACCCTCTAGTCCAAATCCCGACATGTTGGTTGCAACAAATCAAGATGGTGTCAGCCAAAATGCCAAACTCGAGGCTTCAAAAGGGTGACGTTACGGTGGCTACGTCCACTTCTTTTATACAGTCTATGGTTTCAACGTGACAAAGGGTTGCATTCATATTGAAGAGTTTGATTTGTGCTGTAGAAATCCTCTCTTCTAATGCACTTTAGGACCTCACCTCACTTAAACCTGACTTAAGTTTAACCTCAAATACAATGACCTCTCATGGTGTTCAGACTAAACAAAATGTGGACTTTAAACCTCAGCTTCTGAGGTTAAGCCTGCCTTAAACCTTAAACTGCAGCTAAGCTAATGACAACAGCAATTTGTTATTAATGATATGTCATTATTTCATGAACCAAGTTACAAAAGCGGCAGCAGAAGCTAATAAGCATCCAAATAAATGAACAATAAAATAAAAAGCATGCTAATACATATAAAAGATAATTTGCACACTTATTGAGTTTTTAATTAGTAATGTTTAAAAGTACCGTCGTAGGTCTGACCTGGAAGAAATCTGCGATGGTGGCGACGTGGCTGGCACAGGCACACTTCCTGGCATCCGGCACGTCTTCCCCGACCTGGGAGAGAGTGAGTGAAAGAAAGAAAGAAAAATGGAGGGGGGAGAGGGAAATCAAGAATCCAAACGCAGCTGATATGTTTTCTTTGCTGGTTTCTGTTAATTCAAGTGATCAGATTCACAAGGACAGTTTTCCCCCTCCGTTGTGGTCTCATTAGGGCTTTTGTTCAGCCGTGGTCATGTTCAGTTACTGACACAGTTGTATTATAACAGGCTGGATGTGATTCAATAATCACAGCTCATTCAAACCAACACAATGCAAACACAGTAAGCAGCGATTACAGAGAGAAAGGAACACGGGAAAACAGCCTCATCTCATCTGAATTCATGGCAATTTATCTCTCAATAGCAAAATTGAAGCACTTTATCTATCTGTGTGTGTGACGGACCGAAGAGGAGAAAGAAGCTTGGATGTTCTTGAAGTATACTTAAGAATTTGCGGTTCATTTTGGCACCATTGGGTGTATTTCTGGGTGTATTTCTGTTCATTTTTCACACTTTTTTTGTACACTTTGTCGATTTTTGGCCCATTTCTTAGAACAGTTCGGCCTGCTTTGGCCCAGTCTGTTTCGGTCTGGTGCTCTTTTGGCTGTTGCTGTGTTACATTATGATGGGACCCCTCTGGCTCTGCTCCCAGAATCATTTAAACCACCAAATGTCTCTTTCTTTCTCTCTCTCCCTCTCAACCTCCATTCAGTGCAATTACCGGATCTTTCTGTCGCTTTCTGCCCTTTTTTCCATTCAACTCTTTCTCCTAGAAATCCCATTTATATTCTACTAATTTGCAACAGCAAATAGCTTTTGAGAGAAACGTAATGCCACCCAGATTAAGTTTTTTAGCAACATAGTGATGGAACAGAACGTGCAATCTGCAATATGTCTACTGACAACATGTTTCATTATGTAATATCTGCTCACAGCAACAGAAGTATGATTATAATTTTTTAGGATTATGTTTAGGGAACTCACAGCACTTGGTTATGGTTAGGGAAATATAGTGGTTTTGGTTTGATATTGAAAAGGTTTGCAGTGACTTCAAACTCTGAAATCACTGACCAGGGCAGGTCATGTTTAAAATCCTTGCACACCACCTAGGGAAATATGTCCAGTCTGAATATGCCTTTAGAAGTTACAAGTAGATACTGCAGGAAAATAAATTAAACATCTCAGTAAACAACATTAGCAAATGCAGCAAATCATTTTAAGACTTACATTAATATAGATTATATAGAACCACCTCATTTTCGATAGGCGGGGCCTGGTTTGACTGCCAGTCGAAACCCTCGCAGAGGCGTTATGAAACGAGGATCATACTATTTGGGCTCTATAGGGGTGCTGAGAACTACAACTACCTGGTTTTCTCCCAATTAGTTAATATACAGATAATTTTGATATAAATATTCAACATTTCATGCTGTAAATAAACATGTAAAAGATTGAGGCTTTAAATAAATCTTTTTTAAAGAGTTGTGTGTGACATGTGAATCATCACAAAAAATCACAAAGAATATTATATCATATCATTATATATCATTTTTAAGCAGTACTAGTGCATGTAATTGCTACTCGGCGAACATGCACAACTGCAGAAATGCAGAAAAGTACCACGATTACACATTATAATTTGATTATTAGATTTTGTTTGTTGACAAAGAAAAAACACTTTGTTGTTACAAATTTGTTGTATATAAACTGAATTTTAAGGAGACCACGTTGTTTCATTCTGCCTCTGTGCTTCTCTTTTCACATCCCTCTCTCATTACGTAGGTGCACTCTCTCAGGGCACTCCTGCTGTTGTCAGAAAGCAAAACATTCATCTTAAGGCTCTCAGATGAACTGTGTTTAAATGCACTCACTGCATCACAAATTATTCATTTCTTCCTGTAAAGCTTCTTTTTCATCATGAATTAAATGGTGGGCAATTTTCTCCGGCTCTGTTTATTGTGCAGTGACTCGATTCCACTTTTTCTCTGTTTGGCCGTCGCAGGAAGGTCACGAGTTCAATCTCTGAAACGCACATCACTGCATCAGGCTACATCAGCCCTCTTGTTAAAATCCCCATATAAAATCCTGTAAAGACGCCATCTGTGCTCTGGATCCCTGACAAGTCAATGACTGTCCACTCCAAAATGTTATACTTTCCTGTCGTCTGATGAGAAGTCTCGGTGTGGACACCCTGGAGACACTGTCTTCTTTTTGAGATATAAATGAGGATGGGGCAGTGGCTAAGAAACATTCCTTTGGTATGAGAGACCCGGGTTCAATTCCCCACTGTGACACATCCACCAATGTGTCCCTGAGCAAGACACTTAACCCCTAGTTGCTCCAGAGGCATGAGACCCCTGACAGATATAGCAAATGTAAGTCGCTTTGGATAAAAGAATTAAATTTAAAAATATCATGGTGTTTAAAATTTTTTGTACTTCCCAGGAAGCAATTTTCAATTTAACGCAGTCCAGTACAACACCGTCACTAACTACGACCTTAGCGCTAAAAAATATAATGGAATGAACACTTCCATAATAACATAACAGACATAATAAAAGTAGACTTAATAGCAGAACAATTGTAGGTTATGGATGGCATTAGATTGTACAGGTGTACCTAATAAAGTGGACGCTGAGTGAACATCTGCAGCTTTAAACTGCTGCTGCTGCTCTGTGATTGGATGATGTAGACAGAGTCTGGATTTAGGTCCTGCACCAACATGGCATGTCCTTGTTAAATAAACTGTTGAATTAAAAATATGCTTTTACCCTTAATGACTCTGATATTTTCATTTAATACCTTTGAGGACATTTCAGTGTGTGTGTGTGTGTGTGCGCTGCCAGGGGTGTTTGGCGTGGCGCCATGCACCGCCCCTCCCCTCCAGTCTCCTGTCTGACGGGGCGACTCACCCAGTTGATGAGGATGTAGCGTGGCAGAGCGGAGGTGGGCTCCTTCAGGCTGCAGAAGCCGTACATCACCCTGCCGTTGTCAAAGGTCAGTGTGATCTCTGCCAGACCGCCTCCTGCACCACAGAACAAGAGACCTGTTTTGATATTTCTGTTAGACTGTCCTCTCTCAGGAAGACGCTGTGAACATCCAGTTAATCATCTTATGAAAGTAACTAAAAAGCAATCAGAGCTCATATAAGGTAACTCTGCCGAGACTAGACAATCCTTTGAATGTGTTATTTTGATAAACAATCATTAAATAAATACCTAAATCCTGTCTGGGAACATTGAGGCTTTGTACAGCGGTGAATTGCAAAACATTTGAAGATACAGAGTCAGATTATCAGCATTTAAATTTATCATGTTACTGTTGCACCACTTGTTTTGTGAAATGCCATCAAATTTCTCAGGATCACTCAGTTTAAATCAGAATCAGTTTATTTGACAGGTATGTGTACACATACGAGGAATGTGACTCACGATTGTCACGATGTGCTTACTCATACAATAATACAATAATAAAATCAGACACAGGATACAGTATCGAGAACACATATTTCCACACTATAAACACAAACAATATAGACAGATTGAGACAATAGTGCAATGAGCGGAGTGCAAAGGATGCAGGAGTAAAATTATTATCATTATTATGAACATGCCAGAGGTGGATGTGATATAGAGGTGCACATACACATACATGCATACATGTACACAGTGTGATGGAGCACAGTGCAAAGGATGCTGGAATAAATAAGTATGATGTGCAGGTGTACTTGAGGTAGGTGGATTTGATATATAGTATATACAAGATACAAAATGACAATATAACAGTATGAACAGCTCTGAAATAGAGATTGATGAATAAATGATAAGTGGTAACCAGTAAACAGGTGGCTGATTAGAGGCAGAGTTACTGGGTTATTGCACAAGAATTGTTCCTGACACGGTGAGTCAGAAAACAGCTGTTCATCAGAGTGATGGCTTGTGGGAAGAAACTGTTCCTGAGTCTGTTGGTTTTGGCGTACAGTGCTCTGTAGCGCCTACCAGAGGGGAGGGGCTGGAACAGGTTATGTCCGGGGTGAGATGGATCTGCAGTGATGTTTCCTGACTCTGGAAATGTATAAGTCCTGAATGGAGGGCAGGTTGGCACCGATGATCTTTTCTGCAGTCCTGACTGTCCGTTGTTGTCTGCTCCTGTCCTTTTTGGTGGCAGATCCAAACCAGACAGTGATGGAGGTGCAGAGGACAGACTGGATGATGGCTGTGTAGAAGTGGATCAGCAGCTCCTTAGGCAGGTTGAGCTTCCTGAGCTGACAAAGGAAGAACATCCTCTGCTGGACCTTCTTGATGATGGTGTCAGTGTTGGGCTCCCACTTCAGGTCCTGGGATATAGTGGATCCAAGAAACCTGAAGGATTCCACAGCAGACACAGGGCTGTTGAGTATGGTGATGGGGGGCAGAGTGGGGGGGGGCTCCTCCTGAAGTCCACGGTCATCTCCACAGTTTCGAGCGTGTTAAGCTCCAGGTTGTTCTGACCACACCAGAGAACCAGCTGATCAACCTCCCGTCTGTAGGCCGCCTCATCACCATCCTGGATGAGGCCGATGATCGTTGTGTCGTCCGCGAACTTCAGGAGTTTAACAGATGGGTCTCCTGAGGTGCAGTCATTGGTGTCGTGGGAGAAGAGCAGTGGGGAGAGCACACACCCCTGGGGGGCGCCAGTGCTGATAGTCCGGCTGCTGGATGTGATGTTTCCCAGCCTCACCTGCTGACTCCTGTCAGCCAGGAAGTTTGTGATCCACTGACAGGTGGAGGCACAGTGAGCTGGGTGAGTTTGGTGCTGAGGATGTCTGTCCAAGTTGACAGCATCATCCACTGAACTGTTAGCCCTGTAGGCAAACTGCAGGGGATCCAACAAGGGACCTGTAATGTCCTTCAGGTGGCCCAACATCAGTCTTTCAAAGGACTTCATGACTACAGATGTCAGGGCGACAGGCCTGTAGTCATTCAGTCCAGAGATGGAGGGTTTTTTGGGGACCGGGATGATTGTGGAGTGTTTGAAGCAGGAGGGAACTTCACACAGCTCCAGTGATCTGTTGAAGATCTGAGTGAAGATGGGGGCCAACTCGTCTGCACAGATGGAGACACACCATCTGGGCCAGGAGCCTTCCTGAACTTCTGCCTCTGGAAGAGCTGACTCACATCCTCTTCACAGATGTTGAGTGCAGATGAGGGGTCGGAGAGGGGGGGTGGCAGCGTGGCAGTTGGGGAAGGTGACTGTTTGAAGATGGCGTTGGAGTGGGGGAGAGGTGTGACTGTGGGCTTTTCAAACCTACAATAAAAGCCATTCAGCTCGTCTGCCAGTCGTTGAGTACCAGCAGTTTTGGGGGATGGTTTCCTGTGGTTAGTGAGTGTCTGCAGGCTTCTCCACACTGACACAGGATCATTGGCTGCAAAGCTGTTATTTAGCTTTTCAGCGTAGCATCTCTTTGCTGCTTTGATCTCCTTAGTCATTGTGTTCTTGGCCTGGTTGTACAGGACTCTGTCCCCACATCTGAAGGCCTCCTCCTTGGTCTGACGAAGCTGCCTAAGTTTGTGAACCAGGGTTTTTGGTTGTTCTATGTGCGGAAGGTTTTAGTCGGCACACACCTCACAAAAACTGATGTAAGATGTCACAGTGTCAGTTAGTTCCCCCAGGTCAGTGGCTGCAGCCTCAAAAACACTCCAGTCAGTGCAGATCAAAGCAGGCCTGTAACTCCAGCTTTGACTCGTTGGTCCATCTTTTCACACTCTTTACAACAGGTTTAGCAGATTTTAGTTTCTGCCTGTATGTCGGGATAAGATGAACCAGACAGTGATCAGAGAGTCCCAAGGCTGCACGGGGGACTGAGCAATAGACGTCCTTTAATGTTGTATAGCAGTGGTCCAGTGTGTTAGTGGCCCTAGTGGGACACTTAATATGCTGTCTGAGATTTGCTCTGTTGAAGTCACTAAGAACGATGATCAGGGAGTCTGGGTGTTTTTCTCCATGCTAGTTATCTGGTCGGCCAGGTGTAGTAATGCCTCACTAACACAGGCCTGAGGTGGAATGTAAACAGCGTCCAGAACAAACAAGGAAAACTCCCGCGGTGAGTAAAAAGGTTTACAGTTTCTAAATAATGTCTCTAAGTGAGGACTGGATGATTTCTTTAACACTGTGACATCTGTGCACCAACCTTCGTTTAAGTAGAGACAGAGTCTGCCTCCCCTTGTTTAGCGATCTGCACGGAAGAGATTATATCTCGGTAAGTGAAGTGCGCTGTCCGGGATGTGAATCAGCTGACTAATTTGTGTTGCATGTTGTCAAGAGGTATTTACTTTTATGTCAAATAGAGCAAGCAAAGAATTTAAAATGTACATAATAACTAAAAGAAAAGATTTATCATTTTTTTTCTGGATAATTCAGAACTCTTAGTTTAGTTTGGAAATTTCTGTGATTTCTTTTGATTTGGGGACATTGAGATAAACAGCTCAGATAATTCTCCTCTCAGCTGTGATTAAACCATCGCAGAAGAAGAGTGCACAACGAGGTGACGTCATTAAAAGATGGAAAACCATGTGGAAACATGATGGAAATATAGTTAGTTTCATGTATTAATGTGAGGAAGGTCTCCTCATCGCTCCACACTGTTTTTGTCTCTTCATGTTTCAGTCACATGCTTTATGTACGCCATTATTTATTCACTAAGTCTGTTTCCACTGCACTTTATAATAATTGTATTTTAACTGATACTTTCACTTTTTCACCTCAGCCAAGTAGTTTGTTTTTAGTGATAATTACTAAATGTTAGCATGCTGATAATAATAAATCTGACAGGAAACCAGTTAACAGATCACTTATTCCTGTGATCACCCAGATAAAGGTTCAAGGTCTAAGGATCAAAGTTAGTTTCAAAGTGGTCATATTACACTCATTTTTAGGTTCAAAATCATATGTAGGGTTTGTGCCAAAGCAGGTTTACATGGTTTGATTTTCAAAAAACATTGCTGCAGCTCCTCTTTTCAGCCTGTGTTGAACGCTTCGTTTTAGCTATGGAGTGATACATCTTGTCTCTAAATGATCTTTGTTAGGAGTTGCACATGCGCAGTTCCTAGTTAAGGACTACTAGCCAATCAGAAGCCGGTAAACAGCTTCGGTTCAGCTGTACATGTTGCCGACCAGCTTGGCAACATGGACTGGAGCGAGAGTTTCAGAGTGGTGAGTTATTAATCTGTAACAAGTGTCTTTCATCCATAAAGTTTTAACTGAGCTCTGTCTCTACATCACAGTAACAACTTTATGTCCATTGACTGCCTGGAGGGTAGCTAGTGTTTGGAAGGGAGAGGAGGTGTGTGCAGCTCAGTGTTTTTGAGGGCGTGTCGGACAAGCCGCTTAGCGAGCGTTATGATGCACATTGCTGTGACGTCACAGGGATCCAAGGGAAAAGGCTGGACTACAAACGAGCTGTTTTCAGGCAATTCAGAGCCAAATTTTCTGTTTAATTTCTACAGTCTTCCAGTGTTTGCATATATATATTTTCATGTTCACACAGTATGTATTTTTGCCAATGCATGCGAACTTGTGATATTATTACATTCTGGAAAACTGCATGTGTGTGGATCAAATATGCAGGAGTCTAATTAAACTGTAATGATCATGCCATTAACTGTAGTAATAATGAATCCAGCTCTCCTGTGGCCCAGTAACAGTAAAGAGACAAAGAACATGATAATTTTCCCCCCAAAGCAGCAGAACCTGCAGAGCTCATCAGAGTTACAGCCGCAGCGCTACACCAGCAAATTACAACCATCTCCACACATAATGTTTATAGGCAGCCACGTTCATCAACACACAAAAAGAACAACGGCAAGGTGTCACATTAGGGGGAGATTACATTTTTGGATTCGCCTGGTGACAAAAAAACATCAACTTACCTCCTGATGATGCGAGCGTCAAATCATTGCTATCATCCTCATATGTGTACAAGGCCCTGTTAGAAAAAGACAAAGAGAAAGAGAGAGTGTTAAAAGTAAAGTTTCACCTTTATGAACATTACAGTATCATGTTTATAAAGGCAGATATTCTGCGGTCTGTCAGGTCTGGACTCGAGTAATAAATCTGACAGTGGTGGACAGTAACGGTAAGTCCATTTACTTAAGTACTGTACTTAAGTACAAATTAGAGGTACTTGTACTTTACTTGAGAATTTTCTGTCCATATAAACTTTCTACTTCTAATCTGCTACATCTCAGAGGGAGATATTGTACTTTTACTTCACTACATTTATCAGTTTCAGTTACTTTACAAATTAAGATTTTAATACATATGAGGAATTTATAAATATGTTTTGTTATAAATTATACTACCCAAAGGTTTATATGAGCACAGCTGAAATGATTAATCATTAACTCAATTGACAGAAAATTGGCACTATTTTGATCACAGAGTCGTTTTTCATGCTTAAACATTTCATTGTTCCAGCTTTACAAATGTGACGATTTGGTGCTTTTCCTTTTAATAATTTGAAGAAATTGAATTTATTGTTAATTTTATTGATGGTTGGACTGTTTATTGGACAAAACAAGCATTGTGAAGGTGTCACATGTATGTATGAGGAATAATAATCTAATGATGGAATGAGTAGTACACAGTCACGTGGGACATTTGAGACATTGAGTACTTTTAATACTTTAAGTAGCCTACATTTTCCTGGTTATACTTACATACCTTTACTTAAGTAACATTTTAAAGACTATTTTTACAGTGGGGTATTAGTACTTTTACTTAAGTAAAGCATCTCAATACTTCGTCCACCACTGAAATCTGATGACTTTAGACGTAACTGCAATATATTCCAGATTTGCATTTTTCTGTACCAACAATTAACAACATGCTGATGTTTAGCAGGTACAATATTCACCATATCCACAAATTTAGCATGTTAGCACAAACATTTGGTAATTAGTACTAAAAACAAAGTACTGCTGAGGGTGATGGGACTTTCATTACTGTCAAGTGTTTTGTGTACACTGAAGTTTCAGGGCAAATTATTTAATTTGATTATCATTCCCTCAAATATTGCAAATCAAGTCACATTATCAGTCAAAATAATTGTAATTCGTTATTTTTTCAAAATTGTTTAGCCCTAACAATCCTTCTACTACTAGATGGTATTTTACGGGATAGGTGAAAACTTTGGCCTGCTGTTGGTGGACGAAACATCAGGGCATCGCCAAAGTAATTTGGAATAATCCTCTAAGCACCATAATTGTTTGTACAAGATTTCATGGCAATCCTTCAAATAGTTTCCCTGATATTTCACAAAAAACTAAAGGAAAAGTTTCTCTGTTTTGTTGCGTACTGGTTTTCTGGACTGTTCTGTAAGACAAAAAAAATATTGTGACCATAATTGATTTTAGTGCTAATTAGCTGGAATGCTAACATGCTAAATTAAGTTGGTAAACATGATACCTGTTAAACATCAGCATATTAGCATTGTCACTGTGAGCGTTTTAGAATGAAAATTAACATTAGTATTTAGCGCAAATAACTGCTGGCCTTACTAGACTTTTTATTGTTTTCACATTACATAAACAATTCTGCTATATCTCTATCAACACTCTCTGTGAATTTCCTCAAACGTTGGCAGTGTTTCAGACTGATCTTGGTTCAGTGGGTTGTCTGTTAACACTATGCTGCTACTACAAAACACAACCATTCTGCTGTTCACCATTCAATCACATCTTAACTGATTAACATCAGAGAGCAAATCAGCTGCTTCCCCGGTGGCCACGGCAGAGGACGAGTGACTCCAGTCGTCACCAGACAAAAGTGTTACAAACCTCTTTAGGATGACTGATTGAGCTGCATTATCTGCTCGAGTGTTTGTGTGTGAGTGTAAAGCAGATTACTAGGTTTGATTAATGACTGTGGGAACTCCATCTCGGCCCACATCATGAAAAAACACCTACTTTCACAGCACTAAAACTGATTGTAACCCTAACGCGACAACCAAGTCTAAAATGTCCTGCACAAATATAGACGTGGAAGACCAAACACATGAACTCCCACACTGTAACTCTGTCCTCTGCACCATTGTCTTTGTCCAGCACAACAGACTCAATTACAGTCACAGCCACAGCATTTGCAAGCACGTACAGTATATACTCACTGCATTATATAAAATCAATTATATGCAGGCCCCCACACATCACTCACACACCTTTGGCTGGGGTTAAATGAAAGTGATAGAGATTATAGTTTAGCCGACATCTCCAGATTAAAACATTTTGACCTCCTGTTACGACCCTGTTTCACCAGCGGTGGAATGTAACTAATTACATTTACTCAAGTACTGCACTTAAGGACAAATTTGAGGTTTTGAGATTTTTGAACACAAAACAAATGAAAAACTTATAAATGATGATGTTTTGTGATAAATTACACTATGCAACAGTTTATATAAGTACAGCTGGAACGATTAGTCTAAAGTCTAAATGATAATTATATTACTGGATGATTATTACTGATGCATAAGTAAAATAAGGCCACACTTTATTTGGATAGTCTGCCTGCCTGTTCCATTCATTAAATTATTCTGCAAGAAAAATGCTCTACATGGTCGTTAGTCTCTGATTTGTTCACCATTCATGTGAGAACAAGTTCAACATTTAAAAAGTTTGGTGATTGCGTCACTTTGTGTTGTAAAGTGGTGAAGACATAAGGGCTCAGATTAGGGGTGTGACGACTTTGAGCATGAAACACTTGATTTTCTGCATTCTGGAGACATTTTCTGCACCAATTTATGGTGGAAAAGTCTTTAATGTATGAAGTGAAACAAAATTATGGTGGCATGTGAAAATATTCACATAATGGAATATAATGCAGTAATCAGCTTTTGGACAATGTATTTCTTTCTTCTATATTTCAGTTGCATTGCATGTTTTCCTATTGTGCATTGTTTAATTTGTTATTCATCATTTCTTGTTGCTGTTTTTCAGAACATTTATAACAAAAGTTTTCAAAAATTGATGGAGACATTCAGATTCTGACCTGTCCCCTGCGGCCCCAAGTGAAAATGACACCTATCTGTCAATATTTTAAATGTCCCACCCCATCCAGGCTGTGATTGGGAGAAGTCCTGGTACGCAAAAAAATGTCCCGGTACGCCAAAGAGTAAAATGTCGAGGTACTTCAAGCACTGTGTGTATTGTAATCTATAACAATATATTTTTAAGTAAACTGATCATATGTTTTTTATATTGAACCATATTCTAAAAAGAAACTGGTAGCTACAGCTGTCAAATCAATATAGCTGAGTAACAAGTACATTATTTATCTCTAAAAGGAAGTGGAAGTGTAAATAAGCATCCAACGGTAAAGCACAAGTACCTCGAAATTGCACATTTACAGAAGTACAGAACTTTCCACAGCTGGTAGTATCTTTAGATATATTTTTATGGATTTGATGAAATAATTTATTACAATATTTTTAAAATAAAAACTCTTCCTGGATGAATGAAAGATATTCGTGGCCGACCGACTCTCCATCAAATCAGTAGAAGCTGTGAGGGCTGAAGACCAGCAGGAGGACATCAAAATTGATTTTTCTACATTTTAAATGCATACTGGGATTGAGGTTAAGAGAAATTACCCTTTAATCTATCAGGGTTTAAAAAGGAGATTATAAACTGGAGATCAGCGCACGGTCGATTATTGAAGATTATTATTATTGTTATTACAAACAGCATAAAATCTCCGAGCTGCTGCCAATGATTACGTACAACTATGGATGTAGTGTCTGCAGGTGTCATTTAAGTGTGAGTGTTCATCTGAGACACTACAGCTTTGGCCATTTGTTTAAAACACCCTGTGCTGAGAATATCTTGGGGAGAAGGTTGCTGTCAATGGATGATGTCCAGGATCCTGTCCACACTGGTTTCTTTAAAGCATAATGAAAATCTTTCTTAAACAACCATAGTTAAACTTGGAAGAATAAATAAGGTCGTGTCTCTTGTCCCATGGAATCGTTTTGAAATGCATTTTAAAAAGTTTTAAGATTTTATTATTTATGTAAGAAAATATGTTGGTTAAAGGTGCAGTAGGATGTAAAACTGTGTTTACTTTGGCATAGTTGGATAAAAAGAGTTCAGTACATGGAACTGACATACCGTGAACCAGGGCTGGAAAATTAATTGAAAAGTAATCGAAACTGAAATTCAGAGCCTCTAATCGACGTAATTTAAAATATTTTCCTTACAGTGTGTGTTCATGTACTTTCATGTACCAGAGTCCGCCTTCACTTTCCAGCATCTGGCGAAACAACAGAAATTGACACTACACTGTACATTTACTGCCAGACTGACAACAAACTCGCTAGCTTTTTCCATCATGTTCTGCCGCTCGCTCTCTCTCATTCGCTCCACCACTCACTCGCTACGCAAACACACTGCACTCCTTCAAAGACCTGACGTTAACTCTGCAGCTGTCGGAAGCTAGCAAAGCGCGTGTTGCCGTGCTTGTACAGTGTGCGGGTGAAAATCAGTAGTTCTGCATTGACATTAATAATTGAGTGAAATTTTAGTAACAGCGCTCATAATTCAGCAGCGGCGATGCGCTCAGGGAAGAAGAGACAGAAGCTAAAAAGGACTGTTCAGAAAGAGGGAGAAAAGAGGTGCTGAAGCAGTGGACAGTATGTGAAAAATAATGTGTATTTTAAACACTGAAGCAACATTTACTAGTAGAAACCCTAAAAAAAAAGAAAGTATGAACCTGAATATGAGTATTCTACGGCACCTTTAAAGCCCAGTATTTGAGATCCTGGGCTAGGGATTTCTCCACAAAATTCACCCCCATTCACGAGGAAAAATAACTGTGGAAGTGTATGCGAAAGCCTACTACAGCTACTGAAGCAAAATGACCTTCTTTAAACAACATACATTTACCGTAACATCCTAAATATTGGTCTATGGCCTTAAAAGTTTTATTAGAATAAATGACAATAAAGTTGATAGAAGTTTAAAGATAAAATGTGCACAAAGCCTTCAATAGGAAAAAGAGTGAGCCATGTTTTCTTATATTGTAAATGTGTCATTGAGACTGTGTGTGCACTCACCACCTGGTGAAACAAGGCATAAATGGTCGACCCGGACACTCAGCACGCTGTAGTAGGCTAGAGACATAGGTGTCATTTACACTGGGGACATTTTTGAAATAGCTGATTTTGTCCCCATCACTTTCTGAAAGCATTTGTGAGAAAATTCTCTGATAACTAAAAGTGCATGATTTGCACTAAAAGAAAACATGCAATGAAAATATAGAAGAATTAAATTAAGCTAAATAACAAGCTACTAATTATTGCATTATGTTCAATTATATGTTTAAATTTTGAATTGTCATCTGCTACCTGAATTTTGTGTTTCCATTTAAAGTCTATAAATAAAGACATCTCCACCAAAAATTGGTGCAGAAAATTTCTCCAGAATGCAGGAAATTAAGTGTTTAATGCTCCAAATTTTCTGGGGGAGGACCCTCAGACCCCCCCACTCATATATCTCAGGATTGATTATTTCTTTAAAATAGTGTTAAAGTATGTTCTCATCCTGTTCTTGTGACCCCCTATATTGTGCATCGTAACATCTTGAAGTGTATCGTCACACCCCTAAACTAAGCCCTTACGTCCCCGCCACTTTTCAACACAAAGCGACGCCCTTAGCTACAGAAGTAAACAAGGAACAACAGAGGTTAGCTCACGGGAGTCTCCAGTTTTTTATTGTCCTCTCAAGGGTCACACTACAGCAGAACTGTGACAACAGCTGCTCTACATTTACATTTATTCATTTAGCTGATGCTTTTATCCAAAGCGACTTACAGTTGCTATATATGTCAGAGGTCGCACGCCTCTGGAGCAACTAGGGGTTAAGTGTCCTACTCAGGGACACATTGGTGGATGTGTCACGGTGGGGAATGTAACCCAAGTGCTCTAGAGTGACGTCAAAGTCGCATCAATTTCCGACCTGAGTGTCGCATTTAAAAAGATCGAACTGGAAAAAGATCAGATTCCATGTGACTTGGCCTGTTCACACTGTCATAAACAGATCGGATCTGAGTCACATATGAGCAAAAAAAAATATCAGATTGGGGTCACATTGGCCTGCAGACTGAACGTAGCCTCAGAGTTCTGGCTTGAATTTCTACGACAGCGCGACACACAGATTCACAATGACCACACTTATTGTAAATATGTCAGAAATTCCTTTTAACGTAACAACAAAGCTTCCCGACCTAAAACCGTCAAAACATCTGGAAGACATCTTGAAGTAACTAACGGTAGGTTAGGGTTAACTCGATGCAGCAAAGGTCACCGGTCGGACTCAAACCCTGGGCGTTGCGATAACATAGTATCATGACACCCAAAATAAAATGGCTGCTGTCCGTGACTCCTTTTGGTATTAGACATGACAGTGGTCTTTTCTGAAGGGGAACCTAGCTTGTCTATGTGATACTGAACTAAACTGACAGTAACACAAACATAGTAATGTCCCCTTATTTTAAAATCGCGTCGTGTATGAACTCCTGTTACAGAATAAAGACATATTGGGATTTTACAATGGTTCATGTACTTTTACATAAATGTAAAGTCTGTGAACTGGATGCGGCTTGTTTAACAAGTGAACAGCTACATGTGCCTTTGTAGACGTCCATGTGCCTCTGAGTGGTGTTAGTGTGTGACGGGTATTACCAGTTGGGCTGAGTCCAGATGACCTCATGTTGTTTTAGCCTGAAGCTAGTCTGGCCTCCGTCTGACTTTCTGCTGACCTAATCTCCCCTCCCTCCCGGCTGTCTGTTTCTGCCGAGTCACTCTCTGCTCCCTCCCCTCTTTCCTCTCCCTCAATGCCGGGCTGCGTATTTGCCTGCTATTAACATCACCGAAATCTCCTCTCTTCTCCAATCATCTCTGATTCTCCATCCCCTTTTCCACTGTCAGTCTGATTTTCCGCAGAGAAACAGATCAGACTTCTCTCTACATCCCCCAAATTCCTAAAGATCATACCGGGATATAATCAGTCACACGCGAGGTACCTACAGGAACTATAAAAAGGATCAGAATGCATTGCAGCAATAACACATTACAGTTGGGGTATTTTGAAGTGAGATTATATGAGGTGCTGGTCAGTGTTTTATCTACTATAGATAGGAGAGCAAATGCGTCCTCATACCTAAACGACTAAATAGGTCGTGTGACAATTGTCCCAGAAGACCATTCCCCAAAACAACATGTATGAGGGTTGGCAAGTATCAGTCCAGCAACAGGCGTACGGGACCTTAAGTCCCTTAGGTGGGTTAAAATAAGTACATTACGTAAGTCATCTACAAAATGTTGTTTAACTTTCACACGGGTCTCGAACCTCAGTCTCTTGAGTGAAAGTCCCAAGTTTATGTCACACATCCATCCATCCACCTCCTTACACAGACTTTGTCGCCTGTTATACTACGTCACCTGACTTCTTCTGCCACCAGAGGTCGCAGCCTAACAAGAAATGTAAATATGTAATATCTTTTCCTTCCTAGAACTCACATTATCCTACGCATAAGAGCAACTGTTAAGATCTGAGTTACAGCGGGCCCAAAAAACACAAGCATGCACCATCTTTGAAATTATGCTGACCCCCGTCTACTGTAGGCAATACACTGACTACGTATAAGTACCTAATACAACCTCAATTTAAAATACCTGAACCACCTTTTTAAGCCGTAACATTAGGCCTACAATTTCAAACTCATGCTCTTCTTACAAGTTCAACAAGTAGGAGTCCAAACGTGCAAGAACATGTAGACCTAGTCTAACAGTTGAAATGCATGCTGGGATACTTGTCTACCCCCAGTCAGCTCAGACTTCACAAATCTGAGGTGGAACATTCAAAACTATTATGATAAAATCTGTTTTCAACAAATATAATTAGTTAATATTATTTTCAGGGCTCTTTTTCTCAACAAAATAAATATTTTTAATCGAAAAATTAAGAGCTAATTTGTCCGTGATTCAAATGAATTAAACCAAATATTTATTGACAATATATTGAACATTTATTATATTGTTATTGAGGAAAATTATATTGCGATAATCATCATTATTGTTCTATTGCCTAGCCCTATGTATATTCATACTCCAACTGTATATATCTAGATATTTATATTCATCTGTGTCACATTGTATATATTTATATTTATTTTCACTCGACATGCTCCGCACACCCATGTAAGTATTTTTTTATCTCGTATTCCTACGGTGTTTTTAATTGTTCCTGTGCTGTTTTTTAATCTGTTAACTTTGACCTCAATTTCGTTCTACAGTGCACTGTAGAATGACAATAAAGAAATTTTGAATCTTGAACAATTATAATCCAATAATATAATTACTTCAGTAATTTTGGTGATTTAAATAAAGTTTGATGCTAATACTATTTTTGCTAAAGTAAAATTTTAAATGCTGGGCTTTTACTTGTAACAGAGTATTTCTACACTGTGGTATTGGTACTAAAGATCTGAGTACTTGAAGTCACTGACAACAAAAGTACAGACAACAATGCAGACTGAGACCTCATGTTACCAGATCCAGAAGAAATGTATTTCCTGAGGAGGCTGGGCTGTGATAAAAAATATCTAGGTCAATATTGATCACAGTGCCCACTATTACTACTACTATTATTACAGTGACAGTTATAGCAGCAGCAGCATCACACCCAACCAGTAAAAAAACAAATTCCTTGATGCAGGAAAAAAAAATGTTGGGGGTCGGGGATTATAGACAAAAATAAAAACCAGAGAGAGCAAAAGTCAGGGATTAAAAAGAGGACAAATAATAAAGACATCAGGGTGTAAAAATTTTGGGAGGAAAGGGGATAAGAAAGAAAAAGAGGAAGCATTTAAGATTGAGAGAGTGATAGAGAGAGAGAGCATACGTCTCACTCGCTCACTTGAGGCTCTATAAATAATTCTCTTTAAAGCAGACAGCTGTTTATTATTCATATAAAGCCATCATGACCTAGAAACAGCTCTGTGTATGTGTCTGTGCACAGCTGGACATAAAAGATGATGAAGGAAGAGAGGTGAAGAGAAGACAGGAAGAAAGAGGAGAATAAAAGAGGAAGAAAAAAAAAAGGACGGAGAGAAGCGAGGGCAAAGAGAAGAGACAGAAGAAGACGATGAGGGGAGGAAATAGGAGGCGTGATGAAACACAAGAAGATAAGGTACCATGGGAAAGGGATGGCGAAGGACTGGAAAAGAGAAAAAGAGCATAAGAGGAGGAAGGAACTGGAGAGCGAAGAGGGCGAGGAGAGATGCAACTAAGAGGCAGGGAGGTTAAAAGTAGAGAGGACGAGTAGGAGGAGGGAGAGAGGAAGAACAAACAGCAAGCACAGAGAAGAAAGATTAGAGGAATAATGAGGGATTGAAGAGGACTCAATTAATCAACTAATCAGAAGTCCGGAGGTCAGATGAAAACAACATCAACGAGCTCTCGCTGTATCGGTCAGGACAAAGTTCATCTGGGTGCCACCCCGACCTTTCCCGGGTCTCATTCACACAACTGCGATACAAATAAGTGTGCGAGAACAGGGTGGAATTTTTCCGCCATTAAATTTTGAGCACATTTGAATTAACCGGTAATTTGAACACAACCCACATCGTCATTAACTACCTGCCTCAGTTGAGTGACAAGCCGACGATTTAAATTTTATCGATTTCGATTCTACCAACCCCTTCTCCACAAATCTTGTCAGCACTCGGTGACCTTCAGATAGATAGATAGATTAGTCCTTTCGGAAATTCATAGTGTGTCATACAGCAAACATCAGAACAACAATTACAGCAAACCAACACCCTGACAGCTGCATTACAAACACAAATATCTCCCGAGTGCTGTACAGATTACACTAAGGTGCAGCTCCCCGATGCCCAGAGATTCAGCATTCAGATTTTTGTTAATAAATCCACTTCTAGTAGGCACAAATGAGCTGCGAGCCCGGTTGGTTTGGAGGGTTGGTACCATCTGCCTGATGGTAACAGCTCATACTCGCCAAATAAGTGATGTGATACATCTCTAGTAATCGCCTTCCTCACCAATCGGGACTCGCAAGTCTTTTGTCATGCTAGTTTGCTGTTCTCCGGCATTCTTACTGGACATATTAACTATGTTATGCTATGTAACTATTTTTTATTATTCACTGACAATGTAAAATACCAGGCAATGGAACAAAAAGTTATATATATGTTATATATATATATATAATATGCTTTCCACAAAGGAGCGATAGAAGAAGACCAATATATTTCTGTCCACACGAAACAGTCTCAGTTTCCTTTTAAAATATAGATACTGCAACCCTTTCACATAAAAAAAACATCCGTATTAAAATTCCAGCTTAGCATTAATTATTGTTCCTAAGTATTTATAATCATCTAACATTTCAATACTATCTCCATCCCTATTAAGTGGTTGATCTTCCTGCCCTTCATGGGTAAGAAAAATACATATTGGAATCCTTTGTAGACATCATTCGTTTCCCTTCAGTACAAAAGGTGAACGTCAGCTCACCTGTGTTTTGTACCTGAGCATGAGACATTGCTACTGTTAGCGTTAGCTGTATCTGAGGCGGTATTTTAGCTGGGCCATTGTTGGGCAACGCGTCCCAGTAACTAAGTAGTGTAACAGATTACTTTTCCAAAATACTAATAATATAACAGTTACTAATCCAAGTAATGCTGCGTTACTGAACGCACCATCCTTGATGTGAATGCACAACTGGACCTTCTGTTGTTCAAGTCTGCTGTTAGCCAAAAAGCTAAAAGGAAGAATGGAGAACGAAGGAAACAGACGTTCTTTCTTGCAAATGCAAAGATGAAAAGATGATTGTCGTCTGTTATAAACTTTATGCGACCAGCAAGAAGCTTTCAACCGCGAACAATTCTCCATCTAATTCATTGAAGCATCTGCTAAAGCAGCACAGCAACGTGAAACTTCTAGAAAGAAACTCCGGTTGCTGCAGCCTGTGATGCATGCACTTGTCAGGAGAAAGTGGCGTGCAACGTAAGAAGAAGATATACTTAAGAAGATACATCATATACTTTATTTAATCCTGTGAGGGGAAACTCAATGTTTTCACTCTGTCATTATGTTAGCGGACTGAGCTACTGCAGCCCCAACAACAACAACCACCACGTTTTTAAAATATACTGAATAATAGGCTACCGCTCTTATAAGTACATATGCTTCAAAAGTAGGGATTTACTTGCTTTATTATATTTTATAAAGAAATGTTAGGCTATAGATGATAAAGTCGGGAGAGACTGCTTTGTTTGGGGGTGAAGGGTGGGGGGTTGTAGTGAAAATAACAGTAATGTAACTAGTTACTTTTATCACACAGTAATAAGTAAAGAAATATTACTTTTTTTAACTAGTAATATATTACAATTTTTGAGTAACTTGCCCAACACAGAGCTGGCCGACCCGTTCACATCTCAGGCATCATATATACACGCTTTGACAAAACTGTGGCTAATGTACGCAAAATCGACGTTTTGCGTACATTAGCCACAGTTTTGTATGTATGATACGCTGCAGTTTGCTATTGCGTTGCAACATAAAGGAGGCCGGTTGACATGCAAATATTTACTGACTTAGGTTTAGGCACAAACTTCTGTGACAGTTAAGGTTAGGGTAAGTTGCCTCGGGTGACTGTCAACGCCTTAAACACTAACTTCGCTAGCAAGCTAGCTGGTTAGCGACCAGAAGCGCTACTAGCGGGTGGTATATACACACGCACCTGGGGCGTCTCCTTCACATGCAGAATTTACGTTTTTGCGTAAAATAAATCGCCACATTTTTCTCAAAGTGTGTATATATGATGCCTGAGCATGAGAACAGGCTGAGCTGGGAGAGCACAACCCATTGAATGGTTCAGTGAGTATGAAAATCATGTGAATCATAAGCTACAGTATGGCCTTCACAGTCACCTGAACACCTATGGGGAAAATACTAACATAACAGACTGTATAAAGTCACTGCTTGTGTATGTGTGTGTGCTTGCCCACGCTACCTTTGATGTACAGAAGAATCACTGTAGTGCTTTCAACCGGAGGCGGCACAACAGCTTTCCACTCTAATCTCCTCTTTACCGTAGGAGGTTGTCTGTGTGTTTCCTAACAGTATGAAGTCAACTAACAGTGACTTTCATGTAACTCATAATTTTATTATCCGTATTTAGGTTTCTCTGTAGCTGTGTCATCTTCTGGTGCTGCACAGATGTTAGATGATTATGTTAACATTAGTTTTTCACCTAAACAGCAGTAGGCTACCAACATACAGCCTGAGAGAGGCGCAGAACGTTCACAAATTAAGATAAAGAGACAATTTGTCAATTCATTACGTGTTCTCGGCTCCTCAGCATACTGAGTCTATACTTAATCAAGATCAGTGAAGACAGATTCAACACAACTCAGTTAAGATTTACTCAATTAAACAAATGAACCTGGCACTGCATCTTCAAGCAATTATTTTATACTTTTATCTTTCTCTGTAGTCTCTCATACACACACAGCATGAAACTTAATTAGTGCTGTTGCACTTTGTTCGTGCTGTTGTTAAAACAACAGCATAAAGCTACAGAGCTGACTTATTTTAAGCCGACAGCTGATTAACACTGCGTCAGACAAATTCTCAGGACCAAGAGGCAACTAACAGAGCTGATTTTTAAATATTTCAGAAGATTAATAAACATGATTAAGGTGGAGGAACAACAGCGACATGTTGAATTTCCTTCATAGGAACAGGACGTCACCAGAAGTAAATAAACAGCTCTATGACACAGTCTCAACAAACACAGAGCAAAGTAAACTTTACAAATCTGAAATGACTAAAGGGAAACAAGTTGCCCAACACGGAGTCAGAGGACTGGCAGCTCTGAGCAGAAAAATAAAATGCAAAGACGCCTTCGGCTGCTCATTTCTACCGTTTCTGTTACTTTGTCCAGCTCCTGTGTGTAGGATCAGCAGTGCACGACATAGACTTTGGTGCACACACACACCCATGTGGAGTGTCACCATAGCAACCGGGCAGCATCCCCCATCGTTATCACAGCAACAGCAGTTTGTGACCTGAGGCGAGCGGAGATGTTAAGATCTGGATGGTATCTGGGAGGCGTGTGTAAGAGAGCTAAAGGGCAAAACACACACAATCTGCCGGGTGTGTGTTTCATGTTTTTCATCTCGGTGGGGACTTTAACCTGAATAGACACCAACGGGGGGACAAAAATTAAGGTCCCCGCGGATAGAGACTTCTTTTTGAGGGTTAAGACGTGGTTTACAATTGACCCTTCACTAAGTCCCGCCCCCCTTAGTTACTGCTGCTAAGTACGACAAACTGTCGGCGCTGCCACTGTCTATTACTGTAGTGATGGCAAGTTCGAGTCTTTTGACAGACTCGTTCATTCAAATCTCGTTCATTAAAATTAACTAATCTTTTTTTGAGTCATTTCATTCATTTGAACTAGGCTGGTTATTGCGGTGCTGCAGCCCTCTAGTGGGAACAGCGCTGTTCTCAAACACGGAAGGCTGCCTGGCTTGCTTTATTTGACAAAGTGTAACGCACAAATTCCCCTCTTGACTGTAGATCATCATTATATAAACCCCCCTGGGCCCACAACCAAATTCAAACCATGTAAAAACCACAGAAATATGTTGTCTATATGCAATCCACTACTCCGGCTAAATCCTTCCATTTTCACAATCTTTCCCGAGTAGTCTACAACCAGACCAGCCATATAAAGGCTTATGTATATAATTACTATCATTATCTCTAAAGGGCTCATTCATACAGTAGCCTAACGTCCTTATCCATGAGTAAAATATTAATGTCAGATTTGCAGTAAATATATTGAAGCAATAAGCTTGATACACTATATGAATAAACACACTCTTATTAAAATTCAACCAAGCCACCAAGTTCTTAAAGAACTCCAGCACAGAGAGAGGAACAAAAAAATAAACATGTAAACGCAGCAGTTTGGCAGTTCTGGACGCAGAATGGGCCACATCAGGTCCGGATTCTGCAGACCGGGTCTGTTTGTTTTGGAGAGGAGACGACCTCTGAGGTAATTCGGCTCCAGGTAGAACCCTGTCAGTGCTCTGAAGTGGACCCAGAACAACTCTCATCAGCTGTTAGCTGTAATGTTAAACACTAGCAGGACTAAAGTTACGGTGCGTCTGTGTTAAAACTATAACTTAGCGTTACTGCGCTGTAATAACGTTATGCTTTATAAAATGTCACATAATTAACAAAATAGCTAGCTATCAGTCAAGTGACTGTTACCTGACAGCCGACCTTCCTCTCATTCTCCGGCGCTGGCAGTCACTCAGCCTACCGAGCGAACGAAAGACTGAGGAGGACCCATGTGAGCGGTGAACGAGTCGTTCATTCCTGCTCCACAGTAGGAGCTGTCACGGGACAAATGAACCACTCAAACAGACCCACAGTTGAGAGTCGTGAACTAATCAGTTCTGTTTCCTGTGCTGAAGGAGCCCATGCAGCTGCCGTGTAACGAGTGAGTCCAAGATCCTTCACACATGCGTGAACATGAACGAATCACTCACTGAGACAACCCGTTCCTCCCGAGTCATACACACGATTAGGCCTTATGAACGAAACGTTCTTTGAACGACACAACACTATATTACTGATCTCAGAAAGAAACAGACAGTTTTGCAGTTGCATTACACATTTGAAGGTTGTATTCAGGCTGTCAAACTGACTCAAACTGACGTGAAGAAAAGAAAGATAGAAGCTAAAGGCTACCAATCACAGAGTAAAAGTGAACCACCGCATCCCCGACGATTGAGACAAAAGACAACGATATTAAGGATCAACACTGTTCCTGTAAAGCTGGGTAGTCCTCTATTCATTATTACATTCATTTAAAAGCAGAACAGTAGGGACTTATTAGGTTACATTGAGTAGGAGGTTAGCTAGCTTTAGCTAACTAACATTACATTAGGAACAATCCACAGCCGACATTTCTGGATTTATTTCAGGCTTTGGAAAGAGAATAAATCGTATATCTCCTTTAAACTTCTCTGGATAAATGGCAATAAAGCAGAGACCCCTAGAAATATCACAACTCATGCTTTTCGGGGAGCTGATGTCTAAGCGCCTCTTTCTCCCGAGCATGTTGTGTTCATCACCAGAGTTCGCATCCTCCACAGTAACGTTTTCTTCACGCACCAGGCGTCGCCGCGGTCGGCCAGCATTCAAAGCACAGGGAGAAAAAAATACCGCTGAATGAACACTGTTCAAGTGAAAATTTAGAGGGAGAAAATATGGCCTGTAATATGTTTTTATTTTATGAATTACATTTTAGTCTCGTCATTTTTCGTCAACAATATTGCATGTTAATATAGTCACAGTCAGCGTCGAATATTGTCGACGACTTCGTCTCGTTTTCGTCGGGGGAAAAAAAAGGTTGTTGACGAATATACAGGCATTTCGTTTAGTTTTTTCTGACAAATGTAACACTAGTTTAAATTTCTTTAAAGTTTAAAGTATAGTTACTGTCTGAAACTGCCTCATCCATGTGTAAGAAGACATTTGATAGTATTTGATACCAGCTTTCAGTACTTTAAAGTGATAATCTGTGCAACAACACAACACATTTAAGTTTGTACCAAGAAAGTGTTAATGTTTGATGCCCAGTTTTATTTGTGCTAGCATGCTACAAGCAAACAGTGCTAACACAGTTCTTCAAATTTCTCTTCTAAGTGGGGACTGGCATTTTGAAGGTTATAATTTTGTAAATTTAAAAGTTTTGTATGCCAGCAAAGTAGGCCAACATGTTAGAATGACATTTTATGTAGTTGCTTTGGGATTTATCATTTCACCAGCAAATGGACGACCTGTCCAGAAATTTGAAGATAAGTTCACAGAATTGCTGAACGTAATGAAATATAGACCAAATTTATGATGAATAAGTTTGGAGTACTGAATCCTGCTTTGAAAATAACACGGGCAACACTTAAATGACCAAATCAACGATGTGGGTGTAACAATTTTAATGTCACTAAATCTTATAAAAGAGTATCTGTGAAATCAGTTTTACATTCCAACTGTGTAAGAATTACCCCAGCTGCCCTGACCACGATGGAAACTGGAAATATTTACCACTTTGTAGAGGTTAGAGAGCACATAAGAAGACAGTAAAGCCGCCAGTGTTAAACGTTCGCGTTTGAAAAGTGGAAGACGTGCACACTCGCTCTACTTTCGGGGCCTCTTGGACACGCGTCACCAGACAGCTGATGTTATGAATCCTGCCAGAAAGCTCTTTGCTGCTCAGAGCTGCTGTCAGCCTTCCTACTGACTCAGTGAAGACAAAACACTAGAGAGAGGTCGACCACAGAGGCTGTTTTAGACAAGAAAAAAGCAGATTGCGTCGAGTCAGCAGTTAAGATGAGACTCCTTGAGCCAAAGAGACGTTAACTCAGTGAATGAAGGAGAGAGAAGAAAACACAACATAAGGTCACTGCTGGTCATCTCATCATCCAATAATCTGCAATGTTTCCATATTAAAAGACATCAGTCTCGCAACTCTATTATGCAATTAAATTACGACAGATACAGTAAAAATTGTGAAATGTTTCCCTTTATGCTGTTGTTGCTTTGTTCCTTAATCCAATTCAACTTGATTTATCCAGCACCAATTTATTACAGAATCTCCTTGCCCTTTTCATACTGAGCAGATCTAGAGCGTGCTCTTTGTATTATTATTTACCATAAGAGACCCAGCAAATCCAATATTTATCCTCGGGGGTTTAGAGTTATGGATTCCTCCTGGGGTTTTAATGGCCAGGGGGAAAATAAAAATATGTGCGGTTGCAGAGATACCCAGAACAAAGACTGTAAATACAGAGAACGAGCTGTGAAGACAGAAGACGGCAGACAGAGAGTATTGTGGGATGGAACAGAGGGAACTATGGGGGATGATTAAATATCCTGGCAATGACTGTTACTCCTGTGGTCGGATAACATCGTGTGATTTATTGAACAAGAGTCCTACATGGTGACTTAATGCAAAAGAAATGAAGCAAACAGACACGAGGACGGAGAATTATGGCTAATGTTTCAGAGGGAGTGGAGGAGGGCTTTAGGAAACAGCCGTGACTCCTGTTCCTGGCGGTCTGGGAATGCAGAAATCTGCACGCCGATCCAATGAGTATGACATGAGTGTGAGTTGTGTGAAAGGCAGAGATGGGAAAACAAGATCAATAATGTGTAGCCGTGCTAACGCCACCACAAAGCTGTTTTGCTCATTATAGACCAGAAACATGGAGGAAAGACCACGTTTTTACATCATCTCAGACTCCACAGGTCAGGGTTGATCTCCGTGCTGTTAGAATTGGCTCAACCTTCATCTGTATAAGCTGAATTTTGTCAGCCTCACCTACACTTCTGATGCTATCTACTGAATGAGTGCAAAAGAGTTTGTGCAGTAGGAAACGGTTTATTGGCTGACGGATGCCCTCTCTCAGTAGGTAGCTGCGAGGTTCTGCAAGTTCATGAGGGATATCCAAGAGTTTGATGAGTCTGAGTCAAGCGGGAACCTCCGGCTCTGAAAAGTGAAGCCAATGCTGAAGTGCCCTAAACCTGCAACCTGAAAGAAGTGCAATTGTATAAAAGTCTATGAGAAAATGTTTCTACTTCTCAGCGGATTTATTCCCTCAGTAAACACTTTCCTGAGGAGTTTATGGTCTCAGTTGCTAGTTTCAAGTCTTTTTCAACACAGCGTGATGTTCATTTAGTGAATTATGGTCCCATTTAGAGGAAAATAGACCATAAAGCAGGGGAGGCTTTAGGGCGGGGCTACCATGTGATTGACAAGTCTCTACCACTGCATCCACACACACACACCAAAAAACAAAAACAAGATGGCGACGTCCAAAGTGCAATTCTTGGGGCTTCAAAATGTTTTTTTCCCGAAACCAACTGTATACTAATCTTCCCTTTCTATCCAGACATGTTATCATGTTAACAGTTAGTATGTTTCCATGCACGTATGGTAACATTAATTACAGGTGTTACAAATAATGAGGACCTCAAAAACACAGTCTAAAAATGCTGAAACACTTGCTGTACAATTTCAGACAAAGTAAAGTCATTATGATTCATCCTCAAGGGGGCATGAGTGTGTGAATATCTAATCTGCATCTATATCAAGAGATGTTGAGAGCAGACTGATGATGCCTCCCAAAAGTAACTTCAAATAGTAAGAATCATAAAATTTATGAGCTTTATTTTAACATTATGACACAAACAGTGGAAATGCAAAGGACAGAGAAAAAAAGTGGGAGAACCTTCCAAAATAACAGAAAGAGATAAATTTATCTCCAAGTAAATAAGAGAGTAGAAGAAGGACAAAAGGATGGCTTGAACATGAGTCTGCATGTGTCTGGGCCTGCATTCAATTATAGTGATGAGGGCAAGAAGACTTCAGTAGTAATGGCTTCCCTTGGGTACATCACCATTGCGCTGTTGAATGGTGCAGAGAGGTGGAGGCGTGACAAAGAACAATATATCACAGTTATTTACAGTTTTAGGTAAGAACGAGAAAAACAGACACAATCCAAAAAGTTCATCATACAGCCTCCTTTTTTATTTTTTATTTACTTTGTAAGATTCATTCATGATTTAACCTAAATAAAGGGCCAAAACATTTTCTAAACACAAGCAACTGTACCAGAACAGTAGCCATTATAAAATAATACAGTCTAAAACTGGAACTATCTTATCAACAGATAGGTAAGATTATAAATCTGACCAGACTTGATGGTAGCTTTTGGTACTTCACAGATTTAGATACTTGGTACAACCAAGCGGAAATGTCTGGGTCTGAAAAGTGTCACCAATGCTGAGGGGCCTTAAACCTGCATTCTCTCTAAAGGCCAGCAGGGGGCGACTGGGGGCGCTAGTGTCAAACCTTCATCACAGCATGATGTTCATTTAGTAAATTATGGTCCCATTTAGAGCAAAATAGAGGAAAAAGTCACTACCATAGCGGCTCTTTGTACATGTAACCAGTGCCGTTGAAAAAGCAAATTAGGAGTCGGCTGTTTATTTTTTCCAGTAAGAAAAAAACATTTGCATACCAGTTAAAATCACAGTTTAAGTGAATTGCGCCATGCACCGTGGTAACAAGACTAGATAGCACCACCACCTCATCCGAATATGGTCATGTCCGGTGCCTCGTTGCAAAAGAAAAACAAGATGGCGACGGCCAAAATGCCAAGCTTGAGGCTTCAAAACGGTGGTCCATTAACAAACAGGTGACGTTACTTCTTTTATACAGTCTGTGGGTACAACAGACACAATTTCTGCCAGTACCAAAAAAAAAGGTTCTATGTACACCCTTAGTTTCAGGTTGCTCATCTGAAATACTGTATCTGTTGAAATGCACTGTAGGCAAAACATTTAATTTAAAAACCATTCTCATTCGTTCCGTTCTTTTTCTTTCTATATAAGCACAAAACGCACAGACACAGATCATTTCTGCTCTGTGAGAGGTTATCCAGCGGTCACGTCTCAAACAGAGTCAATGTTAGCAGCTTGACACATGTTCTTTTACCCAGCAACAGTGAGACACGAAGTTCAGAAGAGACAGGTTTAGACAAATCTACATCCTACACTGAAAACAGATGTGGCCAATGGCAGAAGCAAGCTTCCAAAATTAAATTGTATGAATTATTATTGTATGTTATCCAAGATAATTTTATCATCTGCAGATGTAGCTTTTGTCCTTGTGTGCTGAAAACAATTCTCATTTTGAATGTATAAAATATATTTTTGTATTACAAAACAAAACACTGGTGTCTGTCTCTGTACTTGTTTGATGTCAGGAAAGCGGGCGAACAATACCTTTCAATGTGGAGGTCAAAGTACAGCAGAAACTTGAAATATGAGTGACTTTATGTGCTTTATACAGAGTCTACAACTCTGCTGCACATGTCTCCCAACCCATCCCCGCCACCATCCTACATGCTCATGGCTAATAATGGATCCACCAGATGGAAAGTGAAATTATCTTGCCAAACCAGTAGCTGCTGATGAGGCAGAATTACTGAGGGAACATTTTCCATCAATACTCAAACAAGAATTTGGTAAGCAAACCAGCAGGCTTACCGCTCGCCTAACTGTCTGTCTCCATGTTTGGCAGTGGGTTCTTGTGTTGAGATTGGGAAAAGGCTGAGTTGTAGAGGGGTTTTTTAAAAGATACCGCCTAGATCAGCAGTTATTGTGTTGTTTGAAAGAGCAAAGTAACTTCAACAGCAGCAGCACTGCCATAAAGGCCTGACATAAATGTGTAGGTTTGTCATTAAAAGGAATATAATTTCTGAAAATACTGATCTGAACCTAAAATGGGTTACATATCAAATCTACTGGGCTTTCCCATAAAGTTCAGTAATGGAAAAGCAAGAATAGAAAGACAAAACAAGACATCTGCATTAATAAAACACAGAAGCTGAAACTGGGTTGTGGAGCGATACGTCTCATGACTAAACCTTAAGTGAAAATGTGTACAGGCCTCCAAACTGAACTGAAATGAAACCAGCGAAACTAAAACAGAGAAGTTAGATGTAACTTTTACAAACAAAAGTGACACTGAAAAAAAAAAAAAAAAGGCAATTAGCTTTTGGTCCCTAAACAATAGCTTTCATTTCTCTTTTGGGCCCCAGGCTTTTAGGCGGCCATCATGTGATCCTACTTTAACTAAAAGTAGATAAACACATAAGGCTAGCTGAAGAGGAATGTAGAACATTACAGAACTGCATCAAAAGAGAGTCAGGAACCACAAACTAGGACTCCTTACAAACCCTTAATGTCCCAGTTCAACACTGGGAGTAAACAGCTTAGAGTGAACACAATAAACATTTCATCACGCACAGAGAGTTCTACAATGTTTATTTCCCCGGAGCACAACAGTTTTGAGTTCTACAATATCTGCTGCCAATATTAAAAACTCTTTATCTCTCAGAGAATTGCAGAACACTTAAGGGTTCTGCAAAGTAATCCATTGGCAGAGATCGTGAATCGGTTCTTTAATTGAGTCCTGATCATAGAGATTTGCAGAAACCTATAATATATAATAATAATATAATAATATGCAAATAACAATTGTTTCAAATACAATATACTGCATGCGTTTTCTTGTGCTCTTCGTGCTTAAAATCGTGTAGTGTGAACTATGTATGAAAGAGGTGGTATTCTGCTCATTTTCAGGTTCAAAATCTTATTTAGAGGTTGTACCAGAACAGGTTTACATGGTTTAATTTTCAAAAAACATCATATTTTTGTCATACTGCACATTGCTGCAGCTCCTCTTTTCACCCTGTGTTGAAGGCTTCGTTTTAGCTATGGAGTGATACAGCTTGTCTCTAAATTATCTTTGTTGGGAGTTGCACATGCGCAGTTCCTAGTTAAGGACTACTAGCCAATCAGAAGCAGTGAAGGGCGGGTCAGCGAGAAGCCGGTAAACAGCTTCGGTTCAGCTGTACATGTTGCCGACCAGCTTGGCAACATGGACTGGAGCGAGAGTTTCAGAGTGGTGAGTTATTAATCTGTAACAAAAGTATCTTTCATCCATAAAGTTTTAACTGAGCTCTGTCTCTACATCACAGTAACAACTTTATGTCCACTGACTGCCTGGAGGGTAGCTAGTGTTTGGAAGGGAGAGGAGAGCTGTGTGCTGCAGCTCACTGTTTTTCCACCGGTGTTTCTGAGGGCGTGTTGGAGTAGCCGCTTGGCGAGCGTTATACGAGGCACATTTAGCTTTAGCTGTGACGTCACAGGGATGAAAGGGAAGCGGCTGGACTACAAACAAACTGTTTTCAGTTCAGAGGAGACTTTTCTGTGGGAGATGGGAACTCCCTTTGTGCTGGACTTTGGGCTTTTTCACTTTGCAAACCTATAACATGCACAAAAAAGTTATATAACTCAATAAAGGAGAGGGAAAAAGCCAAAAACCATAATACCACCACTTTAAACCCACGATATACTTGCTTTTTAAGAATGAAGGCGCAGACAGGCATCGGTGACGCAAACGGCATTGTTACCTGCGTACTTTGCATGTGCCTGGAGGATTAAACATGAATCCACTAGGGGGCAGATCACGGCCGGATCATCCTTCGTCGACACCAGATTATCTTCCTTGACAACCTCCGAATTTGCACAAGGTAAACAAACCAAACATAGTGACACTCGAGGAGGTTATGATTTTAATGACACATCATAACAATCTTGGACTAGCTCCATAAATCTCCTTTTTTAAAGTCTGCAGCTGATGTTCTTCTGTTTTTGAGTTAAATGGCAGTTGGCAAACCAACTGCGTACTGCCACCACCTGGGCTGGTGTGTGGAACAGGAGATTGCTGCTGACCTGCTGGTCAGGTCGACATACTGCCCCCACGTTCATGTGCTGAACTGCATCTTAAGGACGCATAGCGTTAATTTCTGGAGACGTGCACAACCTACACTCCAAAGGAACACAGGATATGCTTAACAGCCATCCTGCGTATGTGAACGCATTGTTAAAAGCAAGTATATCCAGGGCTTAAGCTGTAAATGTATAACCATGCATTTGTTGTTATTGTTCACCGACTGGTTAGTCTGTAAGTTTGGGTTGTACAGTGATATCATCCCGGTACCAAGCTAAACTAGAACTGCAAGCAGTTGTAAGTGGGGTGCAAGACTCCTGCCGCAAGCCGCCCCCCTGGCCGCGGGGCCAGGAGGGCGCTCGAGTCGGCCCGGGCACCTCGCCGTGGCTCGGGGGCCCGTGGAGTATAAATAAGCAGAATTAGAAATTAAAGGGGCTTGCGGTTACGGAGATCAGAAATGAATGTATGTCTATGGGAATGTTATTTCCTATCTGATTAATAGCGCCACCTAGAGGCGGATTGACACGAAATTTCACACAGTCTCTCGGGAGGGCATGCCACATAAGGTCCCCGAGTTTGGTGTAGATCGGCCATTGCAAACGTAAGATCTGACATGACATCCTGTTTTAGCGTTTGCGCAAACATTTGTTAGCTTGTAATTAGGACGTTTTTTAGCGGATCAAAATTCCCTCTACAAACTTTAATCGGCTCGGTCCAGAGATCGTCCGTGCCAAGTTTCGTGGCGATCGGACTTGCGGCTTCGGAGGAGTTAATTAAAATAGGTTTTCCAGTTTTTGCGATTTAGCGAAATGAAAACGTCATCGCACAGAGGCGTGTCCGACACCATAGGAATCCTCAGCATCCCTCAAACACGTAGACATAAGATTTTTTATCCTATTACTCGATTAAATAATCTGTAGAATACTCAAATAGTAAAATAATTGACAGCTACATCACTAAAATGTTTACCAGCGGTCAACAACGTTTATCTATCAGATCCGACTGGACTGCTTCTCTGAAATTCCAGACAGAAGGACGTTTTGTTTGTCCTAGGAGTCATCAAACACTACTCCCATTGTGGAGTGAGACAGAGTGCTACAGACGACAGGACAGTCAAAACAGCCTCAGCTGTGGCCCAAAAGTCTGTCACAGTCACTTAGTCGGCAGAATGGGGTTTTTTTTCTTGTTCTGGGCCCTGAAGACACATCACCAACACCCACATGCACATATCACCATCCCTTCCCGGGTCCTCGCACACTCACCCTAATCAGCTCTCTAGGGCCAGGAACGAGAGTTTAGGTTTGTGTGTGTGTCTCTCTCCCAGGACTCTGGTTAACACTGACTCAGCAAGAGAGACAGCAACACACACGCACACGCTGTTTCTCTGACAATGTGACAGAGGCATTGCATTGTTTCCAAGGTTTCATTGAGCATTCAGTACTCATCCATCCTCAGTCTACTCATTCTCTCCTCTACACTGAAAAATGCAAAAGTGCCTAAGGGAGAAGTCAGGATACTAGCCCATTATTCCAGAAATAGTCAGAATACCCTGACAGATGAGTTCAAATTTTCTGCTAAAGCTTCTGCTCGAGGTTGAGCAGTAAGAGTGTGTCTTTAAAAATAGTATAGAGGGGGGTAGTTCAACATGTGCAAAGGGTGCGGCAGTTTGCATACAGGTGGCAATGCTGACAAGATGCTTGAGGCAAAGTTGTGGCGGTTGATGCTGCAGAGTCACTAATGAAAAACAGTTTAAAAGTTTATGCTGCGCTGGGAACGTATAACAGTGCTGGCACTTTTTCCGCTTACATTGTGCAGACAGGATGTCGGTGGACAGTCTCACACTTCTCAAGTTAGATAGAAGGAGTTTCATTCCTTTAAAGTTTTGCATTACAATATCACAATAGCACAAATTACTGTATTAAACCTTTCCCACAAGTTATTGCACATCCAAGCTACATAATGTTGACCTTTGTTAAGGTTTTGTTTTGCTTTTTTTGCATTTACTTTTACTTTTACGTTGATGCCGCTGCTTCTTTTCAAATTCAAATTCAAATTAGCTTCATTGGCATGAATGTATAGCAACAATATTGCCAAAGCTATATATAAAGGACAATTAATTTCATTAGATAAGGAAATAAAACAGCAAAAGTTGTGTTTGTGTGTGTTAATACGAAATAAAATAATAATAATAAAAAAAATATAATATAAAAATTCTGTAAAAATAAATATTTTTTAAAAAGTAAATAAATTAAACAATAAGCGTGTGTTAGTATGTTAGAAAATGAAAGTAATATAGTAAATTCAAATAAATCAGTAAGCATGTGTGTGTGTGTGTGTGTGTTAAAAAAACAATAATAATAATTTAAAAATGAAAATAAACTAAGTAAATGACACAGTAACGTGTGTTATTATAATAATATATTAAAAAATTAAAATAAAAAGAATAGATAAAACCGTATATGTGTGTGTATATTAATGGGGGAAAAAACATTAATTATTATTATTATTAACATAAATTAATTAATTAGTTCATTAACAAAAAGACTAAAAAAATCAGTATCAAATGTGAGATTTAAAAACACAATAATTACTAAAATATCAAACAACCAAAATAATAATAATATGTTTATTAGTCTAAGTTTCCACTGGTTGTCCTCAGTTCATGGCATGATGAGATATATTTTGCAGCAATTATTTGACATTTGGGCATTTCTCCCAGTAAATAGGGGAGTTTCTGTGTGTCTGATATAAATTTGAATTCGGGCGTGAGGTTAGAAAGTGCAGCTCTGTCTCTACCAGCTTTGTCTGTGGCGACCCTTTTCTATGGCCAGGCTTTTCTCTTTCTGTGGGATTTCTGTTAGTCTGTTGTCCATCAAGAAGTATTTAACAACTATTGGATTTATTGCCATAAAATCTTGTACAAATGCTCTTGGTCCCCACTAGGGTTGGGCCAATAGACGATCAGTCTTTTTTGGCTCAGTAAATCAGGGGGCGAGTATTTAGTTCTGACTGATTGTATTTTTATTGGCTCTAGCTAAGGCTAATGATGCATTCCAGGCAACTGGGAACTGGGAAATTTCCAACCTCCAACTAGAAAAAGTACCGTGGAACGCCACCTGAAGTCCTACATGTGAACTCAGAGAAAGAATATGTACCCTGACTTCACGAGAAGCAGCTGAATTACGTCACACAGCAATGGCAGCTCCTATGGAAGCACACGGTGTAAATGGTAAACAATAAACTAAAAGGCAAAGTAAAGTGTTAAATTAAAATAATACATACTAGTATCAAATAGTAAAACTTGTTCTGCTTGTAAATTGATATTTTGTCAATGTTTTTAGGTAGCTGGTTACAGTAAACAATCTCTGGTAGTCATTAAAAGTTATTCAGGAAAAGGTTAAAAATGCCCAGAAATGTGAAAACATTTGGAAATACAGCCAACAACTTTTGCTGACTTTTTAGGATTACCAGCTGATGTAGTTTGAAGGATACACAGTTAAGGAGTAACGTATATTTATAACTTGTTTTTAATAAAATGAGGGTTTAACTGTGCATAAACTTGCCAAAGACCTGTCGGTCAGCCATGTTTATTGTTTACATTTGGCGTCACGCACCATCATGCACCTGAAACACTTTGAGGTCGGATATCAGATAGGTGGTGTACCCCGCCTTTTGCCCGATGTCAGCTTGGATTGGCTCCAGCCCCCCCGCGACCCTGTACGCAGGATAAGCGGTTGACGATGGATGGATGGATGGATGGTTAGAGCGGCTGCTGTCAGTCATTTAAGCATTTCCATCCGTAAAGTCAGAGCACAAATTGTGTGAAATGACATAAAGGAATGCGGTTGGAACGACATTACGAGGCGCTACACAAACGGTAAAGGGCAGAACGTTTGATGCCGCATATGATCATTTTTAATAGGCTTAACTGATACAACTTATGAAAACAACAGCTCCGGTCATGGCCTGGTCCAGCTGCGTGTCACACCTCTTTTAAACATCACAGCGGCTGAAAAGACTTCCGCAAAGTGTATCCTCGCTTATAGCACCTCCGGCAAGCCTCCTCCATCCTCGAGGTGAATTTTAGGAATTGAGCTGTCCTTCAAGATGGCGCGCTGAGATCGATTTCCGGGTCACAGGCTCGAGGAGGCACATATTTGTGAAATGAGAAAGGTCCCTTGAGTCCCCACACGATGAGCTCTACTGACTTTGGTGATCACCAGTCTTTTCATCTGGTCTGTTGCTTCCATGAACTATTGGCTGGATTGTCATGAAAATGTCAGTGCTGTCAGTGGTGATTATATCCTAATGACTTGGGTGAGCGTCACCAGCAGGTCACGTATCGTCCAATGTATGACACATTCAAAATAAATTAAATTCCCATCAGCCTCATGTGTGCTCACTACATCTGTGACATTTACAAAAGACACCATTTGGCGTGCTACTATTATGCTTCGGTGGTGAAAACATGTACTGAGTGAGTTAATGAGTGTTATACTGAAAGTAATCTGTTTAAGCAACTAAATGTTCTTTCAATCCAAAGTATGTATAATCAGATTTTCACCTGTTTTCCAATATTCACAAAGCACGGGGATACATTCCTGGCTTGGTTTTGTTTTATTTTGATTTTATGTGGCACTGGCAGGTCATTACTGCCTGGACTCTGCATGGAGGCCACAGCCGCTTTTCACAGCCCCGCTTTGTGCGCTGGACGGGTTACAATGGACTTCCTGTGGAGCCGCCGTCTCCTCTGCACCAATCAGATCTCAGCACTGACCAACACGGCGTCCAGCACAATGTTGGGCCCGTTGCCATGTGAGCAGCGGACGAGTGTAAACAGGAGGGAAAACAGAGAATGTTTGGACGGGCGAGGGGACGTTTAACTGGGACCTGATGGTTTGCAGAGATAGTCCAGGCCACTGAAAACAAACGTACACGAGTTTTCTATTCTAAAACATTTTCTCTTAACTGATGTATGAGCCTGAAACAAGTTGTTTAGCTGAGTTCTTCCTGTGCTGATTGTCATTTGTTTGTAGTAAACATTTACTTTACCACTTATATTGAAAATGCAGCACGTCTGAGCATTTTCTTTTTTCAATCCTGGAGGATAGAAATGATAACAATCCTGTTTTTTCCTTTTGCTGTCACACCCTCACAAAGGTGGCAAGTCACTCAGGACCAATGGCGTCTTCTCCAAACACCTCTTCCCTTACACTTCTAATATTGAAAGCTCAAAGTAAAACAACAGTGACACAGGATATCCATGGTATTAACGCGGGAGACTGGCTGCTCGTGACCCGCAGTGCAGCAGTGAAATGTCAAGAATCATTTCTGACATTCCTGCTGAGTTTTCCTGGTCAGTAAATGTCTCTCAGACCCTCTGTTTCAGTGACGTCACACATCAGCCTCACTATCAAAACGCTCCTGTTTACTCAGGCAACATATGGTATTCAGAACAAAACGAACACCATCCACATGGCATGACACAGCTAGGCGTTAATAGGCGTGCACACGATATTATTAAAACGTGACGTTATTTCTCACCTTCTGTTGAAAAGTGGCGGGGTCAAAGGGGCCCACATTAGGGTCGTGACGAGACACTTAGCTCACAAGACATCACGATACGCGGCATCAGGTTAATCAAGAACAAGACAAACAGTGTTTTAAAGATATGCTGAGATATATGAGCGGGGGGTCTGGGGGTCCTCTGCATTTCCCGCATTCTGGTGAAAGTTTCTGCACCAATTTATGGTGGAAATGTTTTTACTTATGTGAAAGAACGTGACATTTCAAAATATATAAAAATAACAGAATATAATGGAGGGAGAGAACAGAAAACTTTAATCAACTGAATGTTATTCCTTCATTTAGAGCATACATTTCAAAAGTGGCAGACAAAAAAAAAAACTTGCCTGCCACTCAAAAAATGAATTTCAGAGCAATCTTTCAAAATGCACCTGCGTTGTTTTGCATTTTGTGACTTGCAATTGAATAAAAGTCATTTTATTATATAGTATCATCGCAGCCCTAACGGTTCATTATTCTATTCTATTGTTAGAATTACAGGGAAACTTAATCTAAATCATCCATCTATGTTTAAATCAACTTGTTGTTATTATTGCCAAAGGTTATTTGTAAATTAGGTACCTTTTAGAGGAATATTTTACTTTTTGTTGTACTTCATTCCTGCCAGATGCCACTGTCCTGTTATGATTGTATTGTATATTTTGTTTGTACAATACACACCATGAAACCATAATCTTGAGTCAATAAATCTGACAAGGTGTCTTGTGATTTGGGTCCTGCTGACAACTCAAACTACACAACTCTTCTCCTGTGTTTTTTTGCCCCACTGCTGAGCTTCTTAACCCAGTCACCTCCAGTAGTAGGAGGAAAGAGACGCCCTCTGTACTAATTAAGAAACAATATCATCATCATTATTATAATTAACTGAAACCCTGCTAATTTCCCATTCAATGAGTCATCGTCAGTAGTCTGATGCTTTTCTTTCAGTGAGTTCTTTATGCTTCTACACTTCCCTCATCCCCTCATTCTTTGTGAATGAATGAAAACGCTGCATGCTCTTTGTCATTAGGATTTACATAGCAGTTATTGTTGGTTTGCTTGTCTGCCTGAAATCTTTTAAAAGGATGCTGGTTTTACTCGATTTTTTTTTGTATTATTGCCAACTAGGGCTGACCCCTAAGTCCTAAAAGGTTAATATACAGCCTATTATGATATAAATATCAACATATAATGCTGTACATAAAAATGTGAAAAGAAAGAAGCTTTTAATGAAGGTTTTTAAAGCGCGTTAGGAAGGCGGCTTCTCAAGAAAAAAGCGGAGCTATCATGTGACTTGACAATTCTGATTCGACTTTGTAAATCCTTAGGACTGCCCTATTGTCAACAAATCAGATTAAAAGACTAAAACCAACAATGTGTTAGTCCACCTCTCTAAACTTTCTGACTTCCTGTCAGCTCCACGGCCTCCACCGAAGACGTACACCTTCAAAAACACCTCACAAATATATAGTTTAATTTAAAAAAAAAAAAAGGTTCAGTCATTTCCTAAAACAGCTGGATAGTTTATCAAACAGGAGGCCAGAGTTCATCCACTGAGGACTATTTTCAGCGGTGGATTAATTAACACTGGCTGCACCACATGTGTACCAGTTTTCTTGTTTTATGCAGATTTAAATCATCCAGTAAAATTAATATATAAGTTGGTGTAACAGAACAGATCGTTTTTGTTCTGGTAATCTATACTGGACACTGTATGAAGGGTTAGGGCTCATCTGGCTGTGTGTAGTACCCTCAAACAGATATGTCTGTGAACACACACACACTTGTGAGGTCTGTGGTGGCGTGTCAGTGTGAGCTGTCGGCCAGCAAAACCTTTCATTCTGCCTCTCTCTCTCTCTCTCTCTCTTTCTCTCTTATGTCTCTCTGCCTCTAATTCACTCTCTCACTATTTAAAAACACACACACTCCCTTTTCCTTGCTTCTCTATATCTCCATCACTTGCTCACCGCGCCTCCCCTCATCCTCTGTCTCTTTCTGTCTTTATCTAATTTCCGGTGTGAATGCGAGGACGGACAGGGACGTGCCAAAGTAGCCCACACATCACACATCACACACACACACACACACACACACGAGTACACTGAACGCCGATGCTGAATGTGAAGTAGGTCATGATGGCATGTGCCTGCACACATTCACACACTGCAGCAGGAAGGGCAAATTAAAATACATTTCCATAAACATATTTAACATACAGTAGATGTTACGCAGCTTTAACTGGAGCAAGAGGCTGGAAAAGAACGGGACATCCGATTCCCCAGAGTTTCCCCCGTAAAAAGGATTTCAACTGAATAAACTGCAGAAAAACACGATTATGTCGTGTGGTGCAAATGCTCCACTGAGGACGATATTATTTATAGCAGAGCAGAGGGCACGATGAGTATATCCATTTCTTTTATATAGTGTTTTGGTGTAGAGACAAGACAGTTGACTTTGTCGCAGGAACTTCAATGTAGAAACAAATTACCTCTGATTGAAAATTTTATTAAATTTCTAAAGTTCAATCAGGTCCGTCTTTATTGCTCCGTGTTTCGTTGGGGTATTTAGACATCATCAGCACAAAGACATTTGTGCATTGGTCCATCATGATGGATCCAAATGTGGCTGTTAGATCCGTGAAAAGACTGATATGATCTTCCTACATTGATAAGGCTTTGACATCCTGTCTCCGCCTGCCTTCTGTCAAACCACATAGTGAAATGATGTCAAGCTCCAGGGAACAACTGCACCCCCCCCCCACACATAACTGGTGCACTCACTATCTACTGAAGGGTCACAAAAGACTAACATCTACTGAAAATCCTCTTTCTAAAGATGAATTTTGTGGCATTTTGTTTAAAGGTTGATTCTCTTGGCTGCTTGACCATTTTTAAAAAGGCATTTAAGGATCTGCGATTGAAATGTGTCTGTCATGTACTAAAAGCTGCCATCCAGTGCTTGCTCAGATTTGCAGTCATCGTTATTTATTTTTTGATCAGGCCATTTTTGATTTAAATAAAAATGTTGCCAAACTGTATTTTAATTATATTAAAGTCTAACATGTTACTGATATCATTTTACTTGTGAAAGCTGATCGGTTCGGAGCCTGTGCTGCAGATAAATCTGTGTGTTTCTAAAAATAAACCTGGACGATGATAAAACTGTATCTTTCTTGTATAAGTGGCTCAGAGATGAGTAGCAGCTTTTGTCCAAAGTGGACCTACACATGTGTGTCTGTAGGCTGGATACAGCTGCTCTGCATGAGCACATGGATGACGAATGTGTTCGTGTGTGTGTGTGTGTGTGTGTGTGTGTGTGTGTGTGTGTGTGTGTGTGTGTGTGTGTGTGTGTGTGTGTGTGTGTGTGTGGGAGGTAGCTACATATGGGAAAAGGAAGAGGTGGAATGAACAAGGTTTTACATTCTCCTTTGTGTTGTAACACCTTTGTCTTTTCTGTATTATGCATGCGAGCTTTTCAGTACTAATATTATCATTACTGTTGTGATTTTGATATCAAATGTGTTCATACATTTGGATCCATCTAAAAAAAAATGGTGGTGTTATTGCAGGTCAATTTGGGGATTTAATAGTAAAGTGGTTTATATTTTGACTTCGCATGTTTAATCTCAATCCATCTTTATCCCTCTAGAACATAAAGACACACACCCTGACTTTTGTTAAAGGGTCATATAGTTCCCCCTTAATCCCAAAATTTCCTCGCAGTTCATTGTTTTGAAACTTGACACAGTTCCCTGTCGAGTGAAACACCAACAGGATTTTCGGGCACCACTGGAGAGGTTAAATAAAGCAATGAAAAGGCTCAGTAAATTCCCTAAAACAGCCGGGCACTGTAGTTTTTCAGCAAACATCACTCAAACAGGAGGCATTTGTTGGGACATATTTTCAGCGGTGGATAAATCCATGTTTGGTGCTCTAGTGAGTATTTGGGGTTAGCAGGACGGTGTACGTGGGACTAAGTCAAACCGCAGTGTGTGCTGTGAATATTACAGTGATGTGAAAGATGCCCGGATCCTAAAAAGTCCACCACAGTGGTTGGGGTGTCACTTCTTCTTCTCCTCAGGAATTGTTTAAAAAGTTCAGCAGACAAACTCACAATTGTAGCATCATAGATGAACAGCTAAGTCAATAATCGTGATCCCTAATGAAGAAGTGTGATCAGCCTCCCATAGCCTTGGCAACCTCCACATCAGAGCCTAACTGGTAGGCCAAACTGAAACTGGGATCTGTGTCCCCCCATAAACTGCGAGTCGACCCAGATACTGTTTTCTTGCATTGTAGTAAATATATATGGGGTGGTTTTCCTGAAATGCAAGAGCATTGGTTTAGTTTCAATCGTGGAGGGGACAAATGTGGAGGAGGGTGTGGGGGTCCTCCCCAAGGAGATTCTGGCGGACATTTCTGCACCAATTTATGGTTTATCTACATAACTGGAAACACAATATCTAGGTGGGAGGTGACAATTCAAAATATAAAAAATTAATAGAATATAATGCAGTAAGGCTCTCTGACATTCTGTAGCTATTGATTATATGATATGTTTTCTCTTGTAGATGAACTTTTCTAATTTTTGAGTCTCTTTTTGGGGAAATAACCCCAAGAAACTCCTGGACTTTAATATTTAGTTTCTGCAGGTTTTCAAAACTTTCTGCACATTCAGAATCTCTCCCATATACAGTATGTGCTCTCTGATAGGTCCAGAAAAAAATTGCAATATTACGAGACTAATGAATTCATAATATTTTTAATTCTACCTGGCCTTTACTCCACAGTGCATTAGGTTATTGCTTCGCTGGTTGTGGTTTAGACCGTTTGACCGACACAGTTTAGGACTGCATACTGCACGTGAAACCGAAACCAACCAAAAACACTACTGATCAGGCAGAAATCTCACCACAAATCCATACACGTTAACTTTAGCGGCTTTGCGATAAAGTGCAGCACACAGTCTAAAACAGAGCAAGGCTGCGCTTCAGTTTTATTGCAAAACTCTACCAGTTCCTTCACTGTTTGGACTCTGGACTGATTAAAATCACCGGTGGATTCGCGCTCCCCCTGACTTTTTGCGCCCTAGGTAACCACCTATGTTGCCTATGCCACGGGCACAAGTATAAATGCTCATGCCCCCGTAGCTAACTGCGTTACGCCATAAGCTATGGCGTGGACTCAACTCAGAACTATATATCAGCCTTAAGTGCCATGGTGGTAAAACTGAAAATGTCGGTTCTCAAGTTAATAAACTATTTCACATCCCGTGTTTCATCCAGCAACAGACAAAATGGCTGCAACTGAACCAGTGTCTTGCCCTCAAAACGTGTTTCTCTTCATTCTGTTTCTCACAGGTATGCCAACAAGCGTGCAAGCCGTGTAAGGTTACAACAAGACAGTGATGGCTATCAAAAAACAGAAAGAAGCAGAAGAGACAGAGGGAGCTGTGGTAGCCTGCCATCTCGCTGGGTTGTTGTCTCGAGGTGACGCAGACGGTGAAGAGCTGTAATTAATGGCCAGAGAGCGAAGGCACTCTGACATTCTGCCCACCGGAGAGAAAAACACACACTGTCAAAAAGATGGGCCACCTGCTTAACCCAGTCTCCAATTCAGCTGGGGGTTCAGCCTCTACGCCTCAAGGTGTGAGTCTGTGTATGTTTGTGCTATTAATATATTTGACATAAAGCACATTTTGTATTTAAAGTCATACATTTAAAGGGGGGATTTTATATTAACACAGCTCAGGAGAAGACGTTACTCAACAATGAAGAGTGACAAATGCTTTAAAAGTGTGTGGTGACTGGTGCTCCTGGATATTTTCCCAGTGCTGCGTTGCTCCCAGAGGAACCATCTGTGGCTCAGTAACTGGAAATTCTGAATCATGACCGGTGCTGTGAATAACCCACCTTCTACAGTTAAATAACTTCAGGATGATTAATTAAATGCTGATCAAGCTGTGGCTTCGGTAGACGACTCAGCAGTAAACCCAAAAATGGTGCCATTGGTGTAGCGCTGGAATTGTCATGCTGTGGATGTCATTAGCTGGACACCTTGTATATTTATACTGTTCTTCAGCAGCAGGATGAATATGACTGTAATTTCGGTTAAATTAGGAATGTCCCGGAGCCAATCTGTGGAATCGGGATTGGGCTCAGAGCCAATTGACCCTTTGCTAAGCCACGCCCCTTAGTTACTGTTGCTAAGTCTGACAAACTGTCGGAGCTGACGGACATTTATCACGGCGCTGCCACTATCTATTACTGCACTCACCGGAGAAATATTGTCTAATTTTTGGAAAAAGTGAGCATGCATTTGGATTGTATTCAGGCTGTCAAACAGACTCAAACTGACATGAAAAAAAATTTTTGGTTTCCCATTGTGGAAAAGTTGTACCTGTAGCTGCTTCCAGGTACTTTTTTTTTCATATCACCTCCGTCGAGGTTCCAGGCGAGCTGAGGCGATACTAAAATGTGACGTGAAAACACAGCAGACTGCTGATTGGTCAGAGAGAATTGTCACTATTCACTGAATCATCATTGCTGCATCAGACAGAGGCCAGCAACAGCAAATTTTATATTTTACAATTTTCATACGTTATTTCATCACTAAATCCACTTCAGATTTAGAATATTGGCAGTTTTACGAGTTGAGGAGTTGAGGAGCTCCGCAAGTGGCGGCGGGGGAAGCCTGCGCCAACCTGAGGGAGGGGCATGTGAGGCCGGCCAGCCGCCCGCTCACAGAGCCCTCTGCTTCCGCCGTCACACAGACCGCTGCAGCAACAACGGCAGAGGAAAACACAGCTGGAAGCTTTTCATACCGCTTATCTGTCTTTACATTCTGGGGAAGGTTTAAACGTTTTAACTTTAATCCAGAGACAGCTGTGTACGGCGTCGCTATGACGACCAGCTACATTGAAGGGTACTATCTGCAATGGAAAATGGAGCACGACCAAACCGAGTCGAGGCGAGGCGAGCTGGTAGTGGTAATGGAAAAACGGCAAATGATAGAAGCTAAAGCCTACTGGTCAAAGAGTAAAAGTGAACCACCATATTACCTGAAATTAAGGATCAACATTGTTCCTGTACAGCTGGGTCGGCCTCTATTCACTATTACAATCATTAAAAAAAGAACAGTGGGGCTTTATAACTTTACATACAGTAGAAAGTTAGCTAGTGTTAACTAACTAACATCACATTAGGAACAGCCGGCATTTTTCTGGATTTCTTTCAGGTTTTGGAAAGAGAACAAATCGCACTTCTCCTTTTAACCTCTCTGGGTAGCTGCTGTAACTCTTACAAGTGTCCCAGGAACAGCGTTTGACCAGATCTTGGAAAAATACAGCAAAAGAAAGCTAGAAAATGACTCATCCAACGAAGGTCAGAGTCAAAGGAGCGCATCCATGAACGTGTCAGATCTCAGTTAGAGCGAGGCCTATACTGTGCTGTGATTGGCCAGCTGCATGTTCATGGCGTGGCTTAGCAAAGGGTCAATTGTCCACATTGTTCTGTTCTTCAATCCAGATATATTTTGATAAAGCCAAATCCACATTATTCTTCTATCTTCTTCTTGTTCATGGAAATATATCTGTGGGACTTGGCTGGAATATCATTGTAGCCAATCTGTGCATCTAGGTTTTATAAAAACAAATCCTTTTCTATTCCTTCATTTGATTACTCCAAAGATTTACCCAGTAGCCAGAAGACAGTGCTATAAAGATACAGAAAGTTTAAGGTTGATGATACATGGATTTTTCGTTATTATTACAGATGTTTGACAAAGATATGGTAATTTTAAAACCTTTTACAGTTGAAAAATAAACTTGCAGATGCTGTCTGGGAGACAAATGTACATTAACATACTGTATCTTTGATATTACTGATTTTCTGTGATGCACATTTGGTTACTATATGACATATCTGTGATAAGTTCAGCCGACCGTACCTGAGAAATGATTCAGCAGTTCTACTTTTACTTGAAAACGGCATTTGTATTTCACTATTTCGTTCCTTTTCCCGCACATATTATATAAACTCTATAGAAAACTAAAGCTGTGGGGTAGGTGTTTACTTTAACGGCAGAGGTATTCAACAGTCAGTTCAAATTATTTCAGTAATATACTGAACAGAAATGTAACTGATCAGTACCAGAAGATAATGAACATTGAAGAACTAAAAAGCCCTAACCAATTGCTGGTTCCAGCTCGACTCGCATGTACTCAACTTGCTTTTGTGGCCTCGTTCTCCGTTTCCCATTGCAGATATAGTTTCCTTTTGCAGATATAGTTTCCTATTGCAGATAAAGTACGCCTTCAAAGTATGTAGCTGGTCATCATAGTGACGGCATACAAAACTGCTGTGACCCACACACCTCTCCACATGTAGGACAATGGAGGATACCAAAGGGATGCTGTTTTTGATTCTCGGTATGTGGCTAAAATAATAAAGTACAGAGATTACCGTTTCAATCTCGCAATCTCTGGTTGAACTATTTAAAAATGGTGAGTTTACTCATGAGTTTTGCCCAATGGAAAACCTAAAAACTCGAGGCGAGTATCGCTGGTACCATCCAGTGGAAAAGGGACTTAAGATCTCTATTGGGGGATTACTGTAGCATGTAACCTCAAACGTGCATGTTGATAGAAGCTTTGCCAGTCCTGCATGGTAGCCTGGTGTGTGAAGAAGGGTGCTGTTGAGAAACAGCGAGGCCAAAAAAGTGTATTCCCTCAAAAAAGTATATTTAAAAAAAGACAAAACAGACGGAGCAGGATCATCCTCTTGTTCAGAATGATCCAAGCATGAAATAGATGCATCATTCTGCTGCTGACAACGTCCTGGCAGCCCAGTGATGATAGGGGATGGAGAGCCTTTTTCAATATTTAGCCTGACATGAAAGTCATCGCTCACGAGAAGGGGAAGAGAGGAAGGAAGGCGGCGATGGAGTCAGCGGTAGCTAAAAATAGTGTTTCTCAACAGGCATATTCTGTGTTATGTAAGCACCAAAATAATTAATTCCTGCTGAATCATATTTTTCTGTTTTTTCTCTAAATACTGACTGATATGGAAGCAGAAAGCCACAGTTAAAGCTTAACATTGGAAACATATTGCTCATAGTAAACTTCCACATGAGCAGTGAGACAGAGAGAAAGAGGAGAGAGAGGCGACAGGAAAGGAAGTGAAAACCCTCCAGTGTAAACACTCAGGGAGAAGGTTTACAGGCAGATACTGGACCACCTGCTGTTTTTTGTAATACATAGCGGCAGCTTATTCTGCATGAAAATATTTACTGGAACAACTTGCTGACACATTTACTACCCTCTCCTGCTCATCCTCATGTTTCCCTTGAATCAATGTACTGGATCCAACGTCTTTTGGTGTGTATTGTCATTAAAATGGAACACAAATTATTCTAATTTGTCAAGGCCCATTGGCGTCATAGCCCCTTAGCACCATTTACAAACTCTAAAGCAGGTGTAGTAGCAGTTTGTAATAAATTAGCAGAGTGATGGACTTCACATGACAATATTCACAACTTGGATTCATTTTTGCTGGGTGAATGCACAGACAGATTCATTTTTGTGTCAGAGCAATTGATTTATTGATTGCTGTCGGGATGCTGTCAAAATGCTTCTGAAATAAATTGCTTACCGAAGCTTTAAAATCTCATGAACCCCCTCACTCTCCAAGCTTCAGCCTTCTCTTTGTGAAGAGCAAGAGCCAGAGCAAGTACTCTACTTTGTGTTGACATTTTTACATCCAGTAAAATTAGGTAGCCTACTCGCAACACATCAACGCTGTGGCTCCATAGCGCACCCTAGTGCTCCCAGCTAGGCGTTTTCAGAAGAGCAGCTGGTGTTTTCAGCTGGCAAAAAACGCTTTGGTGGACACAAGCCTTAAGTCAGTGGTTCTCAAACATTTTCAGTCAATTAAAATAAAACAAAAGCTTCAGGTTAGCAAAATAGCCTTGCTAGCATCAGAGCCCTTTCTCTTTGTTTATGAATCACATTCATTCACTGTAGTTCTTTTGCGACACCGCCATCTTGTGGAGTGGCGGTGGTAATGCACAGCAACACGAAGAAGGTTAACCCTGTCTGCTAGCACGGCCAACGTGAGGCTGATGTGCGCAGCTGTAGGGTTAACCGGTCGAAATGCATATAATCACTAACTTAGGTTTAGGCACACACTCGGTGATGGTTACGGTAAGGGTAACTGGCTTCGGGGGGCAATGCAAGCTAGCCAGCTAATTTGCAGTATCAAAGTAAACAAGGGTCCTAGAAAGAATTGCGGTCCTGAAACTGCAGCCTCCAGTACTGCAGCTACATACTATTCAACCATGACCACAGCGTCTGAGTCGACAGGATGGATATGTTGGTCACTTCTGATTGGTGAAGGCAAAATAACAACCCCCCTGCCCTGCTAAAACAGAAAGCAGCTTATATCAACACAGCGTCTGACTGAAGAATGAGGTGAAAACAAAGAGAAAATCAGTCTGATTATCAGGCTACTGCTGAGCCTAGCTTCATCTTGGAGTTGGATGCAGTACCTTTGACATGATTTAGGTAACAACATAACCTTTCCTCTGGTGTCATCCTGAGGACAAACATTTATTTTTGCGCCCCACTAGTGCAAATAACAAAGTTAGCTAATCCATCCAATAGTTTTGTTTTCTAGTGGAGTTAACCAACAGAGGTGTAAAAGCATTCAGCCTGAACTTTGAGGCTCTATATGAACCTGTTCTCTCTCTCTGTCGGACTCAGCTGCAGTCCAGTTTCTGTGACGCAGGATTCAGGATGAATGAAAGGAGGCTGCCTGTGTTTTTGTTGGCTGAAACCTGCCGCTGGTGTTGGGAGTCCATTTCCTATGCTCAGCAGCACAGAGGACAGGACCAGACAGGCAGACCCCCCGTGGTCAACACTTTCAGCCAGAGTTAAAAGCTTTTGTACAGGTGGAGAGCTTTCATATCCGCTTTCCACCTCCTCCTCCTCTTCCACCATCACTCCTGTTCGCCTTACTACTTCCTCTTTTATCATTGTACTTGTCTTTATCATTTCTTCCTTCCCTTTTGTTGCTTAACCTTCCCCATTTCCCCATTCCTGCTGCTTTTTTCTCCTTACCTTACATCTGCTTTTCCACTTAATGATTCTGTTCTTTCATCTTCCTCTCTTATCCCAGCTACTAATCTTTAAGGGAGGAACAAGCATTATTAATAAATAAAAATCCCATCTTGTTTCTCTATGGCCCAACAAATCCCATGAAAAGACCCAAACCAAGAATGTGTTGATGATGATTTTTTACGAAGCATATAACGTTTTTTAGCACCACTGACTGAGATAAATTAAAATCATCTGTCTCTACTTCAGAACTAACGTTACTGTTTTGCACATGCATTTATAAGGGAAGTATTCAGTGCTTTTACAAAACACAAAACGTTGATTAACACCACTCTCTCCTGCCAAGTGGATGCATCACTGGCAGCAGCTGCTGGAGTTTCACATTGCTGTGCTGCTTTAGTAGATGCTTCAATACAAAATTGTTTGCGGTTGTTTTTGCTGGTCGCACAAAGTTTACAACGGAAGACAATGTTCTTTGCAACTGTGAGTGTGCCACAGCCAGGACAAATGGCAGTACTTACAGCTGTGGAAATACACCTCTCTCCCTCGCTCTCCATTAGCCTTTTGGCTAGCAGCTGACTTCAACAACATTACCTCCGGCTTCACTAACCTACAGCATGTTTGGCGCTTGTTATATGAATATTCAAAATTAAACACAAGCAAACATCCATCTCTGAAATGGCAGTTTATTATTAAGTCAACAATAATTTACAAACAATGCGTAATCTATGATGATTACAGTGGTTGAATACAGTCTTCTGACCGGCTACCAAAGTGCTTTTGTTGTATACAAGGAACTGCTGCATACCTTATATTGTAGTTCTGTGACTCCTGTATGGCAGCTTTGCATGATTCAAAGTTCAAAAAAATTATTTTCTGTCTTATACTGGCTCTTCATGTGGGCCTTTATTTCAGCCTCTGTCTGAAACAAGCGGGAAGCTTCCGGTCAGAGAACATTGTCGAACGTGGAAGTCTATTAAACCTGCATTCTATTGATCCAGCAGGGGGCGACCACCAAGTGTGGTACCATTAGAAATGATGGTAAAATGTTGCCACTTCTCACCTGATTTATTACCTCAGTAAACTCTTTCCTAATAAGTTTATGGTCTCAGTCGCTAGTTTCAAGTCTTCTTCAACACAGAATGATGTTCATTTAGTGAATTATGGTTCCATTTAGAGGAACATAGATCAGGAAACAGAGTATGCTTCAGGGCAGGACTATCTATGATTGACAAGTTGTTACCATGGCGACCTGTGACTCATACCACTGTGTAAATTTAACCAGCGCCGTTGTAAAAAATTATTAGGAGTCGGCCGTTCACTTTCTCTGGTGAGTACATTTAGTTTTAAGCCTGTTGTTTGCTAGACAAAGTTATCAGCCCTGTTAAAATGACAAATGCACCTAGCTAAGCAAGCTAGAGCTAGCTCCACACACGGCCATTAGGCTCCACCATCTCGTCCAAATACGGTCACGTCCGGTGACGCTCGTTGCAAAAAACTCAACATGGCGCCATCCTATCAGCCAAACTCGAGGCTTCAAAACGGCAGTCCACAAACCAACTTGTGACTTCACGATGACTACGTCCATTTCTTATATACAGTCTATGATCTCAAACAAGCTGTAGAACCTCCTGTCTCTTTAAGGCCCCCCCATCTCAAAGCCCACTGTCTTCTGATTGGCCAAGACCTGAAGCATGTTACCAGGCTGTTGTTGCTGGGCGGTACAGGCAGACTGCTGTGCCGTTGCTGTGGGAGCAAATTACCATATATGGAACACCGGCTCCATCTGGCTCCATCTGGCTCCGTGTGTTGTAGAACTGAGCGTTGTTAGAAAAAGAAGTTCAAACAGTGGATCACTTAACAAATCTGAGGTACAACAATTAAAACTATTATGATAAAAATCTTTTCAAACAAATATGATTAATAGATCTTTTATCAGTCCCTTTTCATCAACAAAATAAATATTTAAATTGAAAAATTAAGAGCTAATTTGTGCTTGATTCAAATGAATTAAATCAAATATTTATTGACGATATATTGAACATTTATTATATTGTTATTGAAGAAATTTATATTGCAATAATTCTCATTATTGTTTTATTGCCCAGCACTATTTGAAGCTTTGGCCATGTTTAACATGAACATCCATCCAACACTGTAACATTGTAGATAATTCATAAAATGTGGAAAAGCATAATAGGTCTCCTTTAATCTTCATTTGGTGCTCGAGTGAGTAGTTATGAAGGTCATGAAGGAACACGTTATGTTTTCTTTTGTTGTTTTTTTTGGACAACAATGAAGCTCTATAGCACAGAGGAAGAAGACATGTCAGGCTTTGATACACAGAAAATACTTACGTTAGTAGATACTATCACTGTTTGTTTGACAGTAAGAAAACTTTATAATATCACCAGACTCCTCCAGTAGCTCAAACTTGATTGTGAAAATTGTGGTTTAAATAAATAAGGTTATTATCAGGCTTTATGTAAAGTGGATCCAGTTTAAGATGTTTTGGATTGTGTGTTTGTTTACATATTGTACACACATTAAAGCAGCAATGACATTTCTCTCCTCATATTAGTTTCCTCTCTCCCTCCCTCCATGGCTGAGTGCAGGGTAGGTATTGATTGGCGCTGTCAATATAGGCCTGCCTTTTAACTCGGTTAACTTTGTTTATGGCTCGACTTAAATGGCTGGTCCCGCTGCTGCTGCTGCTCGGAGGAGAAAAACAACAGAGGGCATCTGTGTCCCCTTCTTTCTTTGAAATGGAAGACGTAATTTCATTAAACTGGTCTGCTGGACGAAGGCTGAGCTGTAACATACATTTCAATTCTAAAATGAGATATACGCCATCTGAAAAATACTGACAATCTGATGAGATGATAACAGTTTTAGCATGTCAATATGAAATAATGGAAAACATCAACCCTTTCATTCTCTTAGCATCCTTAGGTGGGATTTTATCTTTTTATGTATTTGTCTAATATTTAGGGCACCAACGGGGAACCTATTGTTTTTGCTCAGATTAGTATTTTTTTTCTCCCCGGAGAACTCATTTTTGAAGGCCTTAGGATACTCGAATCCTTGTGAAAATTTGCACACACCTCAGGTCTGGTGGGTAATCCAATGTTCTGCAGTGACTGGGGTGGGGCAAGGCCATTGGGCTCAATAGTGCCCCTAAACAAACAATAGGTTTTGGACGAAGTTTCTTTGATCCTAATGAGATGTGGTGGGATAATTGCTCTCATTACAAAGTCCACATTTCTGCTTTTTTTATGAGATTTTGCTAAACAGGAAGTGAGGCATTTTGCGCTTCCTTCCTTTTAAATTTTTTAAACAGATATCTTACATGTCAATCTCCAGTCATTGTGATAGCGCCACTTACTGGCATCTTGAAAGAACACGTTTTAAATTTTTTTTTCTTATGCCTCTTTCATATTTTTTTCATATGTCCATAGTGAGGCATTTATGCTCCTGATAACAGGTTGACCGCATCCATCTCAAAGTTCTTGTCAAATGCTCTTGCCTTGGTGAGTAATTATTCGCAGTTAAACAGGAAGCTGTTTTTTGAGAGTTATACCCTAAACCTTACCAGAAGTCACCTTTGAATTGAAAAACTAACTGACACCTCAACCAAACTTTTTTTTTTTGCATCGATCCCTCCAGAGCAGTCCCAGCTGTCGCTGCACCCGAGGCACGCAAGGGGGCGAGGGCCCGCTCAACGCTGCTTGCAGCTCTACTTTACTTATGTGACTTTTTTTAATATCTTGTCTCAATAGAGAGCCTAAGTCACTTGCTTCCGCCCCATGGGACCTTATTTCGTAAAAAATATGTATGGTAGTCAATTGCGAGAGACAACTTATCTTTTTATCCTGTTAGAATTGAGCCCTGAATTACACATATGATGCTGGTCAATTAAAATATAATTTTGCAATTCAAGAAAGTCGCAGTTTGTTGTAAATCAGTAAAGTTACATGTCGTTTTGTGTGAAACCCGTTCAATGAACTACATCTGTCGTCTCACACAATATACTTCACCAACATGTTAACGCGGTAATGCTAGCTAAAGTTCATTGCTTGGTTGCTACTAGCTAGATAACTCAGCTATGTTCCACGCAGAAATATATCTCACCTGATATGTTTTATCCAACGACTCCTGGTCCTTTTTATCACATCATCCTCTCATGTCAGTTTTTTTGATGTTAGCTTCAGTAACTTTAGCTTCAGTCATTGACAGAAACAGTTACGACGTCACGTACGCATATTTTAGGTTTGTGGTCTTTGTAATTATGTATTTTCACAGTCTGATACCTCAACAGTATCACAACAAATTATGACTTCTTGACTTTAAAATAGATTTTTTATATTGACAAACATCATATGTGTAATTCAGGGCTCAAACAAGATCAAAATATTTGTTGTCTCTTGACGTTGACTACCGTACAATATTTTTCCGAAATAAAAGGCCCTCCCCAGAGAAGAAGGGGAGGGGTCAAAGTTGCTTTCTCTAAGTGCTATCCCGACCATAAAACTGGCACCTTTTGATTCCGAAGCTGATAACGCGAGGCCTGACTGTTAAACTGACAAAGGGACACAAACCAGCCATTGGCATCTCCCTGAACAGCCTATCAAAACTGGCCCCCCACACACGTTTCCGTGGCAACTGACCTTATTCTTTGTTTTATTACCACATCAAAGGGATGCTCCTTGTCTCACCTAAGTGTGACATGGTCCAGACACTGAACTTTCAATGTAAAACGGACTGCAGTCTCCAAAGACTCAAAGCATTTAATTAAATCTTTAGTTACCTGATTACGTTTGCCTCTATTTGAGTAGTTATGTTAACTGTTGTTGCTATCTGTTGTTGATATTAGTGCTGAAAAGAAGTTACTTGTGCAATGTTTTTATTTTCAGCAAGACACTCCTTCATCTAATGTAATCCAAGCTTTCCTCATGTAACCTGAGCTCCCCCAAGTGGGCAAAATAAGTATTACATGCCCTCGTTGGAAATGCCGTTAAATGTATAAATACCCTGACCAATAATGTGACAATTGTTTCCTGTTACCAAATGCCTAGAACAGTACAACCGTTCAACCATTGAGGTTCGATTGTGGAAAATATTTGATTATAATACGTGCAAATAGATTTCTTTTAGACATTAAGTTTAGAAAGGCAG
>NC_060172.1:8185664-8216858 GCF_021292245.1 Micropterus dolomieu
CCAGCGAAACAAACAGGCCTTTGTTCGCCTGAAGCTACACACCTGAAGTGCCGCGACATCGATCTGCCTTCAGTTTGTTTTATTTTCTTTATTTCTTTGTTTGTTAAAGTTATCAGTCCGTTAAGTTACACTGGACTAATTCAGGAACGACCAAGTTCCATTTTAAGCCTTTTTCGTCGAGCCAACTTCACCGAGGTCAGACCAAGCCACGTGGTCTCGCCAGCTACAACGAAGGAAACCTGAAAACAGCTGAATTGCCAGACGGAGGAGGCGTTTTCAATCAGACACGGAGAACCCTGGAGAATCCCTAGCAAAAAGCCAGGATCGGGCAGCTAGCGTGGGACCAGCAACAGGCCAAAAGCAGGCTGTCGACAAGCAGTAAGACTTAACACACGTTCTGTGATCAGATGTCCATTTTAACTCCTAAAATTATAGCATTAGTTTACTTTAGTTAGCTCTTCTATGCCGTATGAGTCAAATGCTTCCCACAACCGAACCTCCAGGCTCATTGTTCAGTAAATGTTTGTTCCCTGTATCAAACCATCTTTTTATCACCTTTAGTTAGAGAATAAATTCACTGTAATATAACCAAGAGCTGTGTGTGTTGCCTATTTATAGTTCCTGCCAAGAGAATTGACCCTTTAGATATGAGACTGACTGACTGATTTAAGATAATTGAGCGATTATTAACTAACTGATCACTAGTAATAATTGTATAATTATTCAAAACTACCTAGAGGTCCGGAGACTCTGGGATTATAACAACTCCGGTGGTGCCCTAAAACGAGGAATTAAATAAAATGATTTTATGAATCTTAAAAATTCATAATTGGGTATCAATTCTTAGAAATGTATTAAAATGCATAACTAATAAATTTAGGTCTGCTACACATGGGACCTTATGTCTTATGTAAAGCACTTTGAAGTGCTATAAACCTTATGAGCATGTCTCTGCGTTGTTTCACTGTTCTTATTTTTTATTACATCGTCTATTGCCATTACTTTTGTGAATCACTTTTGCATTTACTTCTAAAGTATTTTGAAGTGTGCTAACCTGTAAGAAAGGTTAGCACAAAAATAATAAATAGTTGCAGCTTAGTCTAAAAATGTATTGTATTATGTATGTACTCCTGAATTTCACCATCCACGTACTGTCTTGTTGGGTTTGTTCAGTTCCTCCTCCACATCAGTCAGACACCTCCAGTTGTACTTTGCTGTGACATTCAGCCTGATCCATTTTATAAAATATGTCTCCCAGTGTTCCCAGCAGGGCTGCAGACTGGACCTTTAAGTACTGGATCCTCGCAGAGATAATAAACACTCCTGCTGCTTCTAAAGCCACAGAATCTGAAAGCAGCTGGTAGTGTGTCTTCTGGTCGATACTGGTGAACAGAGCTGCAGTTTAATAACCCACCCGGCAGGAGAGACGGACTCTTAAAAATACTGCAGCACGGACGCAGAGTGCAAACAAGTAAATATCACAGCAGAAAGCAGCAGGAACACTGAGACCACAGAAAGAAAGAAGCCAAGACCTTTCTAAAACTTGCCTCTGTGGCGAGCTGAAGATAAGGCTGGAGCATAAGCAGAGATAGCGTGGGTGCATGGGGGCGGCCGACCCATGGCCCTGGCTAGGTAGGGGCCCCGCTCCGTGGGTCGCAAATGTGTTGTCAGTTACTTATAGACACGACCGCACAACAGAATTGCTTACAGGTATCATCCATTGTAAAATTGATGAGTGCAGCCGTTCTTCAAATGAAACAGGCACTTCATTCTTGGTTTCAATAGTAAATGTAAATGCTCCGTACTTGTATAGCGCCTTTCTAGTCTTTTCGACCACTCGAAGCTTTTACACTACATCTGCATTCACCATTCACACACTGAGCCTAAGTGCTCAAACAGAAACTAACATTCACACACATTCATACACCGGCGGAACAGCCGCCAGGGACAATTCGGGGTTCAGTATCTTGCCCAAGGACACAAGAATGACAACTACCAACAAAAACACTACATTCTAAGCAGACATGTTAAAACATAATTCATGAAGTCAATTTTGTATTTCAAACAAATAATTTTAACAAAACTCCCTTCACCGCCATGCATCGTCAGAATTCTGAGGGACGGACTTAGGCTGCTCACCCCGGACTCACACAGGTGGCGTGTGCGCCGCGGTTTAGTTCTGTCCTCAACTTCCACTGGAAGCCTAATGTTTCAGCAGTGGAGCGTGCAGCCTGCTCACATTAATGACTTGTTTTTAATATGTCCTTTTTGTGCTTCTACTAGCTTCTTCACAGCTCTATGTGACCCGCTTTTGTTCCGATCTGCAGATCCCACAGGGAGCATTTCAGAATAAGCATTGCCTGATTTTGCTGACATGTTTAGATTTCGTTGATTCAGTGATTAGTGCTTGCTTTTTGACCTTCTACTATGATTAAGTAGGCTATGTGGTTAAACTGTTTCTGTTGATTGTTATTATTGTTGATATACGATCGGGAGTCTGCAATGGCTACTTTATTTTGAAAATGGCTGCGTATTCTCTCCAGAGAGATTCGGAGAGACACTTCTGGTGTGAGCACAGCGATCAGCTAGGCAGGCGTGACCCGCGACGCAGACGAACGCAGGTGGGCCCCGTGATGAAGCTCCGCCCCCACTGTGCTGAGAGTCTAGCTCTGAGAGAAACTATAATGGAAAATGGAGGAGCTATAAATTGTTTAAATTAAAAGAACAATCCCATACCTTATTTTTACCCCTCCCCCTTGTTTTTGAGTGTACACTTTGTGTAGCGTTTGAAATCTGAAATGGGACAACCCTTCAAGTACCAAACATGTCATCGGTGGTGGTGGATGATGGATGATGATAATGATGGCTCTTGTGCTGCGTTCCAGACTGAATGAAATTGAAATTTCTGATTCCGACCTCAAAGCGTTTCAGGTGCCTGATGGCGCATGATGCCGAAAGTAAACTAAAAACAAGGCTGTTCTTGACAAACTAATGTTTCTTTGTCAGGTGTGCACACAGTTGAACCCCCAGCAGTGCCCTTGGTGTTAATTAAAAAGAACAGTTTAATGACAAAAAGTGACATAAATTTACGTTGCATGCAGTTGGTAATCCTCAAAAGTCAGTAAATGTTGTAGGCTCTACTTGCTAATTCTTTTTTACCCTTTTTTAACATTTTCCTGATTACGTTTTGTGCAGAGAAGATGACTCAGAGATTTGTTTACTGTAACCAGGAACCTGATAAAAACCCGGGCAAAATATTTCTACATAAATTTACATGCAGAACAGGATTTACTAGATGTATGTATTATTTTAATAAAATACAGGCAAATATACGTTTTGTTGCCTTTTAAGTTTATGGTTTATCATTTACAATGTGTAGCTGCCTTTCTTGTGTGACGTCATTGAGCTGCTTTTCGTGAAGTCGAGTTTTTCCCGGACTGACAACGTTTCCAACATGCCTTCCCCTGCTGTGGTGTCTCATGTGAGCTATAGGCATAATTCTGCGGTTGTCTGCCGCAAATCCGACACCTGCGAATGTTGATGGATATGTTTGTGGTATGAACAAGTTTATTGTAGTTAGCCTATATTACATTGTGGCTGGCTTTGCTAGATGTGTCACTGATAAGGAGACGATAACAGCTGCTTTCATTGCTTCATGTTGTCTCTTCTCTCTGAACAATCTCTACCTGCATCAGAAATGTGAACAGGCTAAATACAAGCAGCCGAAGCTGACCAATCATAGTTCTTGTTGTCCCCCACATGGTTTTCTCTGTATCTGTATAGCCGCATACACTTTTGAGGGAGTGCACAGAACATACGGCATGGCTTCTCCTGTCAAATCACTTATCACCATTTTTCACAAAAGTTAAAAATAACCTCTGGACTCAGCAAGTGTTTGCAAAGAAAGCAGGAACACAACACGTCTGAGTGACAGCCTAATTAATGCTCACAACCTGTAGTTATAACCTGAAAATAAGATCTAAGCAGCAGAAGAACATGAAACTGCTGCAGTACCAGGCCTGTGAAGGCCTCTTATTAGCTTCTACTACTCATTTATTCCTATCATATTTCATTGAGTATCTCAGGGTGAAATCTGAAGTTGTGTGTGTTTACCTCAAAATATTTCTGTTACATAATATTTCTCTATCATACAGCAGCAGCTAGAGCAGAACCTGATTAAAGCCCACTGAAGCTGGTCCGTCCAAACAGCACCACACCCTCAGCTTTCACTGGAATTCAGCAAACTTCAAAGACCCCCAGATGTAATCTTCAGCTATGACAGCGATAAGCTTCAGCTGGGCTCCACCCAAATACAAGCAGGAAAGGTCAACTTCTCACATCTGCAACTTAGTGTGGGTGTTTCTGTGTGTGTTTTTGTACAAAATAATACAACTTTCTTACCTGGTAGGATCACACAGCGTCACAGGACGACGGCAAACATGGGAGAGAAGAGAGAGAAGGAAGATCAGTCAGTTGAATGAAACCAAAACATGAACTCTGTCACAACGTTCTGCTTGTAACCAAACATTTGCTTTGCTTATCTTTATCACAGAGTGTATATATTACGCAGCTGACTTTCAGTAAGCAAGTATCCAACCGTTCATTTATACATTTACTCAAGGAATTTCGCTCTCACTTGTATCATGAAATAAACAAAACAAGACATTGAGGCAACAGGGACCATGCACTTCTCTTGAAGCTTAAATCCCCCAAATCTGAAAATACAATCTGGTCAGAGGTCTGTGGAAAACAAATGGATTTTTGTTGTAATTACGACTTCTGCATCTCAATTATTATTTGGCGCCTCATAGATTTCTCATAATAAAGAGATGCTAAGTCATAATAATATTTCACACTTCTTTCCTGTCATGAATTTGGCCATTTGGCCAACCAAAAGATAAAGAATTTAATCAAATATTTAATGGGCAGAAATCCACAGTTGTCCACCTGATGAGCTTTAATTCAAATCCCCCATTCGAACCACCCGGATATTTGAAGCCCATTACAGAGACTTTGTAATTCTAGTCGATAAGTTAAATTAAATTAAGTTTCTAATGAAGCAGTGACGGTTGGTTCTTCCTCTCATTAACAGAAAACGATTGTTCTTCAGGCCAAGCAGACTCATTATAGAGGAGTCAGCATTGTGTGAGTCCAGTTGGCATCTTTTACAGAGAACCAGCAGTTTTTTATTTAATCTTATCAATTCATTTAGAGAGCCTGAAGCCTGCCGGATGCTGCAGTATTTCTCTCTTTTTGCCAGAGCGGCTGCCTTACTCAGGTAATAACTGCATAATCATTCATAAATGTTTGCCAACGTCATCTCTAACAAACTGACCAATCACATTTCAGGAGGCAGGTGAGGACAGCTGGTTGATAAATGACAAATACAGGATTGCTGGCATATATATATATATATATATATAACCTTTAAGTCTGTTAGAGATGACTCTCAGCTCTGATCAAAGTCCACAACAGTCTCTTAGAAAATTACATGACCCTTGCCATATTCTGCACTACGAATATGAAGTATTACCTTCAGGGAGATGCTACGGAGCTAGGGTATGTTAAAGTAACTGCTATAAGATATCTTTCCACATTTGTGCAACTTTATATTCTTAGTATTGTTTAGCATTTTATCTTTCTTGCAATTAGTTTGCAGTATTTTTCTACCTTGCTCTTACATAACAGAATCATTTTGTGTTTATCTTTGTTGTTCTTTGCATTACTCCTCTTTAAAACTGATTTTTGTCAACAATTACTGATATGTACTATGTCTACTTGTGCAATATCATGTTAAATGTTTAGAATAGACTGTGTTCATGTGTGACTCTGAAGTCCGTGTGCGGTTACTGCAGCGTTGTGTGGCACTTTTGCACAAGACGAATTTCCCTCAGGGGATAATAAAGTTTATCTTATCTTATGTTATGTATATAATAGTGATTTGTTTATAATAAACAGCAAACATGTTTTAAAAGAAAGGTAACGCCTTCCAATTATGTTTTTTATCAACATAAAAAGCACAGTACTTCCTTCTCTTAGTAGTCTAAACTTAACTGGACAAAAACATTTCCAGTAAACACTATCCAGATACCTTTCCTTTAAAACTAATTTGACCATTTAGTAGTATTTTTAGGAGACAGGGCTGCACAGTCCTGATGGCTATCAGACGGAACCAAAGGAGAGCAAGGAGGAAATTCTTCACCATCTTTGATTTAACTTGAGTTGCACTCTTTTCATCAGAGGAAGTCATAGTTATTTCCACTTGATGATGTGCTCCTTTCCTGAATTCAAATTTTCATAACAAATTGTATGAATGCCTGAATTACAGTTCTAGACGAGGATCGCAATCAAACAGCATGTTAGGTGGACAGTGACAGAAAGATTTAGGGGAGGAAATGGTTTGAGTCCTGAATACAGCTACAGAAAAGACAGGGATAAGTCTGCTATGCTGGGAACAACACAGACATCACACTGACTCTGATTTCATTCTGACGTTCCTTTGTCGAGCAGCCAGGAAGCATTATTGTGCACTTTAGAAATAAAACAACAGTGCTGGCACGCTCCTAAAGGAAATCTGGAAATAAGCTGCACTGACTCCCAGAGTTAATGTGGGTGGATCGTTTAGCGACAGAGTGGCCTGCTGAGTGGGAGAAACTACTCAAAGATACAATATCTGTCTTAAATCAGCCTTTGTTCTGCTTTTTCATCCACACTAACAGACTTACTGGAAGCCTCCATTAACTGTTTCATCTCGAAATATAACCGCATTACGTTGTGGACATATATATTATTCTAAACCACATTTTTATGTCACATCGTTCACACAATTAACTAAAGTAAAACCACAGAAATATGCTTAACAACGGTTTAAACCCTTACAGGGTTTTTTGGGGGGGGGAATTATAGTATTTCTTTTTGTTTACTAAGACAAAAAGTAGATTAACCCTTTGAACTCTCTCAATACAACTGGTCCGCCAGTGCCTACTTTGGTATTTGTGCCTATTGTGATGTCATTTCTTGGAGTATCTTTAAATGCTTCAGATCCATAAAACACGATAGCTACCGCGGCCAGTTCGGGAAAAACCTCTAGCGTCACCAAGCGTTTTCACGCGGTATTCTACCAGAAGCAACTTAACGTGATGACGTCATCGCGAGCGAAAGACAAAAACATCTTCTTTATAAACATCATCTGTAGCTATTGTAGTTTTTATTTTATATCGATTTGAACATGATCATGTAAACAACATTCTCCCGTGGTCAGATCGAGGCCACCCGCGGCCGGCCCGTTTTCAAAGGGATAACTCATTAGGGGACTTAATGTGTTTGCGTGCAGTTGGAGGTGTGTTGAGCAGTGAGCTTGGCCTTTATTAGCTTAGCTCATTTAGCAGAAGTCTATCGGATCCAGTATAGTAGCGCTGAGAGTATAAGACTTTCAAGAACATACTAAATGCTAACAATCCTAATTAGCTACTTAGCATTAAACACCATGTGCAGGTGAGGCTGATGGTGATGTTTTGCAGGTATTTGTCACAAACAAGAATAAAAACAAGTACAAATATTGACCTGATGGTGGCGCTAAAGCAACAGTTAAGGGATCACCAGAGTTTTGCCAGTTTTAATGGCAATCCATCCATTAATTTCTGTCTGGCTGCCATGCTGCACTGTGTATTGTAAAACGGAACCAGGCTACCACAACAGCACGGCGGCAATGCTTCAGCTTCTGACCAGAAAGTGCCCGCTCGACGTATCGAGCCCACGGATCGGACCCCAAATAAGGTAATGGTAAGGTTAGCATTTAACGTAAATCATGATTGATAGTTGAGATGAAGGCTTGCAAAGGTAAGGCACAAGTCTTAGTTTTAAATGTATAAACGTGTGTTTGTAATTTTTTTCCGACTGGTTAGTCAGTGAGTTTGGGTTGCACAGGTTGAGTTACACAGCTGATGCCGGTACCGGGGGCGCCGAGCAAAAATATTTCTTATCCGATAACTCGATGAATCGATGGAAAGATCTGTAGAATACTCGATGACTAAGATAATAAATAGCTGCAGCCCTAGTTTAGACTGCCGGTCAAATAAAACAAGCAATGAAACCACAAATAAAACTAACGCACACAAACAAAATTACTTTCTCATCAGCCTCGACTGCTCTTTGTGTTTAGTGATAATTAACAGCAAATAAAACATATCAAAGGTTGACATGCAAACATGCTAAACCAAGATGGTGAATATGGAATACATTAAACCTGCCTTGAAGACTTGAGAACATTTATTGGTATAAATTTAATGCAGTTTTACTTGTAACCAAGCATTTGAGCACACTGGACCTGAAACCTCCCAGCTGTAACCTTTAGCTACAAATCCTTCGACCAGACTGTGTTTGTCACAGCCGCAGTGTTTACAGCCTCGTCTTATCCTGCAGGATCAACATGCTCGATTTCATTAACACGCATACATTCACACCTCTGAGCTGCCATATGTAGACAGAATGTGCCAATGCAGATCATTGTTAGGGAGATATTTCATTGCATCGTCTCAGTTTCAGTAAAAATCACTATGAGGAAAGAAAACCGTGCCACTCCCGCTTTATAACGGATCACATCAACCATTAGCATCTTTGACAAGGAGGCACTCTGTGCTTCAGTTGTGCTGTTAGCAGAGTACAGAGCGTTGAAGAAATAATTCATCCCTGCTGAGGGAAGGAAAACCCTGGTTATTCCCCTGGCAGGGCAGAGTAAAGTAGATTAGAGCAGAAAGAGCCGGTGACCAGAAAAGGAGAATGTGTGTCGGGATGTTTTTAGCTGGAGCACAAAGAATGAGTCAGACAAACCTCGGCCTGCTGGGATATCACGTCTGCAGACACAGATACAAGGATAGAGGGGTGGAAGGAGGGGCTGGAGAAGGGATAGTTTCACCTTTTAGTGGATAGACAGTATGTGTATGTGTTCTTGCAGCTAAATGCAATTACAATATTTTATTGCAGCCCCACAGCATCACCATCTAATGGAAAAATAAGTGTTTTTGTTTTATTGTAGATTAGAGGCTGTCATCAGACAGCGTGGCCGTGCCAGGACGCCACATGGGGTCCCAACATGCTGTTTTCCCTGCAGACAGATGGCTGCTCTCGAGCGGACAGAGGGCCAGATCCTGTTTGTTTTCTTTCTTTACGTCTGTAATTGTTGACAGTGAAGAAGAGGAAGGGCAGCTGCTGGCCGGAGCCCAACATGACGGTATCCTGCATCGTTTGCTTCAGAGCACTACAGCACTGCTAAGATCAGGACAGGCTGCTGCATTAGAGCATCAACACATTTAACAGCAGCACAAACCACGGCAACAGTGCAAGCACTTGTAATTATAGTACCAGAGACAGGGACGGTTCTTTTGAGACAAGTCTAAAGTCAAGTTATATGCATTCAATCAGTTGACTGCGGATCATCAAAATGACACAGCTTTTTAACATGTTTCTTTCAAAGCGGTTAAGTGAGCTTTTATATTACTGAGAACAAGACCTTTCAATGCAGAGGCCCTATAATTAAATATTCAAGCTGTGTGGCTCTGCGTGGCCTGTCTGTTGCTATATTATTAATATTTTATAATAGCAGGCCAAAACCTGAGACTGCAGTGTTTTTGCCTTTAAAGAGTTTGTACAATATGTGAAAAACTTGACAGAGTAGAGGTGTGGCCTTGTGACGATATGAGGAAAGACATGCTACACTGACTGACTACTGTACAGTGTAGCATGGATAGCAATGTACAGTCACATGGTGCTGGTAGTCAGAATTTACCCAAAGCCAGGCTAACGTCTCTCCTACCAGAGGAGCTCTCACTGTGTGTGTTTGAGTTCCCGTACATAGTCGTCACGCTATGTTACTGTTTGTCAGGACTAAATGTCTAGAGAATATTAAAGATATATCAGTTGCCAGTGGGCATGTGTTGCATTGCCTGCCACAGAAGAAACTACTTAGTATAATTTTTTTCCTCCAGTGTCTCTTGTACAGTCCTTCTTGTACATGCAAATGTCTCCGAGAGAGCTCCTTCTGCTTGTTCCATCCACTGACTAGAGCACTGAGCCAGATTTGGAAATCACATTATGTACTCAGATGTTGGTGACGTTACCAGCATTGTTTGAATCCATGCGTGATAAGTGATAAATAGACTTTTTTTGCATGTAGTTACTCTTTAAGAAGGGCAACATTTTATGCCCGTAGCACACACTGGTCGTGACACGCAGACAGAAAAAGTAGTCAAGGTACAGCAGCAGGCAAGCAAATGTGATGAAATCACAGCTTCTCTGGATGCGTCAGTGTTGCGTCTCTATGCCACCATTATGTTGAATTCATGTGTTTTTAAGCGAGTGTGATAAAACACATTTCAATGAAGCCGTTGCGTTGGCAGGATTGTCAGACAAAAACAGACAATGCCACGTCATCTGTGATGGCCAATCAAATACGTTACATGAATATTAATTCTACAGTTTACCTCACAAATGATAAAATGATGTGATATAAAATATTGTCTTACAGTGTAATAACCCTCTGTACAGTGTTTTGGTGTAAGCTATCAAACCCATGGTTCTATTACTCAAACTCGCCTTTCTGGTTCATATATTGTCTCACCTGTACCTGAAGTAACACGCCCCCATCAATCCAGAGCCTCACAGGGTTTTGTTTTATTTTAGCGCTGTTTTTAGTCTGAACAAGTAAGTCCAGTCGCAGAGCAGTCGAGACCAAGTCTACAGCAGTAGTAGTAACAGCAGTGGCAGGGGTGCCAGTAGTAACAGTAACAATGACATCAGGAGTGGTTTTAGTAGTAGAATCATAGTAGACGGAAGAATTATAAGTTGTTAGTGTGCAATTACTTGTAGTGGGAGCCGCAGTACTGTACTAGCAGTCGTTGCAGTAAAATGAGAGCTGTCTGTTTAAAAGACTGTGTCACTCGTCCTTATGTATGTGACAGATCACTTTCTGTAATCTCCATAGTTCACTATAACGCTGTATACCCAATAAGAAACTTTCCATCAACTCTAATATCACTTAATGTAAGACAATTTATCTTATACCATAAAAATAACTATGGAAAACCACTCTAACTGTAATCATTGTGTCCTATTTAGATCACATAAAAGCATCACTTTAAAAGATAAAATGCATCCAGAGCTGCAGTATTTTGCTGAGGTCATATGGTGTGAGACACATTTAGAATACTGTCTGGCTTAAGAGAACAAGTAATAACATCGCTTTTACTGAAACTCACAATATTGGAGTTACCTAACTAAGCAGTTTTTTCATGTTTGACACAAGTCCGGCTTTGTGAAAGAAAACAACAGGTCTATAAAACAAGCCCCTGAAGCTACAGTAATTCCACAATGCAAGTAAAATTATTTGTTTCCTCCAAAGGGGATTAACCGACCTTTCTGACCACATTACACTTACAGCTGCTTTCTATTAGTTTACACAGATTATCTGATGTAACTCTGCAGAAACCAGGACATGACAGCGAGGTGGGCATGGGTGGAGTTAGAGGGAGAAACTGCACATCAGAGTTTCCGGTACAGTTGCTATTATTCAGGTTTAATCGAGAGGCACTGACTCTGAATGGAAAAACCATCACGTGTTTTGTTTTATATACACTGTATTGACAGTTACAAATGAATTTAACCTCTAAAATGTGTAAGTCAAGTCACATATGTGACAGGACACAAATAGACAGGGGTTTAACACACGTTTTAAATTAATATATGAGTTCTTGAGGTCATCAAAAGCAGACTGTAACCTGGTTCGCAGTGGAGCCGTTGGAATATAAGAAGGTATCATCAACATAAAAATGGACATTTTCATTATGCAAAAGGGACATCAAAGCTTTGTGCTCCTGAAATACAAACCTTATCTTTTTTGAGTTTAGAACTAGCCTTGAATTAATAAGACTTCTGAAGTAGGGTAGGTTACTGAGAACTGGACAACAAGTCAGAAATGGTTCCCACATTTCCAAGAACCGTGGATTCGATAAGACTTGCATTTAGATTCCTAACTTTTAGCAAATTTTAGTGGCGTTCTCATTTGAAATGCAGTGAGCAATTTACAGTCCATAAAAATGTGTCACTGTCAATCTGCAAGGACCTGCTACACTGACCTAATGTCACTTCATTTGTTACGCAGTTCACTAAAAAAAGGGAAAGACGCAGGAAAATGCAACACCTGCAGTAAAGAGGTTTGGTGCGAGGGAGGAAGCAGCTCCGACATGACGAAGCATTTACTTCAACACGCCGTGAATCTGAAGGAACACACAGTGTTCAATATGTAAGACTTGACTTGAGACTCGTCCTAAAAAGACTTAAGATATGACTCAGACTCGAGGTGCGGGACTTGTGAACAATGTTTATTTTTAGGAAATGTCTGATGAGATAGCTGATATTCCCCTCCCTGCGTTACCTATAACTTCCCTCTGTAACATATACAAGGTATCTGCTGCGCATGGCCACACATGAGAGAGGACAACAAACACCGGCAGCTGCTGTGCCATTAATCATAAACTTTGGCTTTAAAACTTTCTACGACAAGGCTGCAGCAGCAGGTGATACAACATTCATTATAACGACGAGTGACTTGAGACTTGACTTGGACTCTAGCTCAGAGACTTGAGACTTGACTTCAGAATCAGAATCAGCTTTATTGCCAGGTATGTGTACACATACGAGGAATTTGACTCATTGCTCGTGATGTGCTTACTCATACAAAATTACCATAACAATAATAATAAAATAATAATAACATAAAATCAGACACAAACTACAGTATAGACAACATTAATATACACACTATGAACAAAACAATATAGACATATTGACAAATAGTGCAGTGATCAGAGTGCAAAGGATTCAAGAGTAACCTATTATTCTCATTATGTACATGTTGAAGGTGGATACGATATACAGGTACACATACGTGCATACATGTACACATGTACACAGTGTGATGAAGCATAGTGCAAAGGATGCTGGAAAAAATAAATAAGACCTATGACCTTATGACCTAAGGTAGGTGTATTAGTATACAGTATATACAATATGACATAGTATGAACAGCACTCACTTGGACTCTAGCTCAAAGACTTGAGACCTGACTTGGACTCTAGCTCAGAGACTTGAGACTTGACTTGGACTCTAGCTCAGAGACTTGACTTGGACTCTAGCTCAAAGATGTGAGACTAGACTTGGACTCTAGCTAAGAGATGTGAGACTTGACTTGGACTCTAGCTCAGAGATGTGAGACTAGACTTGGACTCTAGCTAAGAGATGTGAGACTTGACTTGGACTCTAGCTCAGAGACTTGACTTGGACTCTAGCTCAGAGACATGAGACTTGACTTGGACTCTAGCTCAGAGATGTGAGACTTGACTTGGACTCTAGCTCAAAGATGTGAGACTTGACTTGGACTCTAGCTCAGAGACTTGAGACTTGACTTGGACTCTAGCTAAGAGATGTGAGACTTGACTTGGACTCTAGCTCAGAGACTTGACTTGGACTCTAGCTCAAAGATGTGAGACTAGACTTGGACTCTAGCTAAGAGATGTGAGACTTGACTTGGACTCTAGCTCAGAGACTTGACTTGGACTCTAGCTCAAAGATGTGAGACTAGACTTGGACTCTAGCTAAGAGATGTGAGACTTGACTTGGACTCTAGCTCAGAGATGTGAGACTTGACTTGGACTCTAGCTCAGAGACTTGAGACTTGACTTGGACTCTAGCTCAGAGACATGAGACTAGACTTGGACTCTAGCTCAGAGACATGAGACTAGACTTGGACTCTAGCTCAGTGACTTGTGAGCATCTCTGTCACAATATCTACCTTTGTCCAAGTTTCCACTGGAGTCAAAAATACACAGCAACAAACATTAAAACATTACTAGCGTTTCCTTTAAGACATACTTAAACTGTCTTCTACCAGTGCTATTAATATCTGTCTGTGAACATAGCTGGGATATTAGCTCAATACAATTTAGAGTGATTTGTAAGGGCAATTAAAAAAAACTGCATATTTCTTGTGTTTGTAGGTCTGTCTGGAGGCTGAAAATAGTTTCTCTCTTCTTCTCTCACACACTTCTGCTACTCTTGTACAGCTCATAGGATATCTTGAATTTCCCCCATGTTTTTCCAGCTGTGCTGATGTGATTACTGTGACCCGGTCTGTTGCCCTTTATTGACCACCTCTTGTCCAATAGTGGGAATCACCGTATGTTAGATGATATTTACTTACTGGTGGAAGTATTGAACAGTGTGTTGTAAGATTTTAACTCTAACACATTTTAATAATTTTTACAAATTAATTATATTCTCTCTTAAAATTATTCACTGTAATAGGTAGTATAATGGTACAAAGAACCTGTTGCCTTGGTACTTGGTTCCTAGTTCTACATAGCACTTTCACGCACCGCTAGTACCATGAAAATTTGAACATGAACCTGCAATATATCAATAAATATGACTTCTTTTAAGCTACCATGGCCTTTTTCAAAACGTGAAACCTTAAGAATATAGTTAAAAAACACAATAAATGATAAAAAACACTAAGTCCAAATCCAAAGATCCTACATTTGTTTTCATTAATGTGGACCACCTCCAAAAGGTGGGGGAGTGTTAAAGGAGATTTTGTTTGGTTGAGAACTACTTATTGTTGTAAAACAGTAACACAAATATAATAATATTTTCTATAGCACTTTTCTTAACATAGTTAAAGAGCGATTAAACAAATAACATGACAGACAGTAATCAAATAATACAGCCAAATGTAAAATCAGTTAAAATAATGGCGACCTGTCAATCAGGAAAGAGGATACTCGTATCCACTGCGCTGTTAATTTAACCAGCGTTCTAGGAGATTGCTGTTCATTTCATGTTTCTGTTTATTGTAATTTTAATGCAAATATGAAATAAAATAACGGTGACATTAAATTGTGTGTGATCAGGGCTGCTGGGATGTTCATACAGAACAACATGTGCCAAGTGGTAATGAAGGGGGTGATGGTGTGATTTTCTAGCATGTGAAATATGTGTGTGCGTGTTGCAAGCCACGCTTGAAAAGCTTTTCGATTGAGTCAGTGTGACACATTTATGAATAAAAGACATGAAATTGGAGTGACTGAGATGAACAGGGGAGGGCAAAATCTATCCATCCACCTCTTCCTCTCTCTAAGGGACAAATCCATTACTCCTTCAGCTCTGAAGCAAGCTACCATCATGTTTTATTCCACACAAAATCCTGAGCAGTTACACTGTTGTATATTTCACTGAGCTGTGCAGAGCTGAGCAAGCCGACGGTTTGGCTGCACAGTCAACAGAAGAAAAGACCAACAAAACAAATAAAAAAACAGCCCGAACCAAAACTCTCCTTTAGCAGCGGAGCGTGAAAACACCACGCTCTCCTGCTGCCTTATCGCTCTGCTCCAGACCTCCCAGATCTGAAAGCATCTTTGATGCTCGCTGCTGCATGAACTCCAACATGTGCTCATCATCTTCTCAGTGTGGCTGCGCGGTACAGTGAGGGTCAGAGCACAGAGAAGCAAGCCAGGAGAAACCCTGGAGCCTGAGAGCAACGGCTTCCACTGCTGCTGAGGCCTGTTTCGAAAACTTTACAGATCCCATATAAGTAAATCTGATAGATTTTGTTTCCGAATCCTGATGTTTCTCTTTTCCTCGGTGCCATAGAGCTCCATCATTGGCCAGAAACCAGTGGTGGACAGTATTTAAGTACATTTACTCAAGTACTGCACTTAAGTGCAAATTTCTTTTCATGATACTTTCTACTTCTACTCCATCTCAGAGGGAGATATTGTACTTTTTAATTCACTACATTTATCAGTCAGCTTCTGTTACTTTACAAATTAAGATATAAGACATAAAACATTTGAAGAATTTAATAAACATGTTTTGTTATAAATTAATCTACCATCAACAAGTACAGCTGCCAGGATTATTAGATTGACATTGAAATTAACTGGCAACAACTTCGTGGATCGTGGATCGACATTTTAAGAACATTTCATGGCTCCAGCTTCACAAATGTGAGGATTTGCTGCATTTCCTTTTAATTATTTAAATTTATTGGTAATAATTTTGAGCTTTGTGCTATTGGTTAGACTAAGCAAGCGTTGTGAAGGTGTCACTTTGGGCTGTGGGTAACTGTGACGGCATTTCTCACTATTTTCGGAATTTCTAAAATAGTTTAATATAGAAAATAATCAGTAGATTAATACATAAAAAAATAATCAGTTGCACTCCCATACAAAATAGTTAAAATGAGCTCCAGGTCAAAAATTACAACAGATTAGAAAAAATGAAGAAATAAATAATAAATAATAATAATATAATAAATAATAGCATAACAGTCACAGGACATGCATTTTTCTGCAATGAGTTCTTTTACTTTACTTAAGTAACATTTTAAATACAGGACTTTTACTTGTAAAAGTACTTTTATAGTGTGGTAGTACTTAAGTAAAGGATCTGAATACTTTGTTCATCACTGACACAGACACACACGATTATTAAAAGAATAACCTGTTTATAGTAAATGCCATTGTTTAATAAATAGGAAAGTTTTCCTGTTGTATTTTTTAATTCTGCTTGTCATGTCAGAAACCTCTGACAAACAGAACCACGCTATTAGTACTTTTACTTTTGATACTTAAGTATTTGTTTATTTTCTACTTTTAGTGGAGTAATATTTAGCAAAGGTATCTGTACTTTATACTGAAGTACAGGATTTGTGTACTTGATCCACCACCGCCAAAAACTATTATAAACTTATAAATGAGTCACAGTGCACTGAGTGATCTGTTTCTAAAATGCATCCATGTTTAAGTTTGTCAGCCCTAATAACGATTTGTTGAGACGCACCAAGTTGTCTGTTGCTGAAACTGTCCAGTAGGACCTTAACAATATGTGTGTTACGTCAACAGAAAGCTTCTGTACAAGCGCAAAGTCAAACACCTAACCTCTGCGATCTCTAATTGTCTACCTATCTCAACCTCCAGTCCTCTCAGATCCAATCAATGACTTTCACTGAAACGTTTGAATGCTATTAATCCCCGAGGCTATTACAGAATCAAACAAAAGCACTGAGATAAAAACTACAAAGGGCAGCAGGCTGCAACAGTGTCTGTCCTTGAAACAGAATGAGCTGAAGTGCCCCTGAGCAAGGCAACCGCCCAGGGCTGCCTTTACCCCACGGTGTCGGGGCGTTTCATCAGCACCTCTGTGTCAATACTGCCGCGTTATCTCACTCATAAAACACGCTGAATGGAAGCAAAATGTCAACTTATAAAAGTAATGAGCCGCCAGACGCGTGAGATTAACAGACATCTTCAAATCAGCTGCTTTAGCAGAGAGCTCCAGTCTGCTAATCCCTCCAAATCTGTGATTCCTCCCTGATAATTAGATTAATGGTCGGACGCTCTGCGCCTTCAGGCTGCTCACAACAAAACCAGAGGACGGCTGGAAACAAGCACACAAGCACAGCGCGACTAGAGGAATGTAACTAAGTACTGCATGTACAATTTTGAGGTACTTGTTATTTCCATTTTATAGTAAACTTTTATCTTTATAGATTTTACATTAAAAAACATAATGGTCTTATGAAATACGATACCTTGTTCGATTACATAATACTGTTGTTTAAATGTAGCTCCACTTTGAAAATATAAAAATGCTGCCTACTAGTGTTCTGGTACTCAAGATCGGTCTTAAGACCACTTTTTGATGTTCTTGGTTTCATCTCAGACTCGACCGCATTTATACTGTGTCTTGTCTCAGTCTCGAACATTGAGGACTCGGGTCTTTTATTTCAAGACCAGTCAAGACCATAACTTTGGGAATATCAATAAATTGGTTTTGCATCATCTGATTTATTTGTGAACATCCGAACTTTGATTGGATGTAAAACGTATTGCTTTAAATGCAACCAATAACCCTAATTAAACTTGTGTTGTTCCGTTAACGACCGTCCCCCCTTCCCACGATGGTAAGCATGGAAAAGGAGCGTTGAATAAAAATGCTTATGTTGATTTCAGCTCTTAGCGTTTGTTTTAATGGGAATGTGGATCTTTCAGATCAATCTGAGACGTACGTATGATCTCGTTCCACATTTCACTGTGTGTCATGTAATGTGGGGAACAGGTCTTGGTCTTGACTCAGACTCGCCTAAAAGTCTTGGGTCTTGACTTGGTCTCGGTTTGGGCAGTCTTGACTACAACGCTACACGTTAATGCATCAGTAATAATAATAGCACTCTGTATGGTGCCACTTTGCCGTACCTTTGCTGCTATCACAGCTGCACCTACTAAATGCAGGACCTTTATCCCAGTGTATTTTTACACAGTGGTAATGCTACTTTTACGTCAGCAAAGGATGTCAGAACTTGTTCCACCACTGCTGATTTCAGACACATTTTCCATCTAAAATTTACACCTCTGTGTTTGCACTGCAGGGGTGCTGAATAACAGGGCTATGGAAAGCCAAACGGCTGGAGAATTCATGTGTTGTGGCAACTTTTAACACAATGCAGCGTCACCCGGCAATGCATTAGCCAGTCGAACACATTTCTTTGTAGATCACTTTGTAACCAGTCTTATATCTTCTCAGCTGTACCTGGTGCAACAAGCCCACACCAACGCAGCCTTGTGTTTATAACACAGCGCTATTTTCAGCCTGAACACCTGCTAAAGTGGCAAAGAATTTTTTCTTTTGCCAGTTTAATCAGCTTTGTGCCTTCCAAACATACAAATTGCTGCCATATATTATCTTATCTCATAAATGTATGTCTTTGATGGTTTTTAACGCACCAACTATGTCATGAATGTAATATTTCAGGTGTTTTGTTCTTGCTGGAAATTAAGCTGCATTTCATTTCCTCCGGAACATATTTTCAGTTCTCCCTGATTGTTTTCAATATGTCACCGTCTCACACAGCAGATTGTTACAACCTGGCTTAGCACCTTTGCCTCTCAGTGGGAGTCTGTCAGAAATAGAGTCAAGTGTGGCAGCCTCCTGCAGCCTGATTCTTTGTTTACCTGCCTGTATGACTCCGTCTGTCACACCGAACCTGCTTGGACGGATTTATTAAGAGCTCTGTCTACTGATTCAGGTGGCTTCAGGAGGCTTCAGGTGAGAATGACGCCAGTCCAACTTGTGGGGCACCAAATAGAGATGCTGAGCTACAGGAAGGAGAATATAAACTGTACTAACAGCAGGAAATTACTTCACAACTCAAGGGTTTATGGGCAGTAAAGGACTGATGTAATCTGATAAGCAGCATTTCTTTATGCTTGGAAAGGCAAGCGAAAACAAATAAAGATGCGACTGTGTCTTACTGAACTTCATAGACGTTGGGGCTGTTGTGTTATGCAGGGGCAACAGACAAAAAAACTTGTCAATCTAGTGAACATATTTCCAATAATACCCTCCTTACATCTTCAACTCCACCCAAAATACATCTTCTGACTATACAACTAATCCAACTTCCATATCTCAAATCACGTGGCAGCATAATCTTCCACTTCTCTACTTTCCACATGTGTTCTTGGATGTATTTAGCCAACATGTATACAGTTACCAACCTTTGTTTCTCACAGACAAAAGTCATAATTCGGCAGCCACTAGAGGTCCTTTAAAGAAAATATAGCAGGGATGTGACTGAGGAGGTCGTTTTAAGGGTATTAACTTCAATATCTACTTTATGAAACAATCACTTACAACCAAGACAAGAGTTAGAGGAAGTAAACTTAGATTCTTCCTGTGCTTCTGGAGAGAAGTTTTTCCAAATCACTTCAATACGGTCTGAATTTTCTCAGACTCCCCACCCAGAGGCCATTAGACGAACTGCATCTTAATGCATTTGCTGTTGGCGTCCATGTTCAGCCACAGTCTTTCTGCTTTTATATGAACCCAATTTGAGATTCAGAGAAAAGAAAATCCTGCCTTTGTCTGTGTATCTGACCACTTCCCCACCTTTCTCTATAACTGTCTCCTTCTCTGTCTTTGTCATTCTGGACCTCTAACTCTCCGACAGGAGGCGAAACTGAGAAAAAGGACTGGAAGGGAAAAGACACAGACCAAAAAAACCTTCTCATGTTCTTTTCCACTGCATTCCATTTTCAATTACAGGTACCATCCTGCAGGGTTATTTTTAGCCTGCAGTGGATATCTATAGCCTCTTTTCTGAAGCATCCGTCACAGATGCTGCTGCTGGTCCTTCACCTTTTCTATTATTTACATCTCCATTTAAATTTCTGCTATTTCACTGATGCGCTCATGCAGATTAATTTACCCCTGCAAAAGCAAAATAAGCATCATATTTCTTTATTTTAGATAAAAAGCAATAATTCAATTGGTTTAAACAGGGGCATATTTGCAGTAAACCGACTCTACTCCCGTGTTGTGTACCAACAGTGTGGATTGGTGCATTTTATATTAAATAATTTGGAGACCCAAATTCCTCTTTTCTCTCCCAGAGAGAAGGAGGAGGGAGTTGATTATCAAACCTCTAGCCAAAGCGACCCCAAAGGAGGGGGGTTGAAAGGTTTCTCTCCCTAAGTGCTGTCTCTGAGCAGCCTGATCGTAAAACTGGCCACCTTTTGATGCCACAGCCAGATTACGCGGTGCTTGACTGTTAAACTGACAATGGAACACTGACCAGTGATTAGCCTTTTCCTGAACAGCCGATCAAAACTCTGTAACTCAGTAAGAGAGGGCAGGAAACCCTAAACTGCCCCCCACACACGTAACCATGACAACTGACCTTCCTCTTCGTTTAATTACCTCACATCAAAGGAGATACTCCGTTTCACAGCCAGATGCAAATTGGAGAAACTCCAGGACACCAGGGACAGCCCTGAACTTCTTTGTATAAACAAAGACTGCTGTCTCCCCAAGACTCAAAGCATCACCTTGTTTAATTAAATAATCTTTTAGTTACTTGGTTACGTTTGCCTCCATTTGAGTAGTTATGTTACCATGTTGTTGCTATCTGTTGTTGATATTGTTGCTGAAAAGAATCTAAATAAGTTAATTTTTGCAGTGTTTTAATTTTCATCAAGGTTAATGACATTCCTTCATTTTATGTGTAAACAATGTTTGTTCACAATACTTTCTGACAATTCCTTTAGAAAGGATATGATAAAGAAATGTCATCCTATACTCGATTACTTTGCCAGCTTGAATTTAAGGTTAAATAACTGAATTTCCCAGCTCCTAAGCAAAGATTGTCTTAGGGTTAATCCAAGCTATCCTCATGTGACCCGCAACAAAAGCTTTTGTTCGTTTCAAGCTACTCACGCGAAGTGCCGTGACCTCAGCTTTCCCTCGTTTCAGCAGCTTACTTGTTTTATTTGCTTTGGTTTTGTTTTGTTAAAGTTATCAGTCCATTAAGTTACACTAGTTTTAATTCAAGAACGACCAAGTTTTAAGCTTTATTCCGTCAAGCTAACTTCCACTGATCCCTCCTCGGACCCAGGCACGTGGTCCGCCAGCAGTAACAAAAGACGACTAACACCTCTGACCCGAGATAGGCTTGGGAAGGCCCCACTGCGAGTTTCTCCATATAGCATATTTAATCCTTTAAACCCCTAGACAAATTTAACCAAGTTATCATCTAATTGCATTCATTAGTTGCCGTATGAGTAAAATTCTCCTACAATCAAAACCCACATTCTCATTGTTTAGCCATTGTTTATTTCTCTAGTGTATTTAACCGCATTTTTATATCACCTTAGTTAGTTAATAAATTCACTGTAACCAAGGAATTGTGTGTGTTGCCTATTTCTAAGTCCCTGCCAAGAGAATTTACCCCTTCGATATGAGATTAATTCTCATAAATTTATTAAATCAGTGTAGTTATGCTACACCCGTGATATCTGAGTGGTTACGTGGGAGTGAGGAGGTGTTGGTGCATAAACAAAAGAAATTAGACAGAAGTTTTTTTTTATTTTTACTTTAAGATAGGAGGTTGTTAGAGAAAGTAAATCAGACAGCTGCAGCAGGAGGTATTCCGTGGGGAAAAGGTGAGGTGATTTGTGAAAAGATAAGAGTTCAGTGATTACATTATGGTAAAATAAAACGGTCAGAAACATGACGAGAAACACCACCGTGACAAAAATATTTCTGAAAAACACTAATTTGAATATTTTTCTCTGAACATCCCAAAACACTTATAATAACTGGTGCTGCGTGTTGCATTTATGGACCCACAAACAGGCTAGTGTATTCTTCTTCTACCCTACATGGCTCACTAATGCTCTTGTGGCTGAACTGGAGCAAATCCCTGCAGCAAGGTTCCAACATATTGTGGAAAGCCAGCCAAATGTAAACACAGTTTCAGAAGAAAATGTTTCAGCGAGGTAAACCATAAATGCAAAACATAAAAAGCGGCTGTCAAATGATAATAACATCGAGTGAACACATCTGAGGGAAATCAATCTCCAAGCCAAGATTTGAGAGCACATGAGGGCAGATTTATGAGAACAAAAGTTCTTTAGGGCTTTGTGACGTTTGTGTTTGAGAAATGTCTCGCTACAGAGCACATGAAGCATATGAGTGGAGCTACTGGTTCTAAAAGTACTTTTCTCGCTGGAAATTTGCATATGAAAATTGACTCTTAACCACAACCTCTGTGTCTGACAACTGAGGAACAAAGGAGTATTTGAAAAAGATATATATCCCCATCTCTGGTTTCAGTCTTTCCACCAGATGTTGAACTCTCAAATGTTGCAGCTCCCTTTCAGCAACAAGAGCGTTAATGAGGTCCAACACTGATGTTTGGTGATAAGGTCTGGCTTTCGGTCGGTTATTTCAGTTTATCCCAAAGGTGCTGAGGACAGGGCTCTGTGCAGGCCAGTCAAGTTCTTCCACACCAAACTGGGGAAACAATTTCTTTAGCAGGCTTTGTGCACAGGGGAACTGTCAACCACAAGCTGTTGACACAATGCTGGAAGAATGCTATTGTCTAAAAGAGAACTGTATGCTGCACCATTAAGATTTTGCTTCATTGGAACAAAGTGGTCTAGACCAAAGCAGGAAAAACAGAACCAGACCAAAAGACAGGGTGAGGACAATACTACAGTACCCATGAGCTTTAGCAGCCAAAAGACAATCACAGTTGTATCATGTTCAGAAAGCTTCATCACTGCACCAGGAACAAAAAACTACGGGGACTAAACAGCTTTAAATCAAAGTGGCGAACTATTTATATGCCGTCCCATGATATCACATTGCTGAAATAAGTCACTTTCACATTGCTCAGCAGGTCTTGGTATCAGATCCAATACTAGCCTATTTTGGTCTCCTCTCCGCTTGATATCCAACACCAGAATTTGCAACTGTGCCTAAAAGCCATCGAAGATGTCCTTGTTTTGCAATAATTTGACAGCATACACACTCTTTATCTCAAACAGCCAAAGTTTCAAACACAGAAAAGGTGAACAATGCCCTTGTTTGACAAAGCAATTCTTAACAATTAAGTAAAAGTCATAACATGATGATACTGAACTCATCTTGCATCTGAGGCAGCTTTTAGTTTGATAATATCAACATTGTGAAGGTTGTGAAGGAGTCTATCAGATAACAGTTTCACTCCAGCATAGAAGTACAAAATGTTTGGTTTGACCTTAAAAATGCTGCAGATATCTCTTCATGCAGCGTGTGTGTGTGTGTGTGTGTGTGTGTGTGTGTGTGTGTGTGGATGCTGGAAATCAGGCACAAACTGTCCCAGAGTGCAGAGTAAGCTTCATATTTTACATAATAGCATTTTCCTCCGTTATGCTCCAGCTTCATGCTTTGCCAAAAAACCATAATCCCTCTCTGTGGAGTGGGAGTTTGTGTGCCAAAAAGCTGACGAGATGAAACCACCTTAAATGACAGCGAGAGGCAAGGCAACGAATTTTAGAAACACGTTTCCTTAAAGAACTGAAAAAAAAATAAATGAAATAAAATTAACAGGGAGGAATCTCTGAATGGAGAAACAGCTCCTAGTATTTTTTTGTTTTTTTTATTTATGCCCTTACCACTGATATGCTGTAACTTTCTTGACTCAGAATTTCACTATTCGGAATCTACAGGAAGAGGTTCGGAGCTTCAGAGCAAATTTTTCAATCAAAATTTTCCAACTAAATCCAACTACAACAATACACAAATACATGCCCACATTCTTTACACACATTAATACATAAATATAAAAACACCATCACCATAAATCACGGTTTTAAAGATTTTTTTTACAAGACAATCAGTGTCCTATCAGCAGACAATTGTACCAATGTTTCCACATACAGGATTGGTAGTTAGCCATTTGTTTGTCAAGCCCAGAATTATTTCATTTTCTGAACCTTTAGGCCCGCAAATGCATTCATACATGAGGTTTTTTAAGACAGCATGAAAGGTCACAAACATCTCACTTGCACTACACCATCTTGGTCTCTTAAGTAATAATTTCATTGCATCGTATTATGCTAAGTGTCTGTATATTTATAATTATTATTCAATTTTCTATAATTTAAGACGTTTATTATTCAGCATCGCCAAAATATTTTTTATTATTTAACACGACATCATGTAAAACTGTGAATCTATCTCAAGTTAGTTTATTTTAGATCTACTTAATTTGATTGCATTAATTGTAACTCATTGGGCTGAGCAATAATTTTATTTTGTGATATTGAAAAAGATAGGCCTATATTGCATTAATATAATGATAATGGTTTTCGCCATATTCTCCAGTGGAAACTGTCTATTAACATCCGGCCACCCAACACCCAAAAATTTCATGAATCACAATCTTTTAAGAATTACTTAGACCTATTATGCTCTCCTACATTTTATGACTTATCTACAATGTTATAATGTTGGATGTTCATGTTAAACATAGCCAAAGCTTCAAAAAAATGGTTAAAAGTTAAAGTATTTATAAGAAATCACTGCAAAAACCTCAGATTTCCTCCTGTTCTGAACGTTCTGTTTTGAACTGCTTTTCTACCAATGGCTCCGTTCTACCTAATATGGAGCCAGATGGAGCCGGTGTTCCATATATGGTCATTTGCTCCCACAGCAAGGGCACAACAACGCTCAGTCTGCCTGTTCTGCCCAGCAACAACAACAGCCTGGAAACATGCTTCAGGTCTTGGCCAATCAGAAGACGAGGACAGGAGCATCTACAGCTTGTTTCAGACAGAAGCTGAAATGAAGGCCTACATGAAAAGTCATTATAAGAAAAAAAAAAATAGTTCAACATTTGGTACTTACCCTTATTGTCTTTCTTGCCGTGCGTAAGATAACACATTTGTACAGTAAATATAAGGCTAAAACCATAGACTGTTTATAAGAAATGGACGTAGTCATCGTGACGTCACCCGTTGGTTTGTGGACTGCCGTTTTGAAGCCTCCAGTTTGGCCGATAGGGCGCCGCCATGTCGAGTTTTTGCAACCAGGAAGTGCCCGGAAGTGACAATATGGCGGCGCTAATGGCCGTGTGCAGAGCTAGCTAGCTTGCTTAGCTAGGTGCAACTGTAACTCACGTTAACTGTCATTTTAACAAGGCTGATCATTTTGTCTAGCGAACAACAATCTTAACCTCACCAGAGAAAGTAAACAGCCGACTCCTAATACGCTTTTTCAACGGTGCTGGTTAAATTTACACAGCGCCGAGGGTACGAGTCGGCTCTAGCCTTATTCACAGGTCGCCATGGTAACGACTTGTTAATCATAGATAACCCTGCCCTGAAACATACTTTGCTTTGTGGTCTATTTTAAAATAAATGGGACCATAATTTACTAAATGAACATCATTTTGTGTTGAAGAAGACTTGAAACTAGCGACTGAGACCATAAACTCATCAGGAAAGTGTTTACTGAGGGAATAAATCAGCTGAGAAGTAGGGTCATTTTCCCATTATTTCTAATGGAGCCAGACTTCTTTTTGCAACCAGAAGAGTCGCCCCCTGCTGGATTTTCAATAGAATGCATGTTTCAGGGTCTTCCACATTGGCTTCATATTGTAGACCGGAAGCTTGCCGCTTGGCTAAAACCAAAAGCTGATTAGCTTAGCTTAGCATTAGAATTAGCAAGATTGCTTTTTTTTTTAAATCTGTAAATAAACAAGTGTACTCAGTCTCAAGAAACAGCAGGAGAAGAAGGCAGTGAGGGGTTAAATCAGGCAGGATCATTCGAACTGATTGATAGTTGTGAGGTCTTAAAATGTCACAACTGTTGTCCTCTGGTCGTCCTTGTTTAGCCCCCGTTTGTCTTTCTGATAGATAAAGTCTCATAAATGTAATCTGAGTCCCGACAGGAGGAATTTTGTGGTGAGGAGAATCAGAGGACAGCACGAAGAGATTAAAGGTCACCATCACCGCTCCTAAACTCCACTGAAGGCATCTTAGTGGACGGACAGAGGGGTGAAATGTGCTCGAAACAGGATGAAAGGCTGATTCAAAGCTCCTGAGTCAGAGCGCTTGCAGACCCAGTCGCACATCCGTCTGTTTTAAGTTGTGAAACCGAGACCTGTTGGACATTTGGTGCAAGGCGTCACTCATCATCGCTGCTGCAGAGGAGAAAGTGACACGCTGACAGCTTAGGGAACCCACTGACCAGAAACAGTGCAGGAAAAAGGCAGATTTCTGGGCTGCGACTTTTAGTTCACTCTGAATACTGGAATAAGATTTTGGGCTCTGAGTGAGAGCTCACAACTGTGGTGTGAAGATTCTTAGTTCATTCTTAGTTCACAACTTGTATTTCTCTGCAGGTCTGACGGTTCACAGCAAAAAGACTTGATTCATGTAAAAAGATGGAGATTAAATACATGTAGGAAGCAGGGAGGACTGATTTTGCATGTTTTTGTCACATTAACTATAAATCACATCATCGTAAATGCTGACTATTTTGTTTCTGGATAGATTTCCCACCATTCTTGCAACCTATGTTTTAACGTCATGCCAGAACCCTTTGAAAGATACATGACTAAGATATTGTACGTACAATTTCTCTGCAAATATCAGATGTATGTGAGAAACAACCAGTTTAACATTTCCCTATTAAAAGTGACCAAAAAAAAAATCTTTTTGGAGTTGATTTCCAGAAAGTGCAGTTTGAGGATCAACCCTGTCTTCTAGAAATTAGGTTTATATAAGCTACGTGTAACTTACAACGTAAACATTTTAGAGAAAAACGTACTACGGTGACAATCCATGTAAGAGCTGTCAACCTCATGGTGGCTTTAGAGGAAAAAGGCCGGAGATCACTAAAGTCAGAAGGATTCATCCTGTGGAAACAGTGAATGTCCGTACAAAACTTCATGGCAATCCATCAAATGGTTGACGAGATGTTTTTGTCAGGACCAAAATGTCACTAGCATGGCTAAAATTAATGTAGCAGAGACCGAGCTATTCTGACTTCAAGCTCCAAGAAACACTGGACTACACTTCCCATAATGCAACATGACAGTGTCTTTCGTTAGATCGCATCAAAGTCCTTATAGAGTCAAGTCCCACCACAAAGCAGTTATTTCGGACAAACAAGATTAGTCCCGTATCTAAATATATAAATACCCACAGCATATACTTCTACTACGCATGTGCAAGGTTTCACAACACAGACTTCATTTACCGCTCTATCCAGAGTGCCGGTGACATGACGCCATGAGGGGCAGCACATGTGCTTACAACCGCCATCTTTGGCGTTACGGGCTTTCCCCATAGACTTCTATTCAGGATTCTTTAAATGGTGTGTCTCTTTCTTAAATCACCTCTGACCGTATGCAATATAAAATGTGTATCTTCCATATATTATTTGAGCTCCTGTACTGTGTAAGTGCTGTGAAACTGCATGGCTGTCTTAAACCAGTTAGCTTAGCTTAAATCCTTTCAGCTTCCATACAGTATTTGTCTCTGACATTAGTGCACAGCAAAGTATTTTGAAGCTGTGTCAGGCATAAGGAGAGAGAGGCAGCAGGGTTAGCTGTACCCCGCCAGCTCCCAGATGGTCTGAGAAGGATGTGTGAAGCGTGAAAGGAGGACGAAGGAAATACAGAGGGAGAATAATATCTGTCTCTCTCTCTCTCTGGTTTCCTTGGAAGTTTTGGTTCTGTATACATCTGTCGACCCTCAGAACTATGATGCTATTCTGCTCACAAAGGGCAACTCAATTAACCAGAACTCATTTAAAAGATTAATACAAAATAAAATGTTAAAAGCAAAGGCTAGGCTATAAGGATGGTTTATGTACAGAGAGCTGTAGATCTGTCTCCTCTGGCTTGGACAGGACTTCTGTAACAAAGCTATGTACATCGGGCCACTATCATGTTCAAATAGCTGCGAGGCATCGAGCGTCAGGGGCTGATTTATTGGAAGCAAACAGCCGGAGAAAGCAGACCGCCGACTGTAAGGAGCTGCAGGCAGAAGATGTCTTCCTCTGCACAGTATGCAGGAAGAAGAAACATGAGGTTCCACCCCGCTGTTTTCTTTTTGTAGAATTGAGTAATGCACATTAATTGAACTGCCAAGTGGAAACAGCATCAATCTTTACAGTTTCACAAGAATGCCAAAACATGTTCACGCTTGCTTAAAAGCAGAAAACATTTTTCCTGTTAAATATAAAATGGGATAAATTGCGACAAGTAGGCTCATCAGATAAATTCTCATTAAAGTATTTATATCCGTAAACACCAGAGGAAGCTGACTCTTGATTAGGGGTGAATGGCAGCTTCGTTTGGGCAAATAAACACATGTGACTGTTATTTTATATAGTATAGTAATAGTATATATTATATATAGTTTATTACTGACTGGAGGGCCAACACATCGTCAAAGTCCACACTGCAATGCTGTCAGCTGCATTATATCAGCAGTTCTAGGCCCACAGTCATGCAACTTGTATCTTGGTAGGATTTGGCTGCATCTTCTGTGGGCTGAACTGAAACATGTAAACCCACCACCAGACAGCCGTCTTGATTTATAAACGATGATGTTATCTGGACTCCACAAACCCAATCAACATTTCTCAAGCAAAGTACAGTGCATCATGTTTCAACACACACTACCATACAGCTCCTGTCACTATATATTAGTTTTAAAGCCTGAATTAACTCCTTTTTTAGCCACTTGGGGCTAAGAGCAAAACACATATGACATATTATCCCCTAATAAATTTGATATAGCAAACTTGTTATGATACATGTGCTTATTTGTAAGCAAACCACATTAGCATTTACATTAGTCAATATTTTTTATGTCTGGTTTGGTGTTTACCAACTCCTGAGGGAAATATCTGTCTCTGTAGTTACTGGATGTTCAACTTTCTTCACCAGTTAACTGTCTCAGCATGTGCATGTGTATGCTGTGTTTTTGCTGTTTTTTTGTTTTGTTTTTTTTCTCTGCAATTAGTTGCCTGCTGCTGCTGGAAATGAGAACAATGAGACTGAAAGTTGTTAGCCATAAAATTAAAAATAAGGAGGTGGTGAGAAGACGCTGAACACCTCTGTAAAGCTGAGACTGGTGACAATTATCTGTGGGTTCATCACTGTGGGCGGCATCTTTCACATGCATGTAGTCATTTGACAATGATAGTATAAAAAGTATTGATTATAGCAGCTTTGAAGATTTCGGTTCTTATTGATTTGGTGACACATTTGGATTTTGGTGCTAACAGCTGGTGTATTTTAGTAATCTGGTTACAAATGACACGTGCATGTCACTAAGAAAACTATCAAGTAGTGTATAAACAGTGCTGGGCAGTAACGCGTTACTCATAATATTACTTTTCCCAGTAACTAGTAGTGTAACTAATTACTTTTCTAAAACAGTAATATTATTAAAGTTACCAATGCAAGTAACGCTGCGTTACTCGCTACTGAACGCACCATCCTTGATGTCAATCCACGACTGTGCAGCAGCTCAGCGGCACCGGACCTCCTGTTGTTCATGTCTGCTGAGAGCCAAACACGAAAGGAAGAATGAGGGGGAGAGGCCATTACTGTGTCACAGTCTAAAGTGAAATTTATACTTCTGCGTCAAATCGACGGCGTAGCCTCTGCGTAGCCCCCTTCCCTACGGCGTAGCCTGACGTGCACCTCCTCAAAAATGTCGACGCAGACCGTAAGCTCTGTGATTGGTCTGCTGGGTAGCCTTGCAATGCCTCGAAGCTGACAGGAAGTGCCCCGTGCTTTGAAGTAACTTTTACTAGCGACCAAAAAGGCAGCTGTAGCACGGCGGCTCAATATATTTGTCCGTCGCAACCTGAGCAAAATGACTCGTTTCACTATCAGAATGTGATCCATTCGGTCGGTAACATTTGAAAAGGCTACACCAGCCGCACATTTACAATTTTACCCCCGTTCACATTAGCAGAGCGCTACACCAGAAGTTAGCCTGATCGGCTGGCAAAAGTCAACACAGTGGACGCTGTAGCACTACTGCCGACTAGCGGTTGGGGGTGTAATTGCTGATTGACGGACACATGGACGCACAAGTATAAATGCCTGGCTACGTGCTTAGCCTACGGCGTAGCTACACACGTAGACCCTACGCAGGAGTATATATCAAGCTTAAGATGTACAGAACATTGTCGACATTGTGAACATTGTGAAAGTTTTCAACCGCGAACATTTCTACATCTGATTTATTGAAGGATCTGCTGAAGCAGCACAGCAACGTGAAACTCACAGAAGGAAACTCACTGATGCTTGGATTCGCCGGGAGAGAGTGGCGTGAACATTTTATAACTGCTCTTATAAACAGGCTACATGTGCAGAAAAATAGTAGTTTAAAAGATTTACTTGCTTTATTTTTTATTTCAGCCGGTGGTGTAAAGAAACGTTAGGCCTAGGCTATATGCTCTGTAAAACCCACACTCCCTGCTGCTGTAGAATAAAATATTAGTTAAAAAGTCGGGGGAGACTGTTTTGTTTGGTGGTGAAGGGGGGTGTGAAAACAGTGTTTCCCATAATTAGCCTATAATTTGGATAATTATCAACGCTGACCACCACATGTTGATTTTCTAATTTTTTTTTGTATTTAAAATCATATTTGATTGAGGAGCTGTATTAAAGAAGCAAATTTTCCTGCAGCACCTCCTTGCTCACTCGCTCGCTCTTTCTCTCTCGTGAACACTGCTGCACAAACCTGTCCAAAGTTAGAATATACCCCCCCCCCCCCCCCCCCCCCC
>NC_060172.1:8216878-8267841 GCF_021292245.1 Micropterus dolomieu
TTGCACAAACCTGTCCAAAGTTAGAAAATACCCCCCCCCCCCCCCCTTCTGTGGAAACACTGGAAAGTAATAAAGTAACGTAACTAGTTACGTTTATCACCCAGTAATAATTGGAGTTACTTATTGGAGTAATAAGTAACTAGTAATATATTACAATTTAACTTGCCCAACACTGTATATATGTCCATGATATTCTTGAATTTGCTGTAATAGAATCAAAAAGTGGGCTTGGCTTAATGAAAACTGAGGATAATAACTTTACGAAGCATCACAGATGTCAGCTTTAAAAAGGCAGATTTAATGAATGGCGTTCAATGAAGAACATTAAAGCCTTAATAAATACTTAATTTACACTTAGTAAATACGTTTGCATGGTTGGATGGATCTATGTGGAAGGAGTGAGGATAATGTAGGGAGTAGAAGGAGGAGGATGAGACTAAAACAAAGACACAGAGGGAAGTGCAGCACACTGCTTGTATCCAGGCAGAGGCAGAAAACCTGTGAGGGAACTACCCAGAATGCCCCTGTGGACTCGCATAAGCTGCCACCCTCCCTCCGCTGAAACACACACACCAATAAGGCAGAGTGCTTAACTCAGCAAATTGCGGGCCAAGCTGCTATCACTCAGGTTTGTCTCTTGGCTCTCTTGTTTTTCAGTCTCTGTTTCTGAGTGGTACATTTTAAATGGCTTATTTTACATATTGAATATTGAACTGATACCCAGAGAGGCTTACACATTTTTGAGTTGTGCTTTTCATTATGCTGTTATTTCGATTCAACATGAGGGTCCATATTCTGATATATCCTTTGTGACTTTTGGTAGAAAGACAAAGCGCACAAAAATAGTTCATAGATCATGTAGATCATGTTTGTGACCCTCAAGTTATTGCACCGTTATTGTGTGTCAAACATAAAATAAAATGTTAGCCCAATCATATGACTGACTTGAAAACACAACTACTATCTGTAGACAGAGGGGAAACCCCAAAGACAAAACATAAAACAAGCCAAGTGAAACGATTGGAAGTTACAATTTATCAATAACTGGCTTTTCCTGTAACCGATCATTGATGTTTTTCGATCAAGCTTGGATTATTTGAAAGATCAGACTGACAACTCTAAATTAAAACTAAAGATTTGAGATTTAACTCGTGACTTTGGTGATTTCCCCTTCGCTTTGGTGACTCTGATGTGAATAGGATGTCGCAGACGTTTGATTAGTGACTTGTACATGACTTTTGGAACTCGTACATGACTCGGGCAACTCAAAAATGGCTTTAGTGACTTATACATGACCTTGGTAACTACGGCAGTTCACTTGGATTCATCGTGAAACTCTTTCTGTGTCTCAACCACAGGACCCACACGCTGCTACTTTACGTAATCTACACATACGACCAATGCAGCGCCTCAAACGTTCAAAGTGGCATCTAATTCCTAACACCTGTTGTGGTTTTGTTGTTTTCCTGGCAGGACTTTCTTTTTCTTCCCGAACCACTAGTTGGTCGGATCCCTGTGGGATCATGCCGGCTGGTATTGGTTTTGAAAGTTTTGGTGTGCCACCAGCATTGCAGCTAGGAGCAGCAGAGGAAAGAATTTGATTTATCTTTATCAGGTAGACAAACTGTTCCGTGCTCCGCTCGACTGAAAACCACAATGAAACAAAACTGAGCCGCTGGAAGCAAACAAGCTCACAGAATACACAACAGTACGGAGAGGAGGACAGAGCGAGGAGGAAAATGGAGGGGGTTTCACCGTATACAGTACAAAATGTGAGGTGATATCTGAATGTGCTGCCCAATGACACTGAGATAAACACCAGACCGAGGGAGGTGGTTAGGTTGACTGTAGGTCCTTTTCTTAATTAAAACAGGCACACAGACATCAAAAACACGTAATTCTTTAAGCATTTTTCTATTTCTCATTTGAACTGAAGTTGTCAAGTGAATGTCAGGATCCTCGGGCTGCTAATAAAAGCCACAAATGTGAAACCACGACATAAGGTCCAGGTCTGACTGCGCCAAGACAAAAAGTGTGTTTTTTTCTGCTCATAATATCCAATTACTCTTTGAAAATGTTTGATAACCACTACCACCAAATGCTAGTGATGTCTGAAAACAGAGATTCTGGGCAGGACATACAACAGTTTCTGCTCAAGAGACACAAAAATGGAAAGCCACCAAAGAAAGGCAATAATGTAGTCGACGAGATCAGACAAAGTTTATGTCGAGCAAAGTGGCTAATTTTGATTTTGAAAAATTGATGGCCTTGAGCGAACAATTGATGGCCAGGGACAATTCACAAGAATGGAGGATTTTGTCATCAGTGGACTTGAAACCTCACATCAAACTTATGCTAGGACTACGTGGGGAGTATTGCGTAAAGGCCGAGAGTCGTAAAGTTATATGAAATTAAGATATGAGCATTCAAAGTAACAACGTTGCAGCCTGCCATACCCCATTAAACTACATGCATATCTGTTAAAACTTGTGGAATAGTTGTGAGAAGGAATAAAGAATGTGTAACTCACTGTCAATTTAAAAAAAATTAAGTTTAACAGTATATTATACATATTTTATTCCATCCTGCTGTCATGTCAGCTGTGAAGAGCAATAGGGAGTAGCAGTCTTTTAAATAAAGCTCCTCTCGGTCTCCTGTCCTCCAGGGCTCAGAGCCGAAGCTTTCACCCCTGCTGCGACCGGGCATGTACAGCCAAATCTTACGCTGCACACGCACTCCGGCCATCCAAATCCCCATTTAACACCAGGACATGACAGACTAATGGAGAAGGGTGAGGAGGGAGAAAGGAGGGAGGGAGGACGAGGCAGAAAGAGGCCGACTACCCCCCAACAGTCACTGAGCCTTTGGCAGGAAACCTGAACAATCCCCTTAACATCAAACAGGGCTGCAGACAAAGCTACGAGGATCACAACTGCATCGCATTATGTGGGGAAATGTCTTATTAACATACTGTAAGACAGACCTGCTCGCAGTACATCCAAATACATTTTAGACTCTTAATGGAGTCTAAAACTTTCTGCGGATGACGCTCCTTTCTTTCTCTATTCAGCCATGGCGACTATCGCTGATCATGCTAACTGCTCAGGTCCAAACAATTTTGTTTTTCTCTCACATTTAACAATATATAAATAATGCATAACAGCCATTTGTTCACTCTGTGAGGACAGGGTTCACTTTTAAAATGCATCATGCAGTTTCTGGTGAAAGTGCAGATGTGTTGATCTGAAACGAGCTGCCTGCAGCTGAATCCACTGAGAGGGAAAGAGGGAGCCTTCAAAGGCTCTACACAATACAAAAGACCATCAAACACACACACACACACACACACACACACACACACACACGGCTGCACATGCATGCACACATGTAAGCGTCCAGGTGCATTTGAACTTGTGCGTGTACGTGACTGTACACACATATCCACAAATGTTAGAACCAAACACACAGCAGCAGCATTTCATCTGTCCTCCGGTGTGTGTTTTTGTTCACCTGAGGCCTCAGGAAAGCACTGAACAGTAATTCCCTGTTTCTCTACACTCTTTAGTCTGCAGGGAGAGAAAATTATCACCCTGCAGGCACAGAATAACAGGCGTAGAAACAAGATTTTTATTTAGTATCCAGACTTTGTTTCATGGTCTGTAAAAATACATTTAGCATGAAATCAGACATCAGCATGCTTGGATTCATTTCACCCTTTAAAGGAAAGTAAATAATAAATTACAGTACATATATGCAAGTTTCATCTCATCAATCACGGTCAAATAAGAATAATCTAATCTTTTTTACAGCAGAGACAGACAGGCATGACGACAGGCAGACATGAAGGGGATCAGCTGTCTGGGTGCGCAAAGAGGCAAAATCAAATCAGGGCCATGTTTCCTTTCCAAGAGACAGCATAAGCTAAATCATGCAGATTCAGTCCCGCCAACATACTGGAGGCAAACTGGCGCTCAAGTGCTCCACATAACAAACTAAACAACCTCCTGTCTCCTCGAAATGACATGTTCATACTACTAATTTGTTTCTGACATATATGTTTAGCAGAAAACATAACTGCTGAATTGGTTGGCAATAGGCCTGGGCGATATGGCCAAAAATGTTATCACGATAAAAACATTTCATATTATTCAGTATTGATAATTATCACAATATATTTCGTTCAAACTTAAAGATTGATTTTGCCCCTAAATGAAAATTGAAGGACCAGATGGTTAATTATGTGGTTTAAACTTTTCTTTATGGTCAGAACGTGACAAACAGTGGATCACTTCACAGATCTGAGGTAGAACATTAAAAACAATAAAGATAAAATCTTTTTCAACAACAAGATTAGTAAATCTTTTTCACAACAAAATAAATATCTTAATAGAAAATTCAAATCCAAAGGGATTACTGCACATATCTCACAGACAACACTAATTATGAACATAATCAAGGCACTATTACCTTTCTTACTAAACATATTTGCTGTTGCAAATTAGTAGAGATGTCCTGAACTGATCCAGGCCAATGAGGGTGTAATTAATAGCTTGGTATCAGCTAAAATAAACAGATCAAATCTCCTTTTTTGCTGGCACTGACCGTCTGCAAATTAAGAAAAATGACAATTTTCCACATGATACATGAGGTTAAAGATCATATTTGTTTTGAAATTGAGCAGAGGCCCTGTTGTCCCGGAGCATGTGCAACAAGAGTTTTAATAATTAAAAGGTAGTGCACCATACCTTAGAGTTAAATTTTTTACCCTTTTTACTTAAGATTTCATTAAACTCCAGATGAAGTTGCTATTTATTTTCAACAATCTGTTGTTCTGACAGAAACACAACAAGTATCGGGGGATGCAGAAGTATGTCTGCAGGGGTTTTCCTGTGTGAAAATGAGGCAGATGGTCTCCTCAGAATCCTATTGTGTATTGATTTAGTGGAGTCAGACAGAACATCAGCGCACTCATTGGACTGTAGCTCTTACACAGAGGAGTGCTGACTCTTTATGGACAGCACTCCAAGTTTGATAAGTCAAGCTGTGCTCAGCTATATGTGTGCCAGCGCGCCTGACGGGGCTTATGGGATTGGATGGAGAGAGACAGAGAGAGAGAGACCTTGACAGTGAACGTACGTGAAAAGCTGCAGGCTGCTTCACTCTGAGTGCAGTCAAACTACGTGAAAGCAACACTCAAAAGAATTACTTCAGTTTGTTTAAGTGGTTCAAGCTGCTCTGTGAATAATTATCTGTCAGGTCATGTGACTTCTCTAACATAGACTCACCCGGATCGTGTTGTACCTGAAACTATCTTCTCAATAATAATTTTGTGACTCCATTTCCAAGACAGCCTTTTTAAGATATAGTTCCAACACTTTGGGAAATATCCTTCTTTTCTTTGTGAGAGGGAGATGAGAAGATCAATATCACTTTCACTCTCTGTGAGTCATAAATATGGAGCTGGAGTCAGGACATGGTTAGCCTAGCTTAGCATAATGGCTGGAAACTGGTGCTTGAGTTATTTCTTGACACATTTACTCTCAAAAATAAGTTTTCCTTTGACTCATGTGCCAATATTGCAATCCAGTGGTGGGGGATGTATTCAGATTATTTACTTAAGTATTAATAGTAATACTACAGTTTTAAAATACTTCTCTGCTGCTAAAATTCCTGCATTTAAAATCACCATCAACAGATTGTACTAACAAAATAAAATGCATTCACTACGCAGGTAGACGCCTTTCAGAGAATAATATTATTACATATAATGGAATATATTATAGTTGTCGTAAACAACTAGGCTATTTAATGTTGTTCCTGGTCAGAGCTGAAGTACTACATATTCTGTATAACAATATATTGGATTTCATATGCGGGAAGCTGTCAGATACATGTGGTGGAGTAATTAAGAAATACTCAAGTATATACAAATACATCAGAATTATGCTGTCATATCACTAGCAAACTCTGGCAAACACAAGTGGTTCTCAACATGAGGGTCGGGACCCATATGAGTTCCCTGGATATATCTGAGGGGTCACAAGATCAATAAATAAGAAAGAATTTTATTTTTCTATGTATTTTTCTGACTTTTCTGTAATTTTTGCTTTGTTTTATGAAATACTGGATACTTTCACCTCTTCAAGTAAAACAATTTGAGGAGGATAATCACTCTTTGTATGCTGACCACTCGTGTTTTGAGTAGGCCATAACCAGCAATAAAGGTTCACAACCTTTATCATTATATAGCCTAATATATGTGATTGAGTAATGACTGCTATATTTTAAGGGGCAACCAGGACAACCACTGGCATACACTGCTGAGTGATATTACTATACAGTAGGTTATAATAATCATCATTAAACAGCTGTATTCGTGAATGAGCCAACCTGCTCTAAATTGTTGCATGAACTAAAATAACACCATGCTGTCGCTGATGCCGAGTTAACAGCGCAGCTCTGCTCAGTCTCTCTCTCTCTCCTGATCCAGGCTAGAGGAATTAATCACTGACAGACATTTTAATAGTATTACCACATGTGGAGAGAGAGGGGGATGGAGGAACGAGTGAGAGAGTAAGAGGAATATGTATGAGTCAAAAGGGAGACGTTTCAGGCACAAAGAAAGGAGGGCAGCTGGAACCACGGCGGAACTAAACCACTGCACACTCTTCTTTCAAATCACTCCCTTTAACCCACATAACTGAGCAAACCGCTGGACCTGAGCCGCCATACAACAACCACCTGTGTCTGACAAGAGAACTGGCATGGCACTGGAATAATTCAGTGCAATATTTAGGTGATGAGATGCAACATACTCTCTTTTTTTTTTGTGCAAAAGAAACATGTTTTGTTTTTGTTTTTTTTGTCCCAGTTTATAATTTGGGTTTAAATGAGGATATCAAGATTTCTGAGTCATCATTCAGCTAAAAGTGGAAGAGGTCCCACTGTGGTGCCTGGTGATGATACCACCCGGTGCTACTGTACTTTGTTAGCAAGAAGCTACCGAGAGAGATTATGAGCCAGGACACTCGAATGTCATCTGCTCACATTTTTTATGAGCTGTTCACATTTTACTGTCCAGTACTGCATTAGATACTCATTTATCTCAGAGTAATGTTTGTTTGTTTAAAAGCCTGAACAACATCCTCTGCTTTGATCTATATGACATCATGGACCTCTTGTAGGAGGTTGAGGATGGTTAGGCCAACAGAGTGGGTGACTTTGACATGTGAGACCAACAAGTCGACACACAGTCTTGGTTTTGTGTGCGTTCTTACGATTAAAATATAAAATAAATAAAAAGCGGTTCATTTTGTCGTTATGTCTGTGGTATCCCACCTCAGCACTGCACCATGTAAAAATAGTTTTATTTCTGTCACTTGTTAGTTATCCACCCATCTAGTCTTACCTTTGTAGTTTTTTGTGAGCAGCATAAAGGAAACTACAACCTAATCTCGTTAAACAACCCTTTGTTGTAAAATGATAAATAAATCTACCTTGTACAACACTGTGGTTAAGGTTCGGTTAGGCTTAGGCATAAAAATACTTGGCTAGGTTTATGGAAAGATTGTGGCTGACTAATTTGTTATGGTTTGGGAACCTTTGCCATGACGGTTACAGGAGTAAATGTCATGTGTTGAAGTCCGATGTTTTAGTGATCCATCCATTCATCTCGACCTCCTCGTCATGCAGACTTTGTTCCGCTCTGTATGAACGTCACCTTGCTGACGTCATTGCTCAGTCTCATGACACTACCGTTTGTTTCCCGTGTCCCACTGATCCGAAATTGGTCATATCTTTTCTTTTAGCTGTCATTTGTACTATTTTTTTATTTACCCATGAGAGAAGATTTTTATTTTGCATGTGGACTGGTTTAAAATGCAGAGAAGGAGCAATAGATGAGCTCATACGTACATATATATTTGTTTCCCTTCAGGGCTCCCACTCAACATGCTCTTACTCTGGTAGCTGTGTATGTCAGACGGTATATTGGTCTGATCATGCAACAACAACTACTGCCAAATCAGAGCTGCACTGCTGCCTCTCCACAACAACTGACCCCCCAAAAAAGGGAATTAAAAATACTATGAAATGAAGAGCAAAACCTTAAACCCTCACTGACACCTTTCCAAAAATCAATTCAACACATCCTTAGTTACAGTCTCTCCTCCTAAAAACCTATCCTCTGCTTTCATCTCAATCCATTTCACAATAATTGCCTGTTAAACTCATTAAATAGCAAGTATTGCTTTTCTTTAAGAACAAACTATATTTTAAACACCCTGCACCTCTTGCAGAGCCTGTAAGCCGCGGCGCTCCCTTCCATAAATCACCTGATATCTTCTGTAAATCCCTAAGCCTCAGCCGTCAACCAGCAAACATATGATATGAGGAGACAGAGAGCGGCCTCAGCAGAAGTGAACATTTCATTGGTGGGGGATGGCTGCATGAATACGGCTTTATTTCTGTGGATTATAGCACATTTTTACACCTGGAGTTCACGTCAAGTGGAGGGAGACTTCCTCTACTAAAACATGATATTCTGGGAGAGAGAAACAAACATTGAGACAGAGATGGAGCAATCTGAATTTAATTACAGTGAAAATTAAGCCAGGCAAGAAGAAGATGACGTGGAGGAAACAGATGGATAATGATAAGCGATAAAGAGAGGAGGGAGATGAAAATAAAGAGAGAGCTCCACGGGGTCCATGAGTCTTCCAGGGTATTTTCTCTGTGCCGTTCTTCACAGAGCTGAGCAGAGAAACAGGAAGCTTTTATCCCAGAGCTTCACAGAGCCGCCACTAAATCACATGGAGGCTGATCCCCGTCTGACAGACCTAACAGGAGAGTCTGAGATGGATGGAGAGGAGAGGCAAGAGAGGGAGAGAAACGAGGCAGAGGACGACAGGTCCGTGTGAAAACACCTCGTTCATCACAGCTTGGTTTTCAAATAAAACCCTGACACACCAGTACCTGTAACCTGCAGGCTTTGTTTATCATTATCACCTTTATTGCTGTAGGTGTCATGCTAGTTTTCACAGCTACAGAAAGCCCATGTGAGCAAAGCTAATGTCAAGGTGGATGTCTGAGTCATAGGGTGCGTTTAAGTAAGCATTTGCCATGCCCTCCTCCACCTCCCCCAGCACCCCTGGAAGGTAACAGTTTCTTCAACAAATGATTGCAGGTAATCAAAGTCTTCATATTTATATTGTACTGTAATAACAAAGTTACATCGCTTTACAACACAGTAAAAAATTACACACTTTCTGGAGCACATTTCATCTTGTCGCTTCTACCTGAAGCTACACGCCCACACCAAAGCAGCTCCTTCAAAGATTTCCGATTCAGCATTATACACCTTTTTAAACATTATCTGAGTTGTGTTGGGGACACTACACTTTTGTTGGAAGTACCGAAGCTACTCATATAAACAAGCTTAACACATTAAATTAGGGCTGCACAACATATTGTTTCAGCATCGTAATGAGCCCCTGTGCAATAGTCACATCTGAAGATGAACTGAAGAAGTCTCTTGGGTGAGGGACAAAACGTCTTCTAGTATCTTCAACCAAGTCCAGTTGTCCTTGACTTCAACCTTCGTTGGATAATAGTCACATTGCAGGAAGTGCACTGTCAAACAAGTTAAATTAACTCATCCACCTCAACATTTTTTCTGCTTGATACAAAAAGGAAAACTCACACGGTTCTCATTTTCCATGACTAATCTACAAGAGAAGTCTGACTGATGGAACTAATTTACTCCAATGTTCCTGGATACACAGAGATTTTTGCTAGTGATTAACAAGCAGGCTCACAGTGAAGCACCAATCACAATATTGTTCTTGATCAGTTTATCAAACAACCAAAGTAGGCCCCGCCCCCTTTAGTTGTCATCAACAACTTGAAAATAAGCAAGAAACAGGAGAAAACCACCAAAACAGTGGATTTAGTTGCAAAAAGGTGGGGCGGTTGGTGTATGGCTGCCCACCCCCCCCCCACCCAATATCATGCAGGCCTACAGTAAATCTACACCATCAACGGCAATAGGCGTCCCGCGGGCCAGAACTGGCGGTCAGATTTCTTTGATAGCAGAAAAATAAAAAATAAATAAATTGATAGCGGCTGATGCTGAAATTGATCTCAGTCATGGCAGTAATAGTTACTCACATAATCACTTCCTCTAAAGTGATTGTGCCTCCAAAATAAAAGCGCGAGAACGTTTTTTGCAGCAATGCTTCATACCGAGTTTTTTGAGAGTTTTTACTTTGAATAGTTCTGAAGGACATTTGAAAGTCTCTGGCTTGCTTGACAAACCTCTGAAAAAAAACCCGTCAGTAAACGTGTGATTGCATTCCCCTGAATTTCTTCAGGGAAATGAAAATTGTTGTTTTTTTACTTTTAATGGACACATGTAATATGTTTTATACTTTCTGTGAATATAATCCAATCAATCTTGTTTCCATCCTGTTTAGACGCCTTGTTTTGAAAACCGGACGTTGTTACATGTGTATCCTCATGCTTAATTCATCCAGTCCGACCCAGTTTGATAAATAATGTTGTATGTGGTTCTTGTACGGCGTAACATGAAGACTTCACAGCCTCTCTTCAGGTAGGACTTTCATACTGCAACACTTGTCTTTGTAAAGAGACAAACTGACAGGATAAAGTCTCTAACCTGCCTGTCAGCTCGCTCTGGGCCGTATCACTTACCATAAAGGCTTGAATACGTGTGCACTCCAAATGTAGGCGCGGCTAGCTTAATCGCCTTCTTACAGACGAATGATAGAAACAGACCGTTAACGTTACCGTAGTTACCTCGAAAGAAAAGTGGTTGTCTCAAGTCGAATGCCAAAGTGTGTGGGTGTGCAAGCTTACAGTAGTGCGGAGCAGCTGTTTCTTTTAATGTTATTAATATTCCACACATTTTTCTTCCTTGTCAATACTTGGTACCTACATTACCCATAATGCAGCTCAACCACCAACAGTTCGGTCAGAGATTCGTAGCCTCGAATAGCTCTGCCTGCAGCAGAGATGAGCGAGCTAAAGATGTCTGGTAAGCTCACTTCTTTCTTGTAGTCTTTAGTCCCAGCCGACTCAAGTAAAAGTGATTAGTTGAGAACATTTATCAGACTCCCTCTGGAGGTACTAAAGGCTACCACTTTTCTACACAAGTATTTTTATGCAAGTCAGTTATCATACTTAAAGCCCGGTAAATGGGAAGTTGGCTGTAAAATTAATCTGAAGTCTGCTTTTTCGTCTCTCCCTTTATTTGAAACTTTCCATTAGATTTTTATAATTCTTTGTAAAAGTGGAAATGTTGGCCTGATGGAGGCGCTGCAGGAAAAGCCTTCAGTTGACTTTTGTATATTTTGCTTTGGATCAAAATGTCCAACCTATGAATGGACCAACTAACTAATTAAATATCAATACAGTATGAAAAACACTATCAGATTATACAGAAGGGAGGGAGTGTGAGTGATAAAAGATATAAACTAAAACAATAGAGAAGAATTGGATAGACAGGGGAGTAATATTTTTAGATTCCACTGAAGAAACCTTGTTGAGTTCAGTGTTGTGTCAAAACGTCCACTTTCTAAATGAAACAACAGCCTGCTTTTAAGCTCTGCTGTTGGGTCAGACAGCGTTCACACCCACAGCATTGGTATTTCAGTTGTTTCAGTCGACCTGGAAGCTAAGCAACACATCGCCAGGAGTGTTAAACCAGCCTGCATCATGCATTAGCGTGTCAGTATTTAAAAAGGGATTAAAATAGGTCTGTTATTTCACAGCCTGGCAGTTTTTTTTTTTTTTTTAAATAATCAGGCATCTCATGGAACTAATTAATATTTCGCAGGCTGCCTATTTTCTAACTACACCTGCCAGCCTGCACCACCTATTGGAAAGGAAAGGAAACTCAACTGCAGTTTATACCTGCAGGCGTAGACATGTCACCACCTACAGGCAAAGAAAGTTCCTACAGTTATTTCAATGCACGTATCTGCAGGTTTAAAATCCGATAAAAATTGTTACGCACAGAAACCTTGCACAGTCTGATGCGTTTCTGGATTCTGTTCTTCTCAAAAACCGACAGGAAATGAACCAACAACAATTCTGATAATAACTGATTTGTTAAAGTAATCCATCTGGTAAAATGTCAAACGTTCTGGCTTCTCCAATGACTGCTGCTTTATTTCTTTTTATATCCATGTGTGTATGTATCAATGTATTGAATATCGTTAGGTAAATCAATTTGGCTCTGGGAAGTTGTTACTGTTTAGTGAGTTATTATATCAAAATCACATATCATGGTTTTGGGAATTGGTTTTTATTATTTTCCGGTTTTTTTTAACGAGACTTCTTCGTGTTTCTTGAGTACTTTACTTCCTGTCTTTGAGTGTTTCCCTGTCTGTTTGATTGTCTGTCCTGCTCTAATTAGTTTCACCTGTGTCTAGTTATCTTCCTCTTACTTGTGTATTTAAGTCTGTGTACTTCCCTTGTTTATTGCCAGGCCTCTTCGTCATTTTGTCAAGTATTCCAGCCATTTCTGGTGTTCTCCTGTGTTTTGGGATTTTTCTGTCCTGCCTTTTGGATTAGTTGAACTTTAATTATTGTCCCGGTCCCTTTTTGGATTAGTGGTGGAATAAAACAAGTACATTTACTCAAGTACTGTACTTGTGAAGGAATTTTAGGAGTACTGTGACACAGGTTTCCCCAGGTCACGTTAGGGTCAATTGCTGACCTAAAGTAAGCCAACGGTGACAGCCAGTGACTCTCCAACGCAATAGGTCGGTGTCTGTTTTGCCGACTGACTGACGCAGCTGTCTTGATAATGATGCACTATTATCCATTTGTTAGTTAACCCAAGGTCAAGATTATCTTTATTTTATTTGATTATACACAGGCTGATCAGCTCTTTTTAGAAAGTGTTGCATGTGGCTTTAGGTTAACGTACATAAGCGCAATATCTTGATTTGAACCAATATCCAATTTGGACACCTAGTGAATCTCTTTAGATCAATAGGATAAATATTCCCAGACAGGAGGTACCCTTGAAATTGGGTGTTAGGATTGCTCAATAAACAAATGCTCTGAAGGTTTTTTTCAGTCTCTGAAACTTCCATAACAGTACAATATTTTACTATTGTTAAATATTACTTTTGTTAAATATTGTACCTTTTACTTCACTACATTTATTTGTAGGTACTTTTCAGATCAAGATTTTACATGTAAAAAGAGACCGATATATGAAGTAGCTCTACCTTGACAACATTAAAATGCTGCTAACATAAATGCATCAACAATATTACAATATAGAATTTGTAACACTGAGTGGGGTCATTTTGAATAATAAACACTATTTAAATATATTTTCATGCTGCATTTTTATATTAGTAAGATTGTGAATGCAGTATTTTCATCCAGTGGTATTACAACTTTCACTTGAGTAAACTAGAGCTTTAGCAGAGCTACAGGACCATGTTTATTTCCTACTCATTGTCTCTCACTCTCAGTTCAGGTTGATAAAGCACAAACGAAGATGACAATATGGTTACAGGTGGAAAAAAGGACAAGGACATCGCAACAAACAGGGCCAACTAATCAGTCTTTAATGTCGCAGATAAAGAGGGATCAGATGGAGAGAGACGCTTCTGGAAAGTAAACAGCTGTGTAGAAATTGTTAACACAGGGAGCGGGCAGCCGGCCTCCTCAGTCAGCAGGCCGCACACACTTCCAGGAAGGAGGCCGATCAGACTGCGATACAGTAGGTTGAGTGTGTGTGAGAGAGTGAGATGCCGGGGGCATAAGCTTTCCGATCAAAACAAAGCTGGTAAACTACGCCCATGTAAGGCCATTTCTCTCCGTCTCTGATTAAACATACAGCAGCAATTTGTGGTCAAAGCCTCGAACGAGAGAGAGAGAGACAGAGACAGAGAGAGAGAGAGTCTCTACACTACAGACACGATTTAAACACTGCTCATCAAATCTTTGGATTATTATTTTTGTATACTGCATATATTCTTTAAGCTGCAAACATTTCCACATTCCTTGTCCATGATTTTTGCAAAGGTCTTTGTTTTAAACACGAGCCTGTCCTCATCAGAAAAAACGCCCATATACAGTAGGTTGTTTGTTTGTTTAAGCAACTTATTACAACCCTAATTTATGTTTTTTGGTGGCTCCAACATCCAGTGGCGGTAGCAAAGAAGGAAGTCGGGTGACCTATTATAAAGAAAGAGGAGGTCTGCGTAAGGATGTACCATATACCAAGTAAATGTTAAGTTAAATAGTGTTATTGACTTATGTCATATGAATTGCATAACGTACTTAAATTCACACGAACGGATGATGCTGGACGGGTACAGGAAACGTTCATGTGTTGTTTTTTGGAGACACTGAAAAACAACCTATTTTGTCGTTTAGTTATGAGGACATGTTGTTACTATGACATAAATAAATGTAGAAATATATAAATATGGGGTATCATAAATGATGAAGAAATGCAACAAACCAGCTTCTTAACAAATATATTAAACATTAAGACGCTGGAGCCAGCACATTTCTGGCAATTTTTCTTAAAAACAAAGATAATTTGATTATGTTACAGATGTTAGTTTGTTTTCTTTTGGTCGACTAATTGATTAATACAGCTAATTGTTGCAGCTCTAAAATGGACTGTCGAATCTTTTGTGATGCCACATCCCCACATATCTCTTATAACAGATAGGAAGAGTAGCCTCAAACAAATCAAGGAAAAGTGAGTGAGGCAAGCTGACTGAAGGTGCAGACTGATAAAAATATATATATTTAAATATAGATTTCATCAACAAAAATTCCTGGAATTTATCAAACACAGACTGATCAGGGGGGTGTTACTCGACAAATGTTCTCCTATAGCCACAGTATCTTCCATCTGAAGACATAACTGATGTGACACATGGTTTGGACGAGCAACATCATCTACACCCAAACTCCAATCCAAACAAGAATTTCCACATATTAGAGGCTTATTGGAGCTGTTGGCCGCCTCCCTCATGCTGCATCTTTGGCTGTGATTTTCACTCAGGTCCTCAGGACAATAAAATCCATCATCCAGAGACAAAACTAAACACATGTGGAAGAAATGACGGCTGCAGGCTGGAGGGGCGAGGCTCGACTCTCTGGGAATAATCCACAGCTGGGCCCCTTCCTCCTCTTCCACACACTGATTTACAAGATCCAACAATTCATCGAGTCCACTTAGCAGCCAGCAGCTAAGATTGCTACACAGTGAAAGTCAAGGCAGGTCACACACAAAGTTTTCACACCTGTACAATTGTATTCCAGAGAGAGACAAATACAAATATAGCATTTATTTTACTGTTTGGCCTTTTGGGCAATGCCTTATTAGAGATACATTTTATTTAACATATTTAAATAAGTATGGTTACATTTAAACAAAAAAATAAAATCAAACATAAATCATAAACCAAAATTAAACTAGTATAGTTTGTCCACCAGAAAGTACTCGCTCTTTTAAACAACCTGCTCAGTACTTCTCTTGGTAACAATTAGAAACAAGTCTGTGAAGGTTCTCAGACATCCAGGTCATAGTTATCCAAGGAAGATTAAAATCAAGGGCAACTGAACTTGGGGGAAGATACTTTGAGAGTTTTTCATCCGAGAGGCTTCATCGGTTCTGTCAGACTGGTTGGGAAACTCTTACTACTAACTCTTACTTACCTGTCAGTCAGAACTTTTAACCCTCCTTGAATAATTAGAAAGAAAAAATCTAAATCTAAGGAATCTATATCTAGATGGGTGATTGACAAAAATACTGCATTAGTGGGGCTATAAAAAGAACATTTACATTTTTGTTTCCATCTTGTAGAAAATCAGCATTCATCAGAGGTTTTGGCTCATTGGAGATTTTTCTAAGCTGAATACTGGCAGTGCTAATCAGTCACACACACACACACACACACACACTCCTCTTGCCAACGGCTTAATCAATTCAGCTTGATGAACAAGAGTTTTGAGGACACAAACATTGTGTATTTAAAAAAAAAAAAAAAAACTGTCTTTTGGAGCAACAAATAAATTTTGAATTTAACTCTTTGAGAGCTTAAAGCTGCATTATTTCTAAAGGCCAACAGGGGGCGACTCCACTGGCTGAAAAAAAAAGGTCTGATTGCATTGGAGTCAATGGCAAAATAATCCTACTTCTTGCCTGATTTATTACATCAGTAAACATTTTACTAAGGAGTTTCTGGTCTCAGTCGCTAGTTTCACGTTTAATTCAGCACAGCATGATGTTCATTTAGTAAATTAAAGTCCCATTTAGAGGGAAATAGACCAGAAAGCAGGGGAGGCTTTAGGGCGGGGCTACCTTGTGATTGACAAGTAGCTACCACAGTGACCTGTTGCCTGTCCTTATCCCAAACAATAGAACAGTTAACGTGAATTAAAAATTAATTAAAAAAAATTAAAAATCTAAGATGGCGACAAAATGCCAAATTTGAGGCTTCAAAACTGTAGTGCACAAACCAACAGGTGACGTCAGGGTGGCAACGTCCACTTCTTCTATACAGCCTATGCTCTCGCCCAGTCACCTCTGCACAAGCTGTAAACGGTCTGGGTTCAACATGTAGTCCGACTTTTCTCTTGCCAAGGACAGGACAGGAATTTAAGGGAAGATGATCTCCTACTCTGACATGAGGATCATCTTGAAAGACAACAACCATCATTATATGTGAAGAACAAAACTACAACCCATGTCCAGCCACCATTTGAGCCAACAGCAGACTGACTTGGAGGAGAAGAAGCTAAATGAAGTCTCTCTCTGCCATGTGTTAATATTACGGCAGGGCTTTCCTGTAAACCTACAGACTTTCTTGTGAACCCCCACTGGAGGTAATTCAGTTCAAATTACTCTAAACTGGTCCAGCTCCATGTGGCTGGACAGGGAGAGAGAGACAGGCAGATAATATTTCTCATATACAGACAATAAATCCCTCACAACCTTCCTTCAGCTTCTGGCCAGAACTGCACACTGAACAGTTTTGTCTTCCAGTAAAAAGAAATCTCAGAGTCTGAGTCTCACAGGACAGAAAACTGAACATAAAAAAGATACAGTCCTTAAGCCAGACCAGAAAATGCCAGTCTAATCTTCACAGCCAGGGGTGAAGGGTTTTAGAAGATTTCCAGAATGAGCCTGGCAGAGATATTTGGCCGTTAAACGCTCCAAACCAAATCCACCGGTCCCTGAATTCCTCACCAAAAACCAGTGGGTTGGTAGACTTTTGTTTCATATTTTGTAGGAATTTTAAAAAGCGCAATAAGAAAGATATAAAATATATTATACTGTATATACTAAATATATACCAAAGCCCAAAAGATACTTGAGTTTTGATGATCCCAAGATGTTTCCTGATTGGAACAGCTGGAAAATAAACTTGCCTACAGATATTACTTATCCAGACATCTGATTGAATCACCAGGTATCTTTAGGCCATGTGATGTTTGTAAATAACCAACCTGCTACTGTTTGAGCTTGGCAATGGCTGAGATTTAGTTGGAGATGACGCCACTGGATGCTGCCACTTTATGACTCCCACTCAAGCTAGCTAACCATCAGAAGTTGATGAAAAATGGGGACCAATGAAAAATGGGGGCCAATGAACAAACAAAAAGGAAGGTAGGTATGCACTTCAGCCATTCTCCTCAACGTCATTGTAAAGCAGGAGTCATTTAGAGAGCCCAAGTTCCTTCTGCTTCTTCCCCATGGGACCTTATTTCAGCAGACGGCGAGAGACAACTTAATTTTCTAATCCCGTTTGCAATGTGCAATTGTTAATTTAAAAGATAATCTTAAAGTAAAGTAACATTTAGTTTTTTGTGAAAACGCTTAATGAACTATATCTCTCGTCTTGTACAATATACATCACCAACATGTTAGCCCCGTAATGCTAAGCTACCGGTCATTGCTTGGTTACTACTAGTTAGGTAGCTTAGCTATGTTGCACACACATACGTGTCTCACCTGCTATGTTTAATCCAACAACTCCTAGTCCTTTCATCGCATCATCTACAAATGGAAGCTCTTTGACGTTAGCTTCAGTAAAGTTAGCTCGAGTAACATTAGCTTCAGTCATTGAGAGAAAAAGTTATGACGTCACATATGCGACTTTTGGGTTTGTGTCTTTCTAAAGTACATATTTTTACAGTCATACTTTTTACAACAAACTGCGACTGTCTTGAAGTTCAAATTTATATTTTAAATGGACAAATGTGTAATTAAGGGCCCGATTCAAACGGGATCAAAAAAGGCATTGTGTGTCTCGCCATTGACTAGCGTATATATTCTCGCTCTCTATAGAGGAGAATTGTTGCTTGGCTGACTGTGACTGTTAGCAACACAGCTAAATATGTATGTTGTAGTCAAGGATTAAATTTAACACTATAAATGATTAAACAAAAAACCAACAACATTGGAATCCATGCTAATTTCTAAGCTGGGAATTTCTATTAGATACAGCATAGAGATTTGAGTTATTTTTATTTAAGAGTAAAAAGTGTTAGCTGTGACAATGTCAAATACTATTTACTCTAAATTGTAGTGAATAGAAGTGAAAGTTAGGAGCTGGACAATCTAATTAAAGATTGTTGCCTTGAAATGTCTTTTTTACAGTGCAATTCCCTTTAACATGATGACATAATGATTGTTTGACTTGTTCAACACGTTGCCTTAAAGGATTAAAGAGTTTGTTTGTACATAATTTGCCATGGTCAAAGTGCAGCTTAGGAGTTGCTACATAAAAACATCCTCACTGTAAAAAATCTCCACATTAATGACACGTCATCTCACGCAAAAATGTTTAAGATAACTGAATTAAGATAACTTTAAAAAAAAAAAAATAGACTTGAAATGGAGATGATCCCAATAGGATCTAACACACACACACTTACTAAGTCCTATTTGGCCCCTTGTCAAAAAGTACTTCAGTATTTACACCCCCCTCCATTGACCTCTTTAGCTACTAGTTTCAGTTTCTATCCCTTCCCAAATCCTCATCAGCTCCCTCTAAATCTCCTCTCTCCCATCCCCCATCACTGCTAAAACTGATTCTGTCTGCAGTTCTGCTTTGATTTCTTTTTCCCTTTCTTTGGATTATTCATATTTTCACATTCCCATTAAAATATAGTCATTGCTATTGCTTTTTCTTTCAGACTTGCATTGACAATGTGTCCCATGTCAATAAAGCCCCATTGAATTGAACTGTTAAAACAATGATTATGTCAATCTAGACATCTAAAAAAAAGTTAACCATTCAACCAATTTAATCCAGTTTTTGAAGAATAAAATCAGTTTTGCATGATAATATAATAGCTTGAGGTTTTATTGTAGTACTATTCTTATCGACTGACCTTTCCTCCTTAGTATAGTATAACCGCCTGAAACATTTCTTGTGCCACTACCACCTTTATTGCTGTTTTGCTTTGTTATTGATATAGCATTGGGCTGCGTCTCTCTATCTATGCAAATCATTCCTTGGCCTTTGAAAAAAGTGGTGAAAAAAGAAGAAACACTGGGCCACTTACTAGCTTTTTTCCTGGATCTTTGGACTCCATCTCACGGTCTGTCTTAGACCAACCCCAGACATATATTTTTCAACCTGTAGGAATCAGTTAACGTGGAGAAGAAACCTTTACTTTTAATCGGTTTGGATATTTAATCCAAATATTACTGGATTGGATTTTACTCTCTCACAGTAAACTGTTGCACCTGTGGTCAGTGCTTTAATGTAATTAGCACCAGGTGTGCAGATTAGTGCAATTATTGTAAACTACATTCAAGGTTCATTGACACTAAAACCAATGAATTAATGACTTCTCCATAACTTAAATCCTGTTCACATGAGCAAACATTCTGTGTATCCGTACACTTTATACTACCATAAATAAGGCAAGATATTGGTGTACTATCAAATTGCACATAAATATTTATTAAGCTATTTGTCGTGACGTTTCAAAACATTTTGGATTAAATGTTTTAGTAGTGATTTGTAAGTCAAATGACTAAGTGATGAATTGCATGTCAAGAAACTGAAAACAACTTCAGATACCACCCTGATGAAGGCAAGATGGCTGCAAACGTTTGTGAAATGAAGCATGATATGTTGAAGAATTCAACTATATAACCACCTTTCCATGCTTTCATTGTGAAAGATCCAAAAAATACCTTGAGATGCCGTTTTCTGTCTTGCTTGAGTGTTTCTCAGCCTCTCTTTCCAGAATCCTTATGTGTCCTTTAAATAGAGGGAACTGGACTCTATACTTATCTACAAATATAAGTTTTGATTTCAGTTATCAGTTCGTGCTGTAAAAACGCTGCGTTCCAGACAACTTGAAACTCGAACATTTCTGACCTCAAACTTAAAATATCTTCTTGTCTTGTGAACCCAATATTGTAAATCGTGCATGTGAGCCAAGTGTATCGTCACACCCCTAATCCGAACCCCTATGTTTCCACCACTTTTTAGCACAAAGTGATGTCCTTGATTCATTTTATCAAAGTACAAATACACCCCAAAAAGCTATAGTGTGTTAAATATGAAAAAGAACCCACTCAAAGTGGGAATTCCTACTCGGAGCAAAAACATCAACCCTGAACCCTGAAGAGGCAGCTGTCTTCGCATCACACAACAATGGCATGACCCATTGCACCCAATGCAACATAAAGTACATTTGTCAGTATTTAATCAACATAATACATACTATCATATAGTTAAACCTGTTCTAAATTGATGTCAATATATGTTGCCAATGTTATTAGGTAGCTGGTTAAAGTAAACAAGTCATCTTCTCTACGAAAAAGTTATTTACGAAAACACTTAAGATGCCAAAAAATGTAAAAACATTAGTAAATATACAACATATAGTGGCTTTTGCAGATTACCAACTGATGTAGCTTGACAACACAGTTAATGACTAACGTTAATTTATGTTACTCTTCATTAAAACGGCCATCTTTTAACCTACCAGTCAATCAGAACTGACAAAGTCTCTTGGAGGGGGAACAAAACGTTTTCAAGTGTCTTCAACCACGTCCAATTGCCCTTGATTTTAACCTTCCTTTGATGTCTATGACCTGGATGACTAAGACCCTTCACAGCCTGCTTTTAAATTAAAACCAAGGGCACTGTTGAGGGTTCGTCACAGTCAGTCGTGGTTTTTCATTCACTTTTGGTGTCATGAACCATCATGCACCACGAACGCACTGAAGTCGGAAGTCCTAAATTTCAACTGGGAAATTTTCTGGTTCGCAGGATAAGTTTATGTTTTTTTTCCTCGATGTGACAGTCCAGATAGGACGACACATTTCTGACCACAGCAGCTGCCCACCTGCAGTTGCTGTCATCGTCCCACTCATAAGCTCTCACACACATACAAAAAAAAAAACACAGAACAATCAAATACACAGAGATAAAAGTGATGTTGTTTCCATGGCTCTCTCTCCCTCTCACAATCCCAGGCAGTGTTGTGGTGACTCAGAGGTCCATAGAGGACAGACACTGGCCTCCGTCCCTCCATCCATTGTTTACACAGAGAGGGATGAACTGTGTGTTTCAGCTGCTTTAGCGTCTGTAGGTTCAGTGTGAAAGGAACAGAGAACCATGAGGAGTCTCTTTTTTTTTTTCTTAGAGAGAGGGAGTAACAACAAAAAAGCTTCCAAAAATATAGATTTATCTTTCAGTCATCTTTCTGAAAAAGCAAGGAAATAAAGGAGGGGCGTTGACAAATTTATTTTTAAAGTACAAGGAGGGGAGAATTTGAAAAGAAATGACAAAGAGGAAGTGGAGAAACATGGAGGAAGAGCAAGCATCATACAAGCTGCTACCTAACATAATAGCCGCCCTGTTGAGATTGAGACACCCGGCTCTCACCAACCCCCCCAAAAAAATCAAAGTATACCTGATAAATAACTTTACCGAACAAACTTTGTGTGATGCAGGATAGACGACAAGTTGTAAGTTGACCTTTGATGCCACCAATCGTTTTGTTATTGTCTGTTATCAACACAGCAGAACATCCCTGAATACAGTTACAGATGAAGCTCACTGTGTACAAAGGTTAACTGGTTTAAAAGGTCAATACATTCGATCCAGAGGTCAGAGGGGGGCCGATTGTAGGGAATAGAGACTGAACGTCATTGACTTCCAATCTGAATCCAGTCAGACCTCTGACTGGCAGCAGCGGCTTCAGGTCTGATGGCTTTTTATTCAATAAAACTACAGACAAAGTGCTATTAAGTCCCATAGAGTCACAACTGCCACCAGTGTTTAAATATATGACGAAGTTACAATCCTACTTCTGATCTGTCTCATGTTATAATGACTAATCTTTGGTCCAGTGAGAAAACACTAGAAACATGAGAAAATAGCAGAATAAAAGATGGGAACCGAACTGTAATGTTAGTTGACAGATTTGCTAACTTAGCTGGGTAGCTTAAAAACATTTGCCTGCCAGCTTCCTCTCCTCCTGAAAGAATATGACACTATTACTTGTCAACAAAGTGCACGTCACCGCCTTACTGCAAAATGTTTTTATATTTACAAGATACGTCTTCTTAAGCTAGAAGCTACCAGCCTCAGAGTCATCTGAAAATTAATACCGGATACATTAACACAAAGCAGTGATGTAGTGGAGTCAGTTTTATGTAAGGTAACGTGAAGCCGGCAGTCAAAAGGTAATTATCAAGAAACTCAAGTCCAAAAAGTTGCTGAATTACATCTGTAGATTAAATATTCGTGAACATCCAGGCTAGAAACCAATCAATCGATCAGACCTCTGTCCTATTAGGTCACATTATGCCTGTAAGAAAAGCACTTTTCATTTTTCAAAACTTGAAATGACCTACTGGTAAATTTAAATGCGATAAATTCAGAGGTAGATTTACACATGTATCGAATAGTGGTTAAATGGCACAGTTTCCAGCTAAAAAAAAGTAACAGAAGAGTGAATTTTATAATGACATCGACAAGGAAACTCTTTAATGTGAATCACTCACAACCATCCGGCTGGGGACCTTTGTCGTACGTTAGCCCCCTCACTTTCCTCACATTCTCTATTATAATAAAATCTCATATCATACGCTGTGACAAATGTGCGATTAACTGTGCAAAAGTGTTTGTTGAGCACCTCCAGGAAATAGCACGAGGCTGGTGGTATGTACTGCCCTTCAGTAACTAATGATTGTTAATCCTTTACCACGGAAAACTAACAGGAAGACTGAGAAACATGATGCCAACAGTCCACTGAATATCGTTTGTGGATTAAAGTGAGGAGAGCTTCTCATATCTTACTGTGGTTATTACTCGGAGAGCATACAGTAACATAATGAAATTTTATGAGCTCTGTCTTACCCTCATTACTGCTTTTATCCCATTCTAATAAAGACAGCTACAGTTGACTTTTGTCTACTTTTAAACAAATAAAACTGAAACAGACAAACACGCACACACAAGCAGTCGTCTTTTCCAGTCTTTTATTCACCAACAGCCTTGAGCGGGGCTTCTATTACCATTACTCTTACTCTCTAGGATGACTAAGGCACATTCAAAGAGTGTCACACACTTGAAAATCATTTAAACTACCTAAAAAGACACTTGTAATCACAGCTTTCCTTCATCCGGCAAAGTCATCCCTCAATTTTCTCTCTTGTAAGAGTGGCCTGTCGGGGCCGCAGATGAATCAGCCAGAGACACATATCATTATTTCAAGAAGGCTCTACAATACATGATTGGCAGTGCTTCTGATTTTTAGTCTGAAAAACACTGAACTTTTTTTTTTTTTTATTTGGCTAAACTGGCAACCAAAACCAGTTTCACAATCACACCTGATTTAATTATCTACAACACCTCTTTTTAATAAATGCAAAGGAGGTTTGGGAGTTTGAACAGGCAACAAGTCAGGTAATAATCTAAACAGTTGCTGGTTGGTTAGTACACTCAGGCTGTATTCGAAACTGCCTGCTATAGTAGCAGCACGTAATGATTTGGCCTAAATGTAGAATGTAGTATGCAGTATGCAAAGAACAGCAAAATCTGCAGGATGCCAAAAATACCTGGATGTTGTACTGATTCGGAAGAAAATCTCCAGTATGCATTGCACCAGTCAACCTCATGTACTGTGTCCCATGATCCAAAGCGTGAACACAGTCATCACAGCGTCAGTGGTGGACAAGACGATATATACAGTATCTCACAAACGTGAGTATTAGGGATGACACGATTACCGGTTTAACAGTAAACCATGGTAAAATTCCCGACTGTTATTAGTACCGTACACATTTTAATTACCATGGTAACCGGGTACGGTTAACCTCGCGGTTATAATCTCACGGCAAACACTTTCCAGCGTCTCCCAGAAGCAGGCGCGCATGCGCAGAATGCAACGTGGGTTTGTTTGGGCCACGGCGGAAGGCAGCGCTGCAGAGATTTTTCCAGTCACTCTGAAGTCCGGTCATATTTTAGTTTATATGAGAGCGCTGAGGGAAACTTGACAGAAGAAAATAACCTTATAGTGAACGCTGAGCTAACTTTTAGCTTTGGTTTGTCTCTCTGACTTGCTAATAGCATGTAAACTGAAGCTCTCAGTGTTAGCAGCTCTTGTAAATACGCTACATGTTGTTCTGTTGCTGTGTGCGTCGTGTGTCGGCTGAGTCTATTCGTCCACCAACCAGCGTATCTAGAAACGCTACAGACTGCTCTGTCAGTTTTTGGGCTCATTGCAGTTACTATCACTGTCTTCTAAAGACTTATTTGTTTTCATGTAATTATCCACTGGGGCCTTGTATTATATAAAATATAAAATCTTGATAATGCACACTCCGATGATTTTCATATGTTTTCAAAAGGTATTTGCTGTTATTTTATTTTTTATGCAAACAAAATGACAATAGTATTTGTAGTTTTCAATACAAAACTTGTTGAAATGGTTTCAGTGTGTGTATCAGTACATTTTAATCTTTTTTGGCACATTTTTACAATTCCGTGCTAATACTGATAACCATGATAATTTTGGGCACTATAATCGTGATATTAAATTTTCATACCGTTTCATCCCTCGCATGTGTACTCACTTTGTGAGAAACTCTAACTGCACGGTCCTTGATAACAAAAAACATAAATCAGTGTCAGATGTTATGTATATTGTGTTGTTTTCTTACTGACAGCTCGCTATGGTTTACATTGCTGATATCAAACGTTAGCTTAACAGGCTTATAAGCATTATGGCTTTGTTATGGGTAGTAGGACGAATGCAGCGAGCTATGTTAGCTCGTTACAGATCAGTTGCAGTCCTTGTTCTGCTTACAAGGTTAAATTAGAAAAGAAATGGTAAAAGTTAAGTTTAAAGTTCCATTTATATTCCTCCTATTGTTTACTTCCGCTTTCCAAAACCAGAAACCCGCCAAGCCTGGCCAGGCATACTGCAAAATAAATCAATTTAACAGTTTCATACTGCATATTACTATGAAACGCAGTGTGCAGTATGTAGTACGTACTGCATACGTTTTTGAAGCAAAAGCATGATTTCTTCTGTCTAATGTTTGACTACGGTCTGTAAGTGTGTACTATATGTGTGCTGTGTTTGTAGAGTACTACATTTGGCAGATTAACTCGCCTGTTCATCTAAATCAGACTCGTGCTGTGATTTATTTTTTCACTGAGCGCCAGCTCAGAGCAAAGAAAAGTGACATTTACAGCTCTGATCTGACTGCAGTAATCAGGATCAGTACAACACACAACATTTACAGAGCCAGTGGTGGAAAGTAACTAAGTACATATACTTAAAGACTGAACATAAGTACAATTTTAAAGTGCTTGTGCTTTACTTGAGTATTTCCATTTCATGTTATTTGGTATATTTACTCCACTACTTTTATTTGATGAATTTAGTAATTAGTAACTTCAGAGACAGATTATTAATACCAAATATTATCAACAAATAAAATGTGATATATCCTTTTTTAGGCTACACAGCAGTATATAAAGCTAGTAGCTAGCATGAACTCCACCTTCAATAGCGGCAACATTAAAGTGATAACTACATTACAATCCAATAATATATATTATTTTGAAATAGGCCATTGTATATTATGAGTACTTTTACTTTTGATTCTTAAGGATTTAATCCTAACACTTTTGTTTTTTTACTTTAAATTTTGTTTGCAAGACTTTTACAAGTGACAGACTATTTCTACACTACATAAGAAAAATATCTGAGTTCTTCTCCCTCTACTATACAGCCCTACAGGAAGTAAACCACTCACTTCTGGTTTTTAATGGTTATGAAGTTCTGTTTTGGTGTGAATGTTGAAACTACAAACCCTGAAAAAACACTGGCAACTTCAAGGAGAAAATTCAGTTTTAATTTCTCATGTAGGCTCATGTAAAGACATAAATCACGAGTTGTGCCGACTGTGTGTCAATAAACTCAAAATCTGTCCCATTTCCATTCTACAAACTATCTGAAGTACTGTGTGTGCCATTTGTCACAGTATAAAGGATTTTCTGTTAGTATACAAGAAACCAATGTACTTTTCAATGTTTTACTAAGAGAAATCATGTGCACCAACTGATTTAACTATTAGTTTTTGTTTGCTTTCATCAGTGTTTTAACAGCGTACATCAACAGCATTTAAATCAATGTAACATACATTATATGGATGTACCTGCAAAGCAGCTCCATAGATGAATATTATAAGAACTGGATGCTTTGTTCCAAGATGGTGTCACGTTCATTGCAAAAGAAATTGCTCACTGGAAGCTAGAAAGCTTTTTAAGGCTTCCACAGGTTTACATGTATTTGGGCCCACAGAGCGTGCTCGGTAAGAGTCCTCTGGCTGAGCTGGCTGACTTCCTGCTAACTTCACACACACACAAATGACACTGAAACATTTCTAATTTAAAAATAAAGAATATATAGAGTATATATACTTGTAGCCACAACGCTTCCGGCAGCCATGTTTTTGTACCTGTGAAAATGATCTCATCATTTAGGAAGTCAGTTTGACTAGACTATTTACCACGGTAACTTCACATTATTGTGGTAAATGTTTGCCTCTTCCTTTATTGTGTTTATGAAAGTCTAGTTTAAACTGGGCTAAATTTGGTTAATTGGACTGCGTTAGATACCTGCTGCATGTTTAAAGCTTTGATGAGTGTTGACACGTCTCTGCGGGACGAAATAAAGGATCAACATTAGTTCTGACTCTTACTGCAAAAGAATGAAAAGAATAAAAAGGATGGGTTCTGTAACTCTGGTTGTAATTTAAATGTGTTGTATGTGTGAAAGTGAAGCTAAAAATAAGAGCCGACTGACTTCTCTTTTCTTGCCAATTTAATCTTCCTCTTCTTCTTCTCCTCTCTCTCCCGCTATGAGTGGAAATGATTCACAGAGAAGGAAAAAAATCCCAAAAGCTTCGAGGTTAAAAACAGCAGGCTCCCTCTTATGCCAGAGCACTCCCTTGCTGAACTCAAAACCTTTGACAGCAGCGGCAAAGTGACACTTTCGCCTGACACTGCTTTTCAATGACTAGTTTTTATAAAGTGGACTGTTCATTTTACTAAACGGTGGCTTTTCGCTCAACAGGCTTTTAAAGATTTTCCTGGGTGTGTGATATACCGTAAAGGTCCACTCTGCAAGCAGGTTTTACGATACATATTTATGTTTGCTATTAGGCCACTGCCATCAGGCAGACGATATAAAGTTCTACCCGGAAAAACATTTACAAGAAATCTAAAGGAGGAAGTTAGCTGACGTAGTATGAAGAGTGGGAAAGTCCGTGTTAGGAGGTGGATCGATGGGTCAAACAAACACAAGACTTTCACCCAGCAGACGGGGTTTGTGTGTGAAAACAAGTCAACTTTGAGTTTTTAAGTTAAATAACATTATGTAGGTGACTTACATTAAGTCAAATAAATTATGCTGTTTACGCCACGTAACTTACGTAATGTCCTTATTTTAACTCACAACAATCTTTTCCTAAACCTAACCAAGTGGTTTTGTTGCCTAACCCGAACCAAACTATGACCGTTTCACAATGTTATGCTAATGTTGCTAGTACTGTCCGACCTGTCGGCAATGGTCATGTGTGTTGCTTTGGAGAACGGTCATAGTACGTCATTTTAGGAGTCGCTGGCTATCAACCTATTCTGATGTTTAGGTATGACGACATGTTGCAATGGTTGCTTGGTTGATAAAGTCACAATTTGGGCTGAAATGATCAACTGATCCATAGAGCGACAAAAACTATATTAACATTTTAAAAGACAGATTATTCATTTATTTTAATTTTAATTTTTAGTTTGGGCTCTGGGAAACTGTAGATGTAATTATTGAATTATTATTATTATTATTATAATAATAATGATCATCATCATAATGAATCACTAATGGAATGATTCATCATTTGCAGCCCTAAATACAAAGAAAAATATTCTTAACCACTTTTGCGTTTTGCATTTCATTAAAAAAAAAAAAAGTAAAGTACCCTGTGAAGTTTTGAGCCACTATATAAGTGCCATACGTTGTTATGGCAGAAAATTATTTCCTCTTACTTTTAATCTTTTATGCATGTTCTTTTACTATTATTATTACTATTATGGTTGTGTCTTATAACCTTTCCTTCTTCTATTCTCCTAATGTTAGTCTGTGCACATTTACTAGGGTTTAGGTCAGAGCTGTGAGATTGTTTTGGTGTTTTCCTTTCTTGCTGTTCCTCTCCTCTGCTTGAATGTGCATTCAAGGACGGGAGAGGATCTCTGTCCCCCGAAACATTATTAATAAATTCTTCAAAAACAATGGTTCACTCAATTATTTGCTTAAGACAGAGACCACCAGACAGCTGGTGGCATTAATATGGCAAGAAACAGCCAAGAGTAATGAATCAGCAAAGGTAAGAAGAAGAAAAAGAAGAAGAAGAAGAAGAAGAAGAAGAAGAAGAAGAAGAAGAAGACTGCTGGTTAGCAAACATGGACATTAACAGTGTTAGTTTTATTATAGTATAGTATTTTAGTATTCAATTTTGCAATTTTCAATGAGGAAGGAAATTAATTCAGCATGTCTGTTAGGCTTTATTCTAAAATGTAAGCTATCCAATGACAACAGAGGTAAACGAAAAAAGAAATATGAAAAGAGAGTTTGGAGTGAGGAGAGCAGATGTTAGGGAAGTACCAGGGGAAGAAAAACAACACAGCTGACCTTCAGGTTCAGCAGGACAGAGAACAAAACAATTCAATAAATCTTTTCTTTATCTGCTTGGAGGAACAGCCCTTTGAAAACATCCAAATACACTCACCACTGACATGAGAGCCAAGTTTCATCGGAGTGGAGACCCTCCAGATGTAAACCTGATATGTGAAACACTCACAAAATGAAAAATTAACAAGCTCTGGATGAATTTTCTGTCCTGTGTGCTGCACCAGCCGCCAGCTGCACAAGCTTCCTGCTACATCTGAGCTCCATGCTGGACAATAAAAACAGAAAACCTTGATTATTTGTTGCCTCAGGGGGAGTTACCACCAAGTCCACCTGGGTCAGATCATTCTGACACTGGGCAATGAATTCATCATCTCAGCTAGCATGCGCCCGAGGTCACAAACTCATCCTCAGAACTGAAAACAGCAGCAGCAGAACGGCTTAATGAATCTGTAGGACGAGACAAAACACCCCAAATGTTTGTTTTGGGTCTCCATATGGCAAAGAGCATGAATAATGAATAAATAAAAACCTTTAATAATTATATTTAAGCCTAGATTAATGTAAAAGAATGAAAAGGGGTTATTAACACATTTAAAGGGTTAGTTCACAAAAAATAACTAAAACAATCGTATCTAGACAGTTTTGATGTTACTTTTGGTCTGATTTCTGCCTCCCCAGTGAATTTTTTTGTGGTCCTGAACAAAGTCCACTAAACTGTCCAGAGCGTTTCTGTATTTGTCAGTAAGGTAACTTTCTCTGCTGAGGAAAATGTCAGAGTAAGTCTTTAAGCGTGAGAGTGTCCCTATAAGGCCTAAGGCGTGTCTGGTTTTGATTAGCTGGTTTCATCGTCTGGACTGCAGCCTAATGTCGCCCTCCTCATTCCTCATCACTACGATGACCTCGGCATGACACGCCGCCGTCCGGCCCGAGACATTTACGGGAAGGTTATAACCCCATTACGGAGCCGTGGCCGGAGGAGAAGGAGGAGAGGAGGTGAGGGAGAAAGAGAGATGCACAGTTGTGAAAGAAGTATTCAGATCCTTAAGTACTTTGAACATACTCCACTGCAAGTTAAAGTCCTGCCGCTCAGACTACCTTAGGCTCTCCAAATTTAACATTGGTCTCCATGTATAACAGCAAACAGATTAAATTATGAAATGTTTTAATCCTTCCTAAGACATACGGTGTAAATAAACCAGCCTCTTCCTGACTAAATATATTTGTGCTTATGAAGAGAAGAAACTGTAAATGTAAGGTAGAGGAGATTAATTGTACAAGGAGATGGTGTCCAACTGCGTTTCTCAAAGAAGACGTGATGAAAGTAAAAGCCTGTTTTGCATGTTGTACTACTGACCCTGTTCTATATTAATCTGAGAGAGTGCAGTCTGTGCAGAGAGAGCTGTCAGCGCGCTGTGAAGAAAAAAATCCAACATCCACCGCATTCAAGATGGTTTAATACTTTCTGTGGCTTTAAACTAGAAATGGAAATAGAGCAGAGCAGAGGCTGGTGCCGCCGAGACGAGGAGGAAGAAGAGAAAGAAGGAAGGAGAATGACTGAAGTGAGAATGAGATCACTTCATAGGATTGTCCTCAACCAGGACAAGAGGTCAAAGGTCAAACCTGGACAAGTCTGATCAGTCTGAACAGACGTCCTGTTTGCTTCCTGACCTGCTGAGTGCTGTGGCACGCTGATGGAGAATCTGTCATTAGCTTCAGCCAGAGGATCCATTAACAATATGGTTTATCTCTCGCTGGCACCACCAAGTCTACACCAGAAGAAATAATCAATGACAGGGAGGCGGTTTCACAAAGCATCGCCTACCCTGAAGATTTTACTACATTTACATATGAGCCAGCGTTTCAAGAGTTTATCCTGTCTATCAAAGTTATCTGATGCTTTATTAAAAGGGGTTTTCATGCTTGTGATTGTGGATCATCATCACATCTAATCAACAGTTAATCTGTAAGGGCAGTCCAACAGGACTAACAATCTAAAGCGTTGCTTTGAGCTAAATGCTAACATGCCGGAAGGCATAATTTTTTTTACCATCTTTACTGATATTGCAAATAAACACAAGGTACATCTGACGCTGATTGGATGGGTTGTTGAGACATTTTACTCAAAGCACTGAATATCACCCGAGTCACTTTGATTAAACGTCTGGGAACCATCAATGATTTTTTTAGGGCAGTGTCATAATTGTTGGTGCTCTCAGTAAATACTCAACCCGCCATTTAAGAATTGTAAGAATTCAGTTCATTGTCATGGATATGGACGAAGAACAGCGGTACATGACGCTGCGCTATGGAGAATTCAGCAGCTCTTATCAAATGAAAGAGTCTCTTCACTCCTGGTTTCGATGGTAAACAACCACCAGAATGACAACTATCAACATAAACACTAGATTCTAAGGAGACACGTTTTAATAAACATACATGATAAAGTAACATTTGTATTTCAAACAAATGGCAAACTTATTAGCACATTTTAACAAAACTCCCTTCACCCTCATGCATCATGGGAATTCTGAGGGAGGTCGTGAACAAATAGGTTTATGTGTAAATTAACCTGTTTTTATTTTCTATTTGACTATTTTTTTAAATTGTACATTTTTTCCCCCTATGAGAGTGACTTGAAAGTGAGTGGAGGAGTATTTAGTCATTACATTTATTCATTTAGCTGACGTTTTTATCCAAAGTGACTTACAATTGCTATACATGTCAGAGCAACGAGGGGTTAAGTGTCTCAGGGACACATTGGTGGACGTGTCACAGTGGGGGATTTGAACCCGGGTCTCTCACACCAAAGGCATGTGTGTTATCCGCTGCACCATTACCACCCCTCCTAAATACAGTATGGGTAACAGTTTGTCAGTCAATAAAAGCTGCATCTTCTAAAGACCAAAGGAAACAGATTGCAGATTAGTCATGGAAAATGAGAACCATGCAAATTTTCCTTTTGTATCAAGCAGCAAAAAATTTTAGGTGTTTGAGTAAATTTGACTTGCTTGACATGGCACGCCCGGCGTTGTGACTATTGTGCACGGGCGAATCGCGATGACGATGCTGAAACTATATATTGTGCAGTAGGGGTGTGACAATAAATCGATACTGCAATATATCGTTGTGCATTTTTCCATGATACTGTATCGATATTCCAACCCATCATATCGATACATTATAATAATAAATAATAGTGCTTCGACGGTTAGCTCAATGCTAACATATAATAGGAACCTCCGTTAACGTGCTAACAGACATTAGCATCGCGATCACGAAAATACAATCTTAACATAAACTACACGTTTTGCTTCACATGCTGAACATCCTGAGTGACATGCTGTGCAAACACTTAAAGTACATGTTTCCTGAGCTCTGTGTGCTTCTGCACTCCACACAGACCAGCTACAGCAACCCCAAAGGGTCAAAACTCAAACCCAGTATTCCCACTGGCCTAAAAATACAGCTATCAGTAGGAAAAGAAAGGGCAGCACAACGCTGTGTCTCTGAACAGTTATTAATAAAATGTGACGTACAGATTAGACTCAGGTGGTACACAGCAATTTGTATTTGCAGTAAAACATTCAGTGAATTTGTATTTTATGTGCCTTTTATGAACAAATGCTTTGATAATATTTTTTCATAGTTTTATTTACAGACTGAGCAGAATTGTGCTGATTTCTAACACTTTGAATTTGCAGCAAATAAATAGTGAACTTTTTCACGGGCATTTTTTTTATTAATAGTTAGACAGATATCGTGATGTATCACTTTAGGAATTGTCAAGCGATATATCGACTATCGCAGAATTGCTATATCGTAATATTATCGTTATCGTGAGCCATGTATGGTGTATCGTATCGTGAGGTACCCTGTTATTCCCACCCCTATTGTGCAGCCCTTCCTGGTACCAAAAGTGAGTAGAATAGAGTCAAGTTGAGCTGTACCATGCAGTGGGAACACAAGTCTGGTGTACTGATTTTGGTGGAGAGGAGCACCGAGTCATTGCTCCAAAATCTCCCATAGGTTGAGTTGAGATCTGGTGACTGTGAAGGCCATAGCTTATGAATCACATTATTTTCATCCTCATTTAAAGCATTGGGTCAGCCTTTGTACAGAAGCATCCGTACATGTCTTCACTCATTCATTCAGGGTTTTCCTTTCATTTATTACCTGTCTAGGTGTGGCAATAAATAACAAATCCACAACCAAAGAACACCGTGAGCCATGCCTGCATGAGACTGCCAAAGCACATGGCCAGTAGCTGTTTTATCTTGGACCTCAACCAGCTCTTCAGTGCTCCAATGGTTGATCAACCTTGACTCCTCAGTGAATGCTTTCCCTGCTTTCCCAAGGGTAAATAAAGAAACTGCATTAATAAATGACTAGCAAGGTAGACAAATGTGAGCAAGGAATAACAGAACCAGGTTTGGTAGTAGTTCAAAAAATGAGCAGATGCTTCAGGCCTGAAGGGCTTTAATTAATGAGACATGACTCAGAGTTCGCCGACCCTCCTGCTCAGCTCGTCTTACCACCAGTTTCTTCTTCTTCTTCTTTTGTCAGCCTGGCAGAGGTGACTCGTCAGAAAATGGCTTCCTAAAACAGCTGGAGGCGGGTCAAAAGGTCACATGACTGCAACCTCGTGCCAATCAGCAGCCACAGAGCGCTCAGCATTCCTGAACGTCTGCGGATTGTTTGATATTGGATAACCCTGATTCGCTCACTGCCCTTTTCACAATGTCACCTTCACTACAGTCTGACATTTGTGGTTCAAGAGCCGACATTCTTTTCTTCTTCCTTCGGGCACTGGGTGAAATAATAATAGCAGGCTGCGAAATCAATCCCATCTTTTCTTTGTCGCTTACATTTTGACATTGAATACAGCAGCTTTGACATTAAAAACAGGCATCGCTTCTACCTGCATTGTTTTGAAGCAGTGAACGTAAACCACTCAGTTTTATCAGGGTAAAACCTTCCCACTGAATCTTCATCTTTTGGACATGGGCAGTCGGCATGGACCCTCACAACTACGCAGATGTGGAAAGTACAGGATGATTAGCACTTTAGAAAGATTTTCCACTGTTAAAAAGAGAAGAGAAAAGTGAGGAGGAAATGCAAATGAGCGGCTGATTATCCCTCATAGAAAATGATTACAAGACTACGAGTCTGCAGCCATGCTAGCAGCTCAGAGAGGCTCCACTCTGACACAGCCGTCGCGTACAAAGGTAAAGTTTGACCTGATGATGACCCAAGATGACCACCAAAGCTATTTTAATTCATCCTGAGGTGAACATGAATGTCTAAACCAAATTTCAAGACAATCCATCCAACAGTTGTCGAGATATTTTACTTACAACCACAAAAAGCAACCTCACGGTGGCGCAAGCGGGAAAGTCAGGAGATGACCAAAGTCGTTAGGGTTAATATTCTAGTAACCACGAATATCTTTGCAAAATAGTTAAAAATAAGCCTCATTGTCAGGATCATTGTCCGTGTTAACGTTAGAGACGGAGCTTCATCCTCCTCCCCGGCTGAATACAAGACGACACGACCGCCTCATCTGGATCGCCTCCTGCTTGTTATCACTTCAGTTTCAACCACTCACAGCTAACGGCGTACAGGATCGCAGGGCTGTGGACGTGTGAGTGAGCGAGGCAGAAGATAAGGCCTGTTCACAGGGGACGAGCATTATGTGATGGATGTCGAGTACTTAATGAATAAACCTTTACACCTTTGTGTTTCTTGAAATGACTGATTCTACTGCTGCTACAGAGAGAACAGGAGACAGAAATCAAACCTTTACAAGATAAAGAAGACAAAGCAGGAAATGAAGATGAAGAAGAAAAGATAAATTACACGACTAAAACAAATTACATCTCCAATTAAAGGGCATTACATCTGTAGACTTCTGCTTCCCACAAAATATTATTATTTTGAAAATGTTACTGACGATCACTGAAACTGCCTCTAACAAAGAAGTTCTGGTCTTTGCTTTAGGCCAGAAACTAAAGATCCTTTTCATAACTGATTAACAGGAAGATTATTTTCTCTATTAAGCGATTTGTTGTTCGGTCTGTAAATTGTCAGAATATGTCCACCACATTTTCCCAAAGTGTTTGGTTAATTATAACTGAGGACAAATAATCAGCAAAATCCAATTAATTATCTGTCGATCGACTAACCTTTAAATCGACTTTCAGGTCTGTAGCAAAGACCTGTTAGCAGATTCCTGAGGTCTGGGTCCAGACTACTACTGCCCTTACTTATCTTTACAAAATCTGGCACATGTACTTCATGACAGTCCGTCACCAAAGTAGATCTGGATGTGATCCATTTTCTATAGATAGAAAATGATAGATAGATGAGTATATCATTATTAGGACAGAGGGGGGTGGAGGGCGTTTGGGGCCCTGTGTTGTTTGGGGTCAGCCGTGTTTGCAAGTCTCTGCCTTTGTTCAAATCTCATCAAGTGTGAAAAACGGGGGCAGGCCTGAGGCCGTCCGCATCATCTCTCGGCTCCACCAGATCATCCGACAGGAGAAGCAAACATCTGAACGCCACTAAAGGAAACATTAACCTTTGTGTCGAATGTTGGCAGCTCTCACTCACAGGAACAGGACGTCGCAACCGATACAAACAAACCGAGTTATGATGCAAGACGCAATTTACACCTTTTACAGGAGGAGCCCAGAGAGAAAAAATAAGCATCATTTCCTGCCGAGATCAACAACTTAACAAGCAGTTAACGATGACGTCTTCGCATCCCTGAAGAGCTCAGTGTCAGACCGTTATGACACATACATGCTCAGGAATAGTGAGAGAAATGAGCCCAGGATCTTATTATTCTGTGTGGGTGTTATAAATCTATTAAACTGTTGTCAATTAACAAAAACACAAACCAAAAATAGGCCTTTAGCAGCATTAGAAAAGGATTTAATTCAAATTTTCTATTATTATATTTATTTTGATGAGGAAAAAGGACCATTTTCTTTTTAACTTAATTTCACTCACACATATTTATTAAAAAAAAGATTTTTATCATAATTGTTTTGAATGTTGTGCCTCAGATTTGTGAAGTGATCCACAATTTGGCAAGTGTTAAAGTGCATAAAGAAGAGTTTAACCACCCAATTAACCATCTGGTTTCTTCAACTTTCACTCAGGAGAAAAAAACAGCCTTTAAGCTTACGTTGTTATTATTATTATTACTATATCGTCATAATTAACATTATCGAATTATATGAAATGTTTTATCGCGATAACATTTTTGACCCAGCCCTACAACATATGTCAGATTTATTTTGCTATATTTGTTATACACAAAAAAAGGGTTTTGTAGGGAAAAATGTTTTATATTAATCAATATGAGGTTAACACTATGTTTTATATATTTGCACTGGTATCAAAAACTTTAAAAATCTAGCATACAAGGCAGGCCTGATAAGCTTCCAATCCTGCCTTTATTTGTTATGCAAATCCCTGTATATGTTATTTCACTCTCAAACTCCTAATTTGGCGTAGTGCATCCAAAATGTGCCGTGTCCCCAAAACTCCAACCAGCTCAGATTTTGGGATGCTATTGGGAACTTTCTTAATTGTTCATTAAGAAGTTTGCACCTAATGATGATTTTCATTATCAATTCATCGGCCTCTGGTATTATTTAGTTTCCACAGAAGAACATCTTCGGCACTGGAGATCAAAACAGTGTCCAAACCAGAGACAAAATGTGGAACCAAAACCAAAATCCACAGCAGAACCGCTGTATTCAAGGCAATCTGACCTCATTTAGACTAATGACCGGCAACAGATGGCCCAGGTTCACATTTCATAGTTAAGACGGTGACTAGATGATGTTTGGCTCCAAAGAACTCAAAACAGGATCTGTAATATGAGCTTAAAACACTGCGAGACCTCCAGCGATTTCAGCATTAGCGGTCACTCATCAATCAGCTCTTTTGCACAGATTGTGATTGATTATTTGATTAAACAAATGAGTCTGCTCACGTATTTTCTTACTCTGACGTATGCACTATACGCCATGCAAAGCAACGGACATGCATCATTATTCAACAGCAAAGTAACCGTGGAGGAGATTCAAGTTGCCAATATGGCCTGGACTTCGTCGTTGGTCCATCGATTAATTTACTCTCCGTAAGTTCTTCTGTTGATGTGTCAAGCTCAATATACTCCTGTACAAACTCCTTTACTACGTATATGCTGAGGATGAGGATGACCGCAGACTCAACCAATCAGAAATGTTCAGCACTGCAAGCCCCCCCCCCCGATGAAGGGACTTCTTTGGGGGTAAAATAAAGTCCCCATAACTTTATTTAGACCGTGCGGTGGAAAAGCACTGAAGTCTTCAGAAGGTTCCTGCAGTGGAAACGCAGCTAATGCTGTGATCATAACTTGTTTCCGCTGCAGTAATTGCAGGTTTAAAGTGGGGAAGTGTTTACCAAATGTTCTCTGACTTTGTTATTGCTGGATTTTTGTTGATAGTGCAACTGTGGTGACTGCTGGCTTATCGTGATCAAGGACAACAGGTTACAGTTTAACTTTAAACAGTCCTGCTCAAAGTCAAATATAACCTCTTCTAGTGGCTTTTAACTGGTTCATTAACTCTTAAAAGTGCAACAGTCCTTTAAACAGAAGAAATCCTTTTCACTTTCTGTCACACACAAACAGAAATGAAGCAGAAGGGACACGCCGGCAGCAACACCAAACCAAGTTAATAATCCTATAACATTCCTACAGATAATGGCACTATTTTTCCTTTAGCATCACTTTAATTCACCTATGACATTCCTATCCTGGGTTCACATGCTGGTGGGAAAGTCCGACATCAGGCACTTCCTGAATGGCAGCACAACAGTGCTGCAGTCACTGTGGACACAAATAATAAACCTGGTAGTCCAGAAGGAAAATATTAACTACTTACGCTGCTTTAGTACAAAACACAAACTAAAAATTCATATTATGTTTTTGTATACATGGGCACAATGTAGTCCTCAGTTGCCATATTTAGAGACCTGGTGTAACTTTATTATCCAACTATGACTGGAATAATAATTATTTAAATAATTCCCATGTGTGAAAGCAAAGGCAGGGTGTTTCTTAACTCAAATCATACTTGTTGGCCTTTTATAAATCTTGTTTTATGAGGAACTATGATTATACTCTCTGGTTTGAGCAGAGTAATTTCACTTTCACATTCAATATTTCAGCAGGCTTTTCTTTGCCACCTCTTGCACTGAGGAAAGACCACAAAGGGTGACGATGGAAGCCCCCCTTCCCTCTTTCCCCTCCCACCATGCACCCGGCCTCGCCCCTCTCCTCTCCGCCCTCGTTTAGGGATGCAGGGGCTCATCAGTATCTCTGGACCAGGCCCGTTTACCTCTCCTGAAGCCTCTCTCTCTCTCTCACACACACACACACACACACACACCGCTGCATCGCATTACATAAAAGCCCGAAATTGCTTCCAGCTGGCTGCGACTAAACCTGGTCCCGACAAAGAGGACAAACTGAGAAGAAACAAAGCGCTCCGCTTGCACAATTATTTGTCCAGTGCGCACACGGTGTTGCACAGCAGCGCACATTGCCCCGACTCTGCAGTGCAGTTCAGACTCGAAAACCTGCTGCTCTGTTTCATAACCCCCCCCCCCCAAAAGAACCAAACTATCACTTTCACCGCTTTGAAGCTTCCTCCAGCTCATAGAAGCTTAATGCGCTTAATTACGAAAAGGCAAAGCTGCGCTGAGAATTTCAGCTGGAGATAAACTCGTGTGTCTTGGCCGCATGTGCAGCAGTGATGGATCTGCTGAGACTTTAATGCCCGGCCTGTATTTCTGTAGTTTACACCAGTCCGGGTATGATGCTGCTGCTGCTGCTGCACGGTGCGCTCCTGTCCTGCCCTGCGCATCCTCAACGCGCACCAACTCGGACAACAAAACCCAGAGGGGAAAAGCAGGAGAGGAGCAACGCAACGAAACAACGGGGGAAGAAGAGAGAGAAGGGGGAGGAGGAGAGAAGAGATGGCCGGCCGAAGGACTCACCAGTCGGTGTCCGAGGTCTCGTCAATGACGTCCTGGTAGGCGGTCAGCAGGGCCAGTCTGTTCTTGCCGAGATTCACAGCCATGTTTCTGTCCCTGCAAGCATCCAGACCGCTGCTGATGGAGAGAGACACGGAATGAGAGTACAGGGAGGACAGAGGGGAGGAGGAGAAGGAGGAGGAGGAGGAGGCTCTGACTGGTGGAGACAAAGAGACGATCCCGGTGTCCAAGCGGTCCTAGCGCCGGAAAGTTGCCGGAGCTTCTTCTATACCTGCACAATGACAGCATGTGGAGGCAGATAAATGTAAAATCACAATATCACAAACACAAACAAAGTTTTTGGGTGAAATATTTTGTGACTGATTAAAATTAAAAAACAGTATTTTGAATGAAGCAGTTCATTGAAGGAAATTCTTATTTTCCTTATAATTATTACAAAAGTAAAGGAGACTTCCAAGGAAATGATTCTAAAATAAACTTTATTCACCTTTTACCAACGGCGGCGCATCTGATCAGCTGCAGTCACAGATTAACACAGACTAGACATCATTCTGACACCACTGTAATTCCTTTTTATTAGTTAACTATAATGGTCATTACTGAAATGTAGATGATTTAGGGAACATACTTTGATAACACGGTGAGGTTTGACAGATGACTGAGTAATGATGCCCACACACTGTGGTGGGAGCGCCACAGCGACTTCATCATGTGGAAATTCATTTGATTTATTGTTGGATGCTGTGAGGAGAAAAACCGTCAAATCAGCTGTAGCTAATAAAACAGACTTTGTGTGCTTGGCCAAAGTCCTTTTAGGCTCTTAAAACGTCTCTGGCTTGACTCAGCATTTTACTTTACATTACATTCATTTAGCTGACGCTTTTATCCAAAGCTTCTTACATTAGCTGTTTACGTCAGAGGTCGCACGCCTCTGGAGCAACTAGGGGTTAAGTGTCTTGCTCAGGGACACATTGGTGGATGGGTCACAGTGGGAATCAAAACCCTGGTCTCCCACACACCCCACACTTTTCCCCATTTTAGATGTCTGACACACACCATGAACAGTATGCAACAGATAACATCTGATATAAGGGAAGGAGAGATGAGCAGGGAAACTAAATGTTTTTTTAAATGATACAGTATTAAGACACAGACTGCAGCAAAGGTTTATCCCACATTTGACATTATGATCAGATGCCAAGGTCCAGGTAATGGCTGCTGACACTCTGAATTGGTCTAGTTATTAGTTTCACTTGTACTTTTCCAGCTTTGGCAAACCAAAGCGGCCGCCCTAAAAGATTTTTGTTGTTGTTTAAACTCTCCCGATAACAAATAGATTTTTACAAGTCAAAAAAGTTTGTTTATAGCACATGTTAACAACAAGGACAATTAGTGTGCTTTACAAACATAAAAGCAACATAGGGAAATAAAAACAGACAAATACTATTTTTTTTAAATAAAACAGATGACACTAAAAGATACAGTGCAGTATAATACATTAATCAACAACCTTCAATTTGATTTAATTAAGAAGTAAGTCAGTAAAAATACACATGTACAATTAAAGCAATCCGATACAACAGATCTGCCAAACATATGAAGATTACAGCGTTCAGTTTTTAATGTGTTAATTCAACTAAATGTTTGTATATTGAGGTTCGTGGTGGTGTTGTACAGAACTATCTTACACTGAAATATTCTTCCCACCTCATGTTTGTAAGCGTGGTTGGGCAAAACATTTGGCTATATCTCAACATAATGCAATCCACTTCAACACCACTAGAAATTACAACCTCAGTAATAAACAGAGTTAAATTAACACTTCCCTGACAGCATCTATCAAAACTGAACATTATTAAAAGTAGAATCTATGGCTGAGCTGTTGTACTTGATTGTATTAACTTGTGCAGTTGTGTTTCATTAAAGTCCTTGAAATGGGAAAAAAGGGATCATGTGACAAAAAAAATTAGTTTATTTGTTGATAATAAAATCAATATGAATTAACGGGAATGTCCCAAACACCGTTGTCGTGTCACTCTTGTGATGTTAGCATCAAGTTTAACTTAGTGAGACTACCATTTCCTAACAGATTATTTCCAGAATTGTGCAAAAATACCAGCAACTTAGCCCTTTCAGCTAGCAGGTAGCTTTACGTTTAGCTAAACTTAAGCTATGTTAGCTTAAGCTAATGTTTTTTTAAGCTAATGCTTTAGCATTGGCTAACAATCATCTTTGCACAATTTAGTGGCATTGAGAAGGGACAAAATATTATGTGTTTGTTTGACGCTGATTAACTAAAACATACATTGTCTGCCTGTCAAGCTACTGTAAGTTAACTTTTATGTCCCAGTTTTTTTTAGCATCGTTCCACTAGCTTTGATAATGCGTTTTTGGGTTTCTTTTATGTTTTTCAAAACAATTTTACATGTTCCTGGAGATTTATTATGTCCATAATATAAACTCAACAATGGTACTTGATAGCAAAATCTGATCAGGTTGTCAGGTAAACAAAGATAATCTATTAGCCTATTTGGTTAAAATCTAAAACTTTAGCTCCAAGTAGCTCTAAAATTAATGTCCCCAGAACAGAAACAATGGGAAAACATCCTATGTTTACAAATAGGGAACGTGAGCATCTCCAGCATGTATCTATATGTTCCAGTCCCAAGGGCCTGGTATTGTGGATCTGGCTCATTTTTTTATGGCATTTTGGGGATTACAGTCTTCTCTCTCCACATGATGAAAATATATCCAAAGAAATACATGCAATTTTCCTCTTCCTCCTTAAATGTAGTGCATAGATACTAGAGCTTTAACTGATAAGTAAGACAAAGCGTGCACACTGATTCATGCAGGAAATAATTTCAACGTGTTTCTTCAGGATGCTTAATGTCAAAAGCAGATCACACACAGGTGGCAAAACATGAGCGCTGAGCTGATTAGTCAACGAGATGCATCTGGTGCAATTAACAATGACAACAAGAGGATCTCAGCTTTGCACTCAAAGTTTCTTTTCCCCATATTCCTAAATACAACTTGACTAGTATTTTAGTCCCTTAGAACAAATTATGACTTTCTCGTGACTAATCATTGAGAGAATACTTAAGACAGAGGCACGACGTCTTAAAACTTCATCAGTAGTAGTCAATCAACTGATGCAATTCATCACCGGCAGAGACACAAGTCAGCAGTGTGTACTTTGGTGTCTCTTTGCTTGTGAACTCTCATTAATATTCAAATGAATCCCTTCTGGATGTTAAATTCCACTGCAACATACTGTTTCACAGGACAGACAAAGGAAAGACAATGATTACAATCTCAGAACAACTAAATAGGAACTCCTTTTTGTGTGTTCATGGATACGTTAATTTATGTCGTTTCCACATTCTTAGACGCACCTTCTGGACATAATCTATAGTTTCTCTGATGTCTGGGATTCCCTCAGCTGTAACTGCACCCTGACCCTGAACATTTTGGACACTGCATTTTGTTAGTAGCCAACAGGAACTGAGAGCAGCGCCTCCTCTGAACACAGACAGATAGGTGTCATTTTCACTGGGGACACTGGGGAAAGGTCAGAATCAGAATATCTCCATAACTTTTAGAAAGCTTATTAGTGTCAATTCCGGACACTTCCTGGTTGCAAAAACTCAACATGGCGGCGCCCTATCGGCCAAGCTCGAGGCTTCAAAACGGCAGTCCCAAACAGGTGACGTCCACTTCTTACAGTCTATGGTTCTTGCTCACCCCTAATTGTGTTTGGCCAGTCATAGAGATGGTTTCAGTTTTATGTGCCACGTTTTTGACACATCCACCTCCTGAAACAGTTTTCCTCTAAACTAATTTCTGCCTGAGTAACTGCAATATTTTTTACTGGAATATCACAATGCTTATTTAATGTTTAATGCACTTCAGTTGTGTTAGGGTGGAAGCAGATTTTGCAAACATGATAGCTCAACATCAGGACACGACTAGATGCCGCTAGTACATTCTGTAATTTGCATGAATTGTGACTGAGGCCATGCACTGAACAGCAGTTTGGAGTATCCAGCCTTCCTGGAGTGTCTGGTTGGGGTCCTGGAAAGGATACTGCCTAGAGATTATATAGTTCTGCTGTGGGACTTGGACCGGGGGGGTTGATCACTTTCACTTCTAGCCTAGTTTGAGACTTCTGAAACACCACCCATATTTCCACTTGTTTTATTGGTCAAATGTCTTCAGTGCTCATGACTGACAATGTCTGATTGTTGGAGGAATAATCGACCAAAAAGGTCCTTATAAGATGAATTCAGAATGGGGTCATCTTCTCTAATACTAAGCTTGCTTATCGAGCACAATGGCCACAAAAGCTGCGACATTGTGGATGAACTTGATGCAGCTGTTGTTGTAAGTCGACTTACAGATATAACTCCTAAATCAAACAGCAGGCAGACTCTCCTCGGCTTCTCTGGGAGCAGAAGTTGTCTGTCAGTCTCCCTGCAGCCTTTCAGAGAGCAGTAGCTCCACACTGGGGGAGATTTGTCCTCAGAGAGGAGAAGGACGTCTGCAGCATGTAGATTCTGGCTGCAGCTTGTTGTTCCTGCAAGACAGACAAGCAGCTAATTAGGATCTAGTTCCTGGAGCAGCTACAGGCTGACTCCACTGCACTGAAATAAGGTCTTCATCGTGTCCAAGAAAGCACTGAGTTCCCAGCAAGTGCTTTCACTGAACATCAGCATTAATGAGCGCAGAAATTCACAGATATTGTCTTTAACAAATCTTTGTACACGATTTTGTATATATGTGTATATGACGAAGTAAAAGTCTGTAGCCATCTTTATTCCTCATCACATAGTAGGAAATGATTGATGTACGGATCAAAAATGGAGAGAGAAATTTGTGCTTACGTGCTCTCAGAATACAGAGCTGCCGTCTGTCCAACACATCCTCATACCTAAAACGACAAAAATAGGTCAATTTCCCAAAACGACATAAGATCGTTTTCCATAACAAAATATGCAAATGTTGGCAAGTACCAGTCCAGCGTAACAGACCTTCAGTAAATCACATGATGTTTAACATGTAACACGTTGTGAAACGGTGGCAGTTCAGTTAGGTTTAGGCAACTAAACCACTCAGTGAAGTTTAGGGAAAGCTCCTGGTTTAATTAAAGAGGCGGTATTATGCTCATTTTCAGGTTCAAAATCTTATTTAGGGGTTGTACCTGAACATGTTTACATGGTTTAATTTTCAAAAAACACCATATTTTTCTGTCATACTGCACATTGCTGTAGCTCCTCTTTTCACCCTGTGTTGAAGGCTTCGTTTTAGCTATGGAGTGATACATCTTGTCTCTAAATGATCTTTGTTGGGAGTTGCACATGCTCAGTTCTTTGTTAAGGACTACTAGCCAATCAGAATCAGAGAAGGGCGGGTCAGTGAGAAGCCGGTAAACAGCTTCTGTTCATGTTGCCGACCAGCTTGGCAACATGGACTGGAGCAAGAGTTTCAGAGTGCTGAGTTATTAATCTGTAACAAAAGTATCTTTCATCCATAAAGTTTTAACTGAGCTCTGTCTCCACATCACAGGAACAACTTTATGTCCACTGACTGCCTGGAGGGTAGGTAGTGTTTGGAAGGGAGAGGAGAGCTGTGTGCTGCAGCTCACTGTTTCTGAGGGCGTGTCGGAGTAGCCGCTTGGCGAGCGTTATACGAGGCGCATTTAGCTTTCATCCCTGTGACGTCACAGGGATGAAAGGGAAGCGGCTGGACTACAAACGAGCTGTTTTCAGTTCAGAGCAGAGTTTTTTCAGTCATTTACAAAACATCTTCAAACACGTCAGCTTTGACTTTTCTTTCACACAGGAATCAAACCTCAGTCTCCTGAATGAAAGTCCTGAGTTTACTTGACTCATCTATCCACCACCACCTGTGTTATTTTTTTTTACTGCCGGAGTTTTGACAGCTTGCATTAGACGGACACCATCTTTATGATCATCACCTGACTTCTTCTGCCACTAGAGGTCATGGCATATCATAATGAGCTGCAGCATAATCCACTTATATGACTTTTTTTTTGGTGAGGACAGGCTAGTCTGTCCCCAGAGTTAAAAAGAAGTCAGCTGGCTGCAGGGCCTTTTCTTATCATGCCCCCTAACCTCCCTGCTGATATTAGACAGTATGACTCGGTTAGGTCTTTAAATTCAAACTTAAAACTCATCTTTTCATCTTAAACTTTAGTTAGCAGCTTATTTCTAATTACCTTTTCTGTCTGTGTTAACATTGACCTTCTGGCGAGTCGGTTGGTTTTTTGAGGAGTTTTTCCTCAACTGAATCGAGAGTCTAAGGACAGAGTTTGCTGTACAGATTGTGAAAGCCCCTTGAGCCAGATTTGTGATATTGGGCTGTCTAAATAAAACGGACTTGACTTACAATCCTTAACCATCCTTACCATCAGTATGGCAAAAAAAAAAGTAAAGTTTGTGCTGAGGGTGGATTCAGAGGACAGATCATGTCACCTTAATCAAAAGGGTTTATTCTCAGTCGGGCTCCCTGGTAGCCTAACGGTTATGGTGCCACAATGCCCACCCTTGTTTCATGTCATACCCTTCTCTCCCCACATTTCTGGTCTCTCTACACTGACAATAAAGGGGGAAAAAGACATTTCAGGCTCAGCTAGTCAGTCTTTGCTCTTATTTTATCAGATTTTCTAACCTGGATTTTCTCAGCCTCAGTTGTACTTATGCTGCCTTCTTATGGGCACACATGAAGAGCTGTTGACAAATACAATAATACCGTATAGTGTTATATACAATTTATTAAATCTTTATTTACTGCTTATAAATGCTAAACGGTGGGGTTAAAGTTAATTGATAGGTTAATTAAACATGTTTAGTATTTAAAAGTTTGCATTTTAACATCCTCATACTTCTCTGCCAAATGAAGACTCAGAAAACTTTTAAAAGTTCCCCTTTAATTTCTGTTTATTACTTTACTAAAAGGATGATTAATGTTTCAAGCCCTCATTGGCTCATCGTAAAATAAAGTACAACATCACATCTTCTTTGAACACTTTGTGGGACTTTGTGTCACAGCAATACATTGAAAAATGGTCTCTCTCTCAAATAGAAAACTCAGATGTAAAGCGTGCACTTAATCTTTGTGGACAGTTAATGGCATCCAAATAAAAAAAATCATCATCAATTCCCCATGATCATTTTCTTAAAATATTATTGTCACTTTCTGGTTGTTCTTGATGCAAATATCTATAAAAATGATCCGAGTGTGAATGGGTTGATATTTGTACTTTTAGATTAAAGGTTGATAAAGATAAAAGTGTAAATAATTAATTTCAATGACCTGATGGTCCAAGAATTCCTCTCAAAAGGCCTTTTGTAGGATTTAAAAAAAAAAAAAAAAAACACCCTCATGAAACGATAGACTGAAAATGAGCTTCTTTTCTTGTTTCCTGGAAAAGTTGACATTAAGAGGTTTCCCCCGCCTGGCAATGGTGGTTGGTTGCTGTGGTAACCTGCCCGCCTCAGAGCGCTGAACCCCACACGGGCAGCCTCGGGTGTGTTGTTTCTTTCGACTGGCACTGAGCCCACATACCTTCCCCTCTGCTCTCACAGCTCAACACTGGGGCCGGAGGATAATAGAGGAGGGGCGGAGACGCTTGTGGACGCTTTAATTGGCACAAACAGCGACGTAGTACAAGGTGAACCTGCTGAAACTCACTTTGCCCTCCACTGCATAATTTAGCTGAGTGTATCCAGCCCTGTCGTCCATCCATCATCCATCCAAGTTCTATTTATGTACATGTGAAGTCACTCCTACCCCCCTTTTTTTTTTTTTTTTTTTTAAAAACAAGTGTTGCATCCTTTAACTTGAAATTCTTCCTGATAAACAAATAATCAGAGGAGGAAGGCTGTGCAGGCTTCACACATATTCCAAGTGAGTCATGTTTTTTCTTTCTAAATAAATAAAAAGCCTTCACAACACCAGTATATTTTCTGTTCTCAGTAAAAGTGCATCAAGCTTCCAACAAGCTTTTCAGAAATTACATGTATTTGAGTCATTTTGTACGAGTAATTGTTCCTTAGCAACAACGATCGTAATATATAAACTTTGTTGTTTAAGTGAACAATCATAACGCCCATCATTACTAATCAAATACCAATAAAAGAGTCTAAATACTGAGGTTGGCTTGTAAAGCCCTGTAGCACCAATTTGTGATTTTTGACTATATTAATGAAACGATTTGACTTGACTGAAGTTTATTAAAATTACCAGATAAAGAAATTTTCACCTTGCTGTATTCAAGCATAACCTGGACCTTGTTATCTGTTTTGTGCAATACTTTCTGTTTAATAATTAATGTACAATATTCTCTGCTGCAATTCTGCTACTATTTATTCACTATTATTGTTCCCCATTACAATTCTTTAATAATGTAAATACTGTACATATCCACACTACTTTATATATTTCTTATCTTTTTTTTTTTAATACACTGATATTTATATATTTCTTCATCTACCTATTTCTATTCCTTATGCCTTGATGTGCAATGTGTGTAACTGTGACACAAGAATTTCCCCTCAGGGATCAATAAAGAATTTCTGATTCTGATATGAATGCTGGAGTTTTTTCTGCACTTTCTTCACCATGAACAGCGACTCTACTTATCCTTCCCGCCAGACGACCCCGCGGTCTCGGCGCAGATCCCTGCCTGTCTCTCAGACATATCTGCATGGATGAAGGCTCACCACCTTCAATTAAACCTCTCTAAGACTGAACTCTTGGTCATTCCAGTCTAATAATCTATCCACCATAACATCAAACTACAAATTAGCTCCTCAACCATCACTCCAACCAGGTACCACCCTGGTGATGGTTGATGGTTCTTTACCAAGAAACTTGGGTGTCATGATTGATGACCAGCTGTCCTTTTCAGACCATGTTGCTGCTGTCTCTCGGTCGTGCCGCTTTGCTCTATACAACATCAGGAAAATCAGCCCCCACCTCGCTCAGTACGCCACCCAGCTTCTGGTACAGGCCATGGTTATTTCTCACCTCGACTATTGCAATGCCCTCCTAGCAGGTCTTCCAGCTTGTGTGGTGAAACCCTTACAAATGGTTCAGAACGCAGCAGCGCGTTTGGTTTTTGATCAGCCCAAAAGGACTCATGTCACTCCATTACTCAGTGACCTCCACTGGCTCCCCGTGGCCTCCAGAATCAAATTCAAGTCACTAATGCTCCATACAGAGCTACTCCTGGGTCTGCACCATCTACCTATACTCCATAATACAGATAACAGAAGAACAGTGAGCTTTCAAAAGAGTAATTTTGAGTCTGTTTCACAATTTAAAAACTTTGTCATCTGCCTCTAATTCTATCATTTAGGATTTACAAGGATTTAACAAGAATTAAGAATTACTTTTTCAAGAGTTTCAAGTCCTTTTGAATCTTATTCTATGCTGAGGGTGCAAAATACTCAAATGCCCTTTTTTGCTTTGAACTAAATGCTAAGGTTAGCATGCTAAAATCCTCACAATGACAACGCTAGCATGCTACTCTGCCTCTAATCCGCCACCTGTTTACTGGCTACCACTTATTATTTATTCATCATTCTCTATTTCAGAGCTGTTCATATTGTATATACAGTATTCCCAATCGACCTACCTTAAGTACATAACATCTGCACATAATACTTATTTATTCCAGCATCCTTTGCACTGTGCTCCATCGCACTGTGTACATGTATGTGCACCTGTACATCACATCCACCTCCGACATGATAACAATTTTACTCCTGCTTCTTTTGCACTCTGCTCATTGCCCTATTGTCTCAATCTGTCTATATTGTTTTTGTTTATAGTGTTTATATTTGTGTTCTCTATACTGTAGCCTGTGTCTGATTTTATTATTGAATTATTGTATAAGTAAGCACATTGTGAGCATTGTACAATCCTGAGTCAAATTCCTCGTATGTGCACACATACCTGGCAATAAAGCTGATTCTGATCAGTGTTTAATGTTCATGAAAAAGTAGTTGCCTGCTCTGTCAGCTGCATTCTCTCACTGGCTGAATGTGGCTATCGAGTCAGTCCAGATATTTAGCGTGCTAGATACCTGAGAAAACAATTATTAAACTACAACATGTTCTGAATGCGGCAGCTCACAAAGACCAGAAGCAGAGCACACATTGCACCTATTATATCCTGGTTGCCTATCAGTTTTAGAATAGATATTGAAGTCCTTTTATTGATATTTAAATCACTAAATGCACTAGTACTGGAAAATATCTTACAGAACACACACACCCTGCAGACCTCTCAGATCTTCTGGCATTGGTCTTTTTTTAGTTAAACCTGGGGCAAGTACAAAGAGATACGGGGAAGCTGCTTTTAGTGTTCATGTTCCTCATGAATAGAATAGCCTGCCAGTAGAGTTTCTTAACCAGCAAATAATTTCAAAAGAAATCTTAAAACACACCTTTGTAGCTTAGCGTTTCCCTAACCCTCTTTTTAACTTGCTTCTTATGACTCTGTTATGTTTGCATGCGTAGCAACTATTGTTTATTGTGTCATTTCTTTTTGCTGTTAAGCTCCTTGCATTGTTTTCAAGCATGAAAGCTGCTCTATACATAAAGTTTGATTGGATTGATTAACTGATTGGACCAAAGTGGTGGACTGATAGTCTGCTAGTGCAGCATGTAAATTTTCTCCCACACACTCCTTCCCTCTTCCTGTCTGCCCCATATTGTCTCATCCGATGACTCTCTAGCTTGGTCTTAACCAACCCCCTCACCACCCTCCAACACACACACACAAACACACAAAACCCCACCGGCCCCTCCCCCTTCTGTTAAGTGGGTTAGTATTAATTAATTCTCTTCACCCTGCAGGTCCCCGTTGTTTCCTGCAGACACTGTTTGTTTTGTTTGTTAGTGTGAATGTGTGCGTATTTACGGTAGCCTGTAGTCACCGTAAACATTTCCGATTACTGATTATTCTTTATTATCCTGAAGACAACCTCGAACGTTGCTCAGAAAACGGGCGTCTCTTGTTAGATGGAAATGACCAGTCCCTTTTTTATTCTGTGAAGAATGAAGCAGCTGTACTGGATGAGACCACCTCTAAATGAGATCCAGGCCTGCAGCGTGAGCTGACACTAAACTGCCTTCTCTTAATGGAGGCTCTGACTGGGCAAATTAGCCTGTCAGGGCTGAACGGTGGGGATTACACAGACTCTGCTTACAGCTTCAGGAAGGAATAAATAACACTTAGAAAAGCGGCGATTTTTAATCCACCAAATGGCCACGAAGAGCAGCAATAAGTCAAATAGCATTAGGTTTGAGCCTCTGCTAAAAATAGATTACTTTTAATTTCAGTCTAGTGATGGGCAGAGCAGTTCAGTTTCAGTGTACTGAATCATTAGACTCAGCTCATTAAACAGATTTGTTCACCGAATCATTAAGTGCTTGACCAGAGCTCTCAATGTGTTGTCCCGCTCACAGGCGAACATTAGCGTTGTGTCGTTCAAAGAACGTTTTGTTCATTTGACCTAATCTTGTATATGACTCAGGAGGAACAAGTAGTCTGAGGGAGTAATTCGTTCATTTTCACACATGCGTGAATAGTCTCGGACTTCACTTGTCACACGGCGGCTGCATGGGCTCCGT
>NC_060172.1:8267941-8304247 GCF_021292245.1 Micropterus dolomieu
GTTTTTGATCAGCCCAAAAGGACTCATGTCACTCCATTACTCAGTGACCTCCACTGGCTCCCCGTGGCCTCCAGAATCAAATTCAAGTCACTAATGCTCCATACAGAGCTACTCCTGGGTCTGCACCATCTACCTATACTCCATAATACAGATAACAGAAGAACAGTGAGCTTTCAAAAGAGTAATTTTGAGTCTGTTTCACAATTTAAAAACTTTGTCATCTGCCTCTAATTCTATCATTTAGGATTTACAAGGATTTAACAAGAATTAAGAATTACTTTTTCAAGAGTTTCAAGTCCTTTTGAATCTTATTCTATGCTGAGGGTGCAAAATACTCAAATGCCCTTTTTTGCTTTGAACTAAATGCTAAGGTTAGCATGCTAAAATCCTCACAATGACAACGCTAGCATGCTACTCTGCCTCTAATCCGCCACCTGTTTACTGGCTACCACTTATTATTTATTCATCATTCTCTATTTCAGAGCTGTTCATATTGTATATACAGTATTCCCAATCGACCTACCTTAAGTACATAACATCTGCACATAATACTTATTTATTCCAGCATCCTTTGCACTGTGCTCCATCGCACTGTGTACATGTATGTGCACCTGTACATCACATCCACCTCCGACATGATAACAATTTTACTCCTGCTTCTTTTGCACTCTGCTCATTGCCCTATTGTCTCAATCTGTCTATATTGTTTTTGTTTATAGTGTTTATATTTGTGTTCTCTATACTGTAGCCTGTGTCTGATTTTATTATTGAATTATTGTATAAGTAAGCACATTGTGAGCATTGTACAATCCTGAGTCAAATTCCTCGTATGTGCACACATACCTGGCAATAAAGCTGATTCTGATCAGTGTTTAATGTTCATGAAAAAGTAGTTGCCTGCTCTGTCAGCTGCATTCTCTCACTGGCTGAATGTGGCTATCGAGTCAGTCCAGATATTTAGCGTGCTAGATACCTGAGAAAACAATTATTAAACTACAACATGTTCTGAATGCGGCAGCTCACAAAGACCAGAAGCAGAGCACACATTGCACCTATTATATCCTGGTTGCCTATCAGTTTTAGAATAGATATTGAAGTCCTTTTATTGATATTTAAATCACTAAATGCACTAGTACTGGAAAATATCTTACAGAACACACACACCCTGCAGACCTCTCAGATCTTCTGGCATTGGTCTTTTTTTAGTTAAACCTGGGGCAAGTACAAAGAGATACGGGGAAGCTGCTTTTAGTGTTCATGTTCCTCATGAATAGAATAGCCTGCCAGTAGAGTTTCTTAACCAGCAAATAATTTCAAAAGAAATCTTAAAACACACCTTTGTAGCTTAGCGTTTCCCTAACCCTCTTTTTAACTTGCTTCTTATGACTCTGTTATGTTTGCATGCGTAGCAACTATTGTTTATTGTGTCATTTCTTTTTGCTGTTAAGCTCCTTGCATTGTTTTCAAGCATGAAAGCTGCTCTATACATAAAGTTTGATTGGATTGATTAACTGATTGGACCAAAGTGGTGGACTGATAGTCTGCTAGTGCAGCATGTAAATTTTCTCCCACACACTCCTTCCCTCTTCCTGTCTGCCCCATATTGTCTCATCCGATGACTCTCTAGCTTGGTCTTAACCAACCCCCTCACCACCCTCCAACACACACACACAAACACACAAAACCCCACCGGCCCCTCCCCCTTCTGTTAAGTGGGTTAGTATTAATTAATTCTCTTCACCCTGCAGGTCCCCGTTGTTTCCTGCAGACACTGTTTGTTTTGTTTGTTAGTGTGAATGTGTGCGTATTTACGGTAGCCTGTAGTCACCGTAAACATTTCCGATTACTGATTATTCTTTATTATCCTGAAGACAACCTCGAACGTTGCTCAGAAAACGGGCGTCTCTTGTTAGATGGAAATGACCAGTCCCTTTTTTATTCTGTGAAGAATGAAGCAGCTGTACTGGATGAGACCACCTCTAAATGAGATCCAGGCCTGCAGCGTGAGCTGACACTAAACTGCCTTCTCTTAATGGAGGCTCTGACTGGGCAAATTAGCCTGTCAGGGCTGAACGGTGGGGATTACACAGACTCTGCTTACAGCTTCAGGAAGGAATAAATAACACTTAGAAAAGCGGCGATTTTTAATCCACCAAATGGCCACGAAGAGCAGCAATAAGTCAAATAGCATTAGGTTTGAGCCTCTGCTAAAAATAGATTACTTTTAATTTCAGTCTAGTGATGGGCAGAGCAGTTCAGTTTCAGTGTACTGAATCATTAGACTCAGCTCATTAAACAGATTTGTTCACCGAATCATTAAGTGCTTGACCAGAGCTCTCAATGTGTTGTCCCGCTCACAGGCGAACATTAGCGTTGTGTCGTTCAAAGAACGTTTTGTTCATTTGACCTAATCTTGTATATGACTCAGGAGGAACAAGTAGTCTGAGGGAGTAATTCGTTCATTTTCACACATGCGTGAATAGTCTCGGACTTCACTTGTCACACGGCGGCTGCATGGGCTCCGTCAGCACAGGAAACCAAATTGATTAGTTCAGGACTCTCAGCTGTGGGTCTCTGGGTTTGAGTCGTTCATTTGTCACATGACATGCGTCCTCTTCAGAGTTACTGCCAGCCGCTGGAGAATGAGAGGCAAGTCGGTTGTTAATTATGTGACATTAAATAAAGCATAACGTTATTACAGCGCAGTGACGTTGTGCTGTAGTAACACAGCCGTACCGTAACTTTAGTCCTGCTAGTGTTTACAGCTAACAGCTGATGAGAGTTGTTCTGGGTCCACTTCAGTGCCCTGACAGGGTTCTACCGGAAATTAGCTTGGAGGTCGTCTCCTCTCCAAAACAAACGGACCCGGTCATTAAAACATTAAAACACAGCCACATAGCAACGTTAGCATTAGCTCTGTGGTGTTTATGGTCTCTGTCGCTAGTTTCAAGTCTTCTTCAACACAACATGATGTTCATTTAGTACATTTTGGTCCTATTTAGAGGAAAATAGATCATGGTTTACACGTGGCTGTTGTCTCGTTACTAAAGGAAGTATTTCAGTTTCTTTTTTATTCTCGTATTTTGTTGTAATGTTGGAAGTTATTTTTTTATTTTTTTTAGCCGGACGTTCTTCTGGGAAGGCATGGGAAGCATTTATTTAGCAACCTTTAACACTGTAAAGGTTTGTCTCTCCGGTGATTCCAGTAGCAGCTGATAATATTTGGCAATAAAATGGATGCAGTTATTACCTTTGACACAACACAATATAGAGATCCACGACACCTGAACCTAACCAAAACTCCACTGTAGCATTACAACAGTGATTTGTAAAGAAGGGAGGGAACGAAATATGTTGTCCTGCTGATCGAGGCATCAGATCAGATAATGCTTCTATGTGTCGTCCTGGAGGACAACAACCTTTTACTTTGTTGTTTAATTTGGGGAATTTGATATTTGGAAAAAAAATTGTAAAATGAGGAAGAAAACAAAAGACTTTAAAGTGGTGTTAGTTTAACTGTCTGTTACTGCTTATTCTTTGTTTTATGAACTCAACTTGCTCCTCCGTGGCTGATTGGTATTGACTGATTTTATTGATCAGCTTTTAACACTGGGGTGTCTCTAAAGGAGGAGGCAGACAGGTGGACAGATGGAAAATCAAAAGAAAAGGTCCATTTCCCATCTGTACTCTTTGTGTAAGAGTGAGTGAATGTTTTCTTTGTTGCCCACCCCCTTTGTTTTCTAGCAAACAGCCTCTTTTTATTAATTTAAGTCTCTGTTTTTTGCGACTTATTGATGCATTCTCAGCAATAAATCAGTATATGACAGATCAAATAAAGGCTCCAGACATTCAAATTTTCTTTTTTAAGCCCATGTTTTCAGAGGATGGTCTCAGAGTTAAGCCTGGTTCAACAGCAGCTCACAGTTTAATACCTCTTGTATTTTATCCAGCTCTCATCCACACGCTGTCTGATTCTGTCTGAGTGGAGATAAAGTGAAAGGAAAGAATAACTTCACCCTCGGAAATCTTGATTCAGACAAAAATAAAAGCTTTCTGTAAACAGGGTACCCCCAGGATTCTTCAAGTTAAATTAAAGACTTTTTAAAGACCTTTTTAATACAACTTGGATTTACATTTAATGGCAACTTCACAGCCATACTGGCAAAAGTGTTAAAGATATAATGGAAAATGGATTTTAATTCCTAGATTTACCAAGTAGGCTTACTTGAATTTAATGATCATTTTGCTTTATGAGGTGTGTGTACTCTAATAACATAAAGTGAAAAAGAAGACTAATTGTTGCATTTAGGGGCCTTCGCTATGGCCACACATCTTTTGGTCAGAAAAGCTCCTTTTTGAACGGATGCATTGTTGTGAGGATACAGACGTTTCATAGGAGATCTAAGTATCTTAAGTGGCTTAAGTCTGTAAGTACACACACTTCACTGATAAACCACAGAAGGGTAGCGTAAAAATAGGCTGCATGATCCTACACACCAGCATAGTGTTCCCAGATTGTTACCCCTCGTCTCCTACCATTAAGTGTTGTCTACCATTCAGTGAGCCCTGGTGCACAGAAGCATCTGCATTTGATGTTTATCCACTCTTTTATTTGTCCCATCTGTAAATACCAACACATTCTCATCTCAGGAGCATTGAGAAAGCCTGAAAAAGCATCTGCATCCACATGAAACGCCTTTAGGTTTAGGAAAGGATCATGGTTTTGGTTAGGTTTAGGAAAAGATCATGGTTTTGGTTAGGTTTAGGAAAGGATCATGGTTTTGGTTAGGTTTAGGAAAAGATCATGGTTTTGGTTAGGTTTAGGAAAGGATCATGGTTTTGGTTAGGTTTAGGAAAAGATCATGGTTTTGGTTAGGTTTGGGAAAGATCATGGTTTTGGTTAGGTTTAAATACCAAATCTACTTGGTTAGGTTTAGGAAAAGATCATGGTTTTGGTTAGGTTTAGGAAAGGATCATGGTTTTGGTTAGGTTTAGGAAAAGATCATGGTTTTGGTTAGGTTTAAATACCAAATCAACTTGGTTAGGTTTAGGAAAAGATCATGGGTTTGGTTAGGTTTAAATACCAAATCTACTTGGTTAGGTTTAGGAAAAGATCATGGTTTTGGTTAGGTTTAAATACCAAATCTACTTGGTTAGGTTTAGGAAAAGATCATGGGTTTGGTTAGGTTTGGGAAAGATCATGGTTTTGGTTAGGTTTAAATACCAAATCTACTTGGTTAGGTTTAGGAAAGGATCATGGTTTTGGTTAGGTTTAAATACCAAATCTACTTGGTTAGGTTTAGGAAAGGATCATTGTTTTGGTTAGGTTTAAATACCAAATCTACTTGGTTAGGTTTAGGAAAGGATCATGGTTTTGGTTAGGTTTAAATACCAAATCTACTTGGTTAGGTTTAGGAAAGGATCATGGTTTTGGTTAGGTTTAAATACCAAATCTACTTGGTTAGGTTTAGGAAAAGATCATGGTTTTGGTTAGGTTTGGGAAAGATCATGGTTTTGGTTAGGTTTAAATACCAAATCTACTTGGTTAGGTTTGGGAAAGATCATGGTTTTACGTGACATTACATTTACATTTATTCATTTAGCTGACGCTTTCATCCAATGCGACTTACACTTGCTATACATGTCAGAAGTCGCACACCTCTGGAGCAACGAGGGGTTAAGTGTCTTGCTCAGGGACACAATGGTGGATGGGTCACAGTTGGGGATTGAACTGAGGTCTCCCACACCAAAGGCAAAGGCAAAAGTAGTTGGTTAGGTTTAGGAAAGGATCATGGTTCTGGTTAGGGTTAGGCACCAAAACTACATGGTTACATTTAAGATCATGGTTTTAAGTGAAGGTTCTCAGTTCATCCAGGCCATGGTTCTGCCGAGAACTGAATTGAGGGACGAAACACCTTCGAGTATCTTCAGCCAAGTCCAGTTGCCCTTGACTTTAACCATCCTTGGATATCATGGTTTTAGTTAGGTTTAGGAATAGATCACATTGGAGTTACTTAAAAAGCCATCTAATAAGGACTCTGAAGGGTAGGACCTTGTGTATCAAATACAGACACTTGTCAGGTTTTCCTAATGTGTTGGTATGTGACGCAAATGAGACCGGGCTCTATATAGAGGACGTAGGTACATAAAAACAACAAGTGACGTTAGTGAACAAAGGCATAACAACTAACTGACTGTAAAAATGTACACTATATGTATTTTTTAACTAACAGGTACATAGAAATAATATGGGGTACTGTCTGACCTTCTAAGCAACAATGTTAGAAGTCTATCAATGTTGTTTTCTTCTAACCATGATCATTCCCTACCTTTAACCACATCAATATTATAACCATGACAAACCTTAAGCATTCAGTTGTCAAACTATAAAACGTTTAGTTTATAATAACTGCTTTAATAAAGATTTATTTTGTAAGTTTTTGTTGTTGAACTTGGAGGACTTGTTAAGAGTTGTGTCTTTTGCTGCTGCAAAGTTTTCTTATAAATTATTAGAGGTCTGTCTGTACATGTGGATTTTCTTACAGTCTGAGCTGAGTCAACTCTCAGACAAAGAGGAGAGACTTCAAATGAATGAGTGTCAAAGGGTTAAAAGTCTGTCAGGCTGTGCAGGAAAATACAACTCACATACCAAACGAGTGAGAAAGAACCCCATGGTGAGTTCTGTAATCCAGAAAACAGAACCGGGCCAGACACATGCAATACTGAACCCAGCTAAAATAAACATGATTAAAAGTCTGTGGCCACTTTAGGGTCTCAGTGAGGCTGTAATCTATATCACACTCCAGAAATCTAATATGTTAAAATGTTGGGTGTTTGTAGATATTTAGCACAAAACATTTCAAGTCACTATAAAGATCAAGGGGAGCTGCACATTCAGCTGATAATTCTCTCCAGCTTCATCACTACAAAACGACACCTTTCACAGTGTTTCTATTATAGCAATATCAATGCTACACATCTGACAGTTAAGAACCTTTTCCCTCACAATAATGATGCTGAATTAAGAGAACATGTCCTGTTTGGTAATTACCATTCTCTCTGGTATTTCTGCTGGGAGGAACTAAGACGTGATGAAGAGATGCGAGTGATGAAGCGAGACAACACATCATTAAGGCCAATTTATACTTCTGCGTCGAGGCTACATGCCATCGTGAGCATTTGTACTTATGCGTTGGTGTCGGTCTGGAATTACGAGCCCGTTCTCATCTCAGGGCGTCCAATACCGACGCTTTCAGAAAAAGTGACAAAGCGTAGTTATTTGAACCTAAAGGCCCGGAAGTTCATGTTAAAGGTGTTGACAGCACCATAACCATCCGAAATGTTAGCGCCTAAATCTAAGTCACTGACTTTAAGCAAGTCGACCGGCTAACCCTACCTGCTAGCACATCGGCCGCTAGCAGATAGGGTTAGCCTCCTTTGTGTTACTGCAACGTACCAAACGGTGGCATTTCATACGAGAAGCTGAAGGGTCCCTTTAGCGTAACTTGGTCCTGCTGTCTGAAAGCGTCGGTAATGGCGCACTGAGATAAGCACGTGTTGGAACTACGCCTACAAAACGCTTGTGGTGGTGGGGTTTCTATGTTCCACTGTGTTGAGTTTCTTCTTCTTTGCTGGTGTAGGCAAACAATGGTGACGGAAACTGAGCGGATCATGTTGTAGGCAGAAGAAGACGGACGAACCGGAAATGCGACGCTACCAAGCTGACCAATTACAGTTTTTTTTTTTCTGCGTGGTCGCAACAGATTCAACGCAGAAGTATAAATTGTGCTTTATTTTAATCTTCTTAAAATCCTGTTTATGTTGTCTTTTTATATTGCCTGGTGCTTTTATATCTTTTCTTAATGCCTCTGCCACTGTCCTCCGTGAAGCACGTCCAATTTCCGTGCTGTTGAAAGGTACTACACAGATAAACTTGCCTTATTGCTCCTGCCCTGCTTATTTTGGACGGACGGACACACGCACGGTAACAATGTTCCTGCAGCAGACTGAGGAATGTGTTCATTTCCTCTTTGGTGTGAATGTTTACACTCTGGACATTTTCAAAATAGACTTGAGAATAAAAGTCCTGGAGAGAAGGAATGTATGTATGTATGTATGTGTGTGTGTATGTATGTATGTGTGTATGTATGTATGTATGTGTGTGTATATGTGTGTGTATATGTGTGTGTGTGTGTGTGTGTGTGTGTGTGTGTGTGTGTGTGCGCGCGCGCGCGCACGTATGTCTCATGTTCTGGGGACATAAATCTGTAAACACAGTCACATTATGGGGACTCTGACTTTTTGGGGACAAAATGCAAATCATACATTTTAGGGTGAAGACCTTTTTTAACAATTGAGTCAGAGGGGCATAGTGCCAATGTGGGAGGTGGGTGTTGAGCAGACCTATAATTGCATGAATGTGATTCATGTGGTGGCATAAACAAAATAAACGGGGCTCTGATGGAAGCAAGGCTATTTTGCAAACCTGAATGTTTTGTTGTTCAATCACTCGTGTTAATGATTGATAAAAATGAGGAGCTTTTCAGCTTCTAAAGGTGGCATGAGTGTGACAGAAAATGTTTGGGAACGGCTGGCATAGACACGTGAAGTTGTAATGCACTGGCACTAGTTCTTGTTTTTATATTATGTTCATGTTTAAAAAAAAAAAAAAAAAGTGGTTTATAAAATCTGAAACCAAGGGAGTACAAGAAAAACAGGTTTCTTCCCCTGTATCAGGGAGATCTGAGACACCACCATTTATTACAAAAATAAACTAATATATATATATTTTTTTTTATATATATATATATATATCACATATACACACACACATATGTTTTATAAACCTAGTTTTGAACTTGTTTTTCAAGGTAATGTTCAGAGTAGAAGTCCAGAATAATCTACAAATCCCTCCTCACTGTAACATCTCTGCCTCCATCTAGTGTTCACTTTGAGGAATCACAAGTAGTTCAGAAAAGCAGCTTTCTCTGGTCCAACTGTATGACCATTACCTTAGTCAGTTTAATTGGTGTTTTAAAGTATTTTATCTTTAATGTATGCACAAGAACCTCATAGTTTATAAACTGTCAATCCAAAATAAAACCTCAAATCTAATATAGCCGCAAGTGGCAAGGATGAGGATCCAGACAGGTTGTGATGATATATGCAACAGTTGACATTTTTAGAGGAGAAGACCAGATGCAGGTGACTAACGAGATTAAAGTAATAACTCACAGCATCAACTTTAGGTCAAAGATTAGTGGGTGAAATGTTCGAACCGCCTGCAAACAATTTTTAGCAGGAAAAAAATTATAAGAAATTTAGACAGGATCCAAGTAGAACAGGAAAACTTAACTCAAACACACCAGACAGAAGAAATATCCATTCTTGCTAAGTGGGACTTCATCAACTGGGGATTTGAACCCTGAACCTTAAAATCAGCAGAAGGTGCTGACTTACTGACTGAACCACTAGTGAGAATTGTTTTCTATTAACCTTCTCAGAAGTTGAGGCAAATAAATCACATATCATAGATATTTCTATTGTCACTTTAAACTTAAAACAGTCAAAATGTTGTTGATAAAATTCAGAAAAAATAAATCACACATCATTCTGCTGGTTTTGGGTAAGTTGTCACTTGGGGTTTCATCCAATACTGAGCACAAAAGAAAATGCTCACTGTACAAATTACTGCAAGATATTGAGCTCTGTCTCTCTCTCTCTCTCTCTCTATATATATATTTTTAATTCTATTTATCTATCTATCTCACTGCAGATTCACCGTTTGACTGATCTGAAAACCCTTTGAAAAACTTCATATTGGCCATCTATAAAATGTCTGTTGATTTTGGTAGCGTTTGCACAAAGACTTGTGGAGATATAGATGTTAAAATGAATGAGCATATTCTTAAAAATATAGAGTAACTGACTTCTGAATTGACCATAGGTTGCAGTCAGGTAAACATTAGTCACATACGAGTGGATGTGCTTAAAGAATTTCAGCTCTCTCGGACTTACAGGTGATTTTCTTAGATTTTTTTAAGATTGGAAAGAGAAATCTGTGATGGACTGGCGACCTGTCCAGGGTGTACCCTGCCTTTCGCCCGATGTCAGCTGGGATTGGCTCCAGCCCCCCGCGACTCTGTACACTGGATCAGCGGTTGAACGATGGATGGATGGATGGAATGAGAAATGTCTACAAACTCAACATTTATTAAAATGTATTACGCCCACTTTCACAGATCATTACCAGATTTTATACATCAGTTGAGCAGTGACCCTACAATCCATGCAGCGAATTAGTTGGTATAACCTTTTTGCATTGGAAGAATATCCTAGGACAGCTCAGCGAAACTCTGACTGAGCTTGTGATCAGAAGCTCAAAATTTGAATACAAAAGCTTAAGCAAATTTACATTAAAAAATAAAATTCAAATATATGAAAAAAAAAAAGAAAAAAGATTTATGTATCAAAATTCGTTTGATAACATTAGATCAACGAAGTCCGTAAATGATCCTGTCAAAGTTTCGGGTCGATTGGCTAAAATTTGCAAAAATAGGTTTTTTAAGAAACGCAGAAACCTAAAGCTGCTTGTTATAGCGCCACCATGAGGACAATGAGGCCATTTTCTTGCCTGAGTAGTACGTGGAATTTGCATCCCACCTGAGTTTTTGTCCAGCAGTTTTAGCTTCACAAACACAAGATTACAACACAAGAATACATTTGACTCATGAAATTACGACTTTGAATAACTTTATTCTCTTATGTTGTATAATTGCATTACTTTATATTACATATATTATATATCCACTGTTTTCATTGCTGAATAAAGACCTTACATAATGAACCGTTGTGTTTTTATTACCTTAGAATGAGCTATCTATCTAAATACACTGCGGGTCCTCTTAATGGACGTCACCATGTTTTACAGTAGGCCAAACAGACAAACTGCTCTACAGAGCGAGTTTCATTACCACGCTGAATACGTGCAAAGTAGTCGTCGTCGTCGTCTGGTTTGTAAGAAATAAGACATTTATTTAGGAAAAGAAGCCGACAGAGCGTGTCGGCCACCGTAGCTTTTACTACGCGCTTGCAAAGTGAGGGGTAAGAGGAGGCTGGGATGTTGGTTACAAACCTTTAATTTCAAAATGTTTTCTTATAAAAACCTCAATATTTGTTAGTGCTTTATATTCAAATATGATCATTTAATCTTGATTTTATTCTAAACTATTCTCACTGACGCGCCTTAAAATTGACTTCAATTCCTTTTTCTAATTAGTAATAAATAAAATAGTTAAGACTAAGACTACAACTTTACAATTACAACTTTAATCTGATATTTTCACTTTATTCTCATTTCTTTACAAAATGGCAACTTAACATTTCAAACTATTGTTTTTTTATTACCAATTTAAACTTATGAACTTATCACATTTCAGAATTACTTCATATGTTAGTGCTTTATATTCACATTTCTTTCCTCATACTCATTTGTCTCAACATTTTGTAACATTACAACTTCTTTCATAAAATATACTACTTTTATTTTAAAATCATTTACTCTGATATTTTGACTTAATCATATTATGACGTCTATTAAAATTAGAACTCAATATTAAAACCAGCATTTATTTTCCTCAATACAATTTTCACAATTTCGACTAAATTCTCAAAATCAAAATGTTCCTCCCTCCTTGAGGTGGCCCTAATGCTCCATGAGTAAACCGCAGTAAATTTTAGTTTATCCATTATGTAAAAGAGCTGACAGAAACGAGGGAAAAAACCAACACCATCCAGCATTTATTAACAGATTACTTTTATTATAAATATACAGTGTTAAAATGGAATGGTACCTGACACTGCCAGCCGTTCACTGCTTATAGAAACAAACAAACAAAAATGGAACTGGAGTTTGTGGTGCAGATCTGCAATCATCAAATCACACATAATGCAACATGAAACAACAAAATTCCCATTCAAGTCAAACACCTTGGCGGCCATTTTAGATGCAAACGGGCAGGCGATTATACCGGGAAGCGTCTTCAAAAGTTCTGCACAGTTTGTGAAGAGAAGACCACGTGGTCGAGCACGCTTCTGTTTTTAAAAGGTGATCTGGGGGATTTTGTTTCAAGGAGAACAAAAAAGGAAATGGTGTAAAGTGATTAAAAAATGAGCTCACAGGAAGATGTGACCGAGACATTCATTGGTACTTTAACATCCAACAGTTCATAAAAAAGATGGCACATGCAGCATTTTTAACATCAACTGATGTTTGTCACACAATGGAGACGTTTGGATCAGCAAGCAGCTCTTTTATGGCTTGTTTCTTCAAATTCAAAGTACATTTCCCATAAACCACTGTGCTGCCTCTACTTCTCGCTCCCCAAAGAGGATAAATGTTGGTTTTCAAGAAGCTCAAAGTCATACATTTAAACTTAAACTGGAACTACTGACATCGGACTCGACTGGCCGGCAGAGGCGAACTCCAGAAATAAACATGGTTGTTTTCAATCTTTTGACATTTCTAGAACTGAAACAACTTTTTAATTAAATTGATTAATGACCAACAATTTATTCGGAAACAATTTAAATTTTATTTAAACTTAGTAAAAACGCATTTGATTTCTTTCGATTATGATAGTAAACTGACTGCTGGCTGGACAAAACAGGACATTTAAAGACGCCGTGTTGGACTCACAGAAATTAAAAAAAGGTTTTCACTATTTTTAGTCTTGTTTTATAGACATTTATTTAATTTATTTTCATTATCAAGATTGTGTACAACTACAATGTAAACACCAGAAACGTTTGGTGCGTTTCTAGAGCTTAAACCATCTGCCGGTCTGCAGAAAGGTCAGACTTTAACTCAATTTCTTCAAGCAAAATGTCACATTCACTAGTTCCTGCATATCAAAAAAAACAAAAACAAAAGGCGGTTCATAGTATTCAGTGCAGAGAGGAATCTGCTGGACCTTCTTTTGCAGTTTAATGTTAAAATGCCACATGTTGCACCTTTTTTAATTTGATAATTTCTCTTCATGAATGTTGGTGACTGCGTGAACCACAGAGTGCTCTGATGGCCACTAGGTGTCCCTGTTGTAGAGTCTGGTAGGTCCAGTTTGCTCCGGCAGACATTGTGGAGCCGAACTGTTGCTTTTATTTATTTATTTTTTTTAAACAAAGTTATATCCCCTTATGTAATCAAGGCTTTTGACACAATCTAACGTCACACAACAACAGGAACCGTTGTTCAAGTCAATGGCATGAAGACTAAATGAGCAAGTTTAACTTTCATTTTCTTACAAATGTCAACTCTAATTTTCTCTTTTTAAGTATCAGGCACTTGATTTTAAGTACTTTACATTGATGAGCAGTGCCGTTCTAGACTGATGCTGAAGTAGTGTGCAAAACACTGGGTATAACAAATCTGTTTGAACATGCATAACAAAATGTAAACATTTAAATCTTTAACTTTAACAAAAGGAGAAAAAATGATACCTAAGGAAACCTTTACGAACTAAAAGCTTAAATAACCCAAGAGAAGAAGGAAAGAAAAAAAAAAACACTATTAAACTCTCATACTGGTTTAACATGCTGCTCAACTCTAAAGTAGAAGATCTCCGCGCCCCCCTTGAATGACACACCAGGCGGTCAGCCCCTCAGCGGCGTAGCGTCATTAACATGAAAGAAAGGCAGGAAAGATTTAACTAAAAAGCAAAATGTTCAGGAGAGTCAGACTGAGGGGCACGGAGATAAAACTGGTCCAGTGGAGCTGTGCTTTGAATGGGAAGCTCCCAGTGTGTGAGTGTTAGGAGCCGGGCTGTACTTGAAGGTTGGTACGATGTGCCGCATGAAGGCTTAAGTGTTACAGTCGTTTGTGTGGTGATAACAGTTTCAGAATCAAAGACTTTCATGTCGCTGCACATGTTCACATGTGAAGTGGCAAACAAAGTCAATAAAGATTTTATATCTATTAAAAACTTTCCCAGAGCCTTCAAAGCTATTTATTTTTCCCCGGACGTCATCTCAATTTAAAAGTCTAGCCACCATTTATCATCGGCAAAGTTTCCGTCCAAATGTGACGCAAAATTTAAACAAATATCCAGGAAATCCTCAGAAGGATGTGAATGATTTCTAGTTTCCATCCACTGCTGCTTCGTGAATACGCTCCGGTCGCTGCCATTAAACCAACCAGCAGAAGAGGAGGACACAAAGGCTACACCTACTACGTCTTCCTTTAAAATAAAAAAAAGCAGTTTTAAAATGAAAACGATCTCCGTCCACACTAGTGTTTTTATCTGCATTTCATAATTTATCTCCTATCTAAACGGTGTGCATGCACGTGCCTATTACGCGAGACTATTCTCTGCACAATGCAAAATATTTTAATAAGAATACCAGTAGATTTATGCGTTGGCTTTGCACGACTCCTAAGAAACAATCAGAAAGCCAAATTTGAGCGTCTGCGTCATCGTTTTTAAAGTCCTCCAATGACAACTGGGTCAGCAGCAGTCTGGACAGGAGGAGCAAACGTAGCAGCAGTTTTTAACGAAAACGTAGCAGTGGATGTAGCTGAAGAGACGATGCCAAAATACATTTACTCCATGTTTGTACAACACCGTCTAAAAACCCCAATTTGTGCTGTGATTGGTCAGTTTAGACTCAAGTGATAGCAGTTGTGTGAAAAATGGAAAAAGAGTGTGCAACAAAATGAACGACTTTGAGCACAGTGTGCGCTGCCGTCCGCCCGTTTGAACAACTTCAAGACAAGTTGGCGGCACGTTACTGAACGGCGTTTTACTGCCGCCTGGCGAACCCCGAGCAACCCTTCACCACGGTTCAGAACAGCTACAAGCACTTAACTTCAGCCGTGGTCATACGAACTCTCTCCTTCGAAGCAGACTGAGGCCTTTCACTGGTCGAGTGCGACGCAGGGCAGCTCTGCACGGCGCACTGAGCATGCTCAGAAACACACGGCCCTAATAAATAAAGACTTTAAGGACAGAATGAAGCAGAGCAAGACGCGATATACATTTATCTTGTAAGATTATCAAGACTCGTTGATGAAAAAGATTCAAGAAATATTCACCCCCCCCCAAAAAAAGTTAGAAGTATCTCACCATCTTCTGCTTGTTACTGCTCATTTCTCCGCTTGAGTGGAGGAGAAAACAGACATTACCGAACAGGATTATCTGCCATCGCAGTAAAATAATTACTTACAATATCCTGAAATACTATTCTTAACTCTGACTTCATCATAAAGATAAACGTTACAGAAAGGAGGAGCTCTGGTGGGAGAACATACATGTGCTTTGGTGCATCTGCCCAGCTATGATCTACTGGAGTATACATGTTCCCTACTCATGCATTCATTAACAAACAATTCATGTTTGTCTCACATGAAGCAAACAGTCAAATATATCAGGAAAAAAAACTGCAAATATTTTCATAACAAGTCATGGTATTCTTTTAATTTAGTTCTTTAAAATATTTTCTTAAAACTCTCTGGACAAATATCTGCTGTGAGAAACGTTAAGTCTGGTGAAGTCAAGATTTAATGACTTGCTGAGATGAAAACAATTTGCAGCTTTATTAATAAAAACAAAAACAACAATATGGCAATAGCTACGTGACTAAGAAACAGCACCAGTTAATTTCGGTGTCGTAGTTCATTCTACTACTCTGGTAAAAATAACAAAACGTTAGCAGAAGGGGAACCCCCCCCCCAAACAATGGCAAATATAAATATGGAAAAACAAACGATGCAAGTGGGTACAGTAGGTGTGCAAATCTGAACCAACGTCCGTCTGTGGCAGAAAAGCAAACAGAGATGAGTTGAAGGAAAAAAAGGCTGCAATTAAAGGGATACCTTGATATTTAAATTTTTTTCAGCTACACACAGGTTTTCTCACAAAACGGTGTCTCATGTTGGCACTTCATACGAGAAGAGGAAGCCACTTTCATCTGGCATTAACGCTGGCAACGTTTGAGAAGCCAGCAAGAGATGGCGACCGAAGAAAAAAAACCCCAAAAAAATAAAATAAAATAAAACACACCCCCTCCCTCCAAAAACACATGTTCATGCACAGGCAGGCCAGCCAATCCCGTCACTGTCAGAGCATTTGATATCTTAATTGCTGTCGGGATGTAAAGAGAATTTCAACAATTATAAATGCTTAGGAAATAATTTGCCTTCTCCAGCTCTAACATTCAATCTATATCTGGATATCTTATCTGATCAGGAAAGAAAGATCATGTTGTTGCAGCAGAAACAGTCACAATATTATCAGATCTCAGCCAGTTTGGCCACAATCTTAAAGCCATAGACGGGCACTTCTTCATTTTCTTGCAGAGAGTTAGATGAGAAGAGCGATGCCACTCATGTCTGTTAGCCTAGCTTAGCACAAAGACTGGGAACAAAGGGAAACAGCTAGCCTCTCCTAAAATTAACAAATTCGACTCAGCGGATCCTTTTAGCCCACTGATTTAAATGTTAGTCTCGTTTGTTTAATCTGTAAGAAAAACAAAGCATTTTTATGCAGGGGGTTGTGTATCAGACTATTTCTTGGCCGTCCAGTACATAACCCAGTCCTGAAAAAGTACAAGATGTCATTTTTACAGCTTAAATTTAGCTAGCTGATATTTATCTTCTCATCTTACTCTTAAAAAATAAGGTCAGTTACGCCCATCTCTTCCCGCTATCTCGACTAACCAGGTTCGCCAAGAGCGCTTGCTGGTACCAGAAGTATCCAGATACAGATTGAAGATTAAAAGGATATTTCTGGTGATATTCTACATTTGTCCCGTAGTCAACAAATTCATTTAAAAGACCAAAAACGAACAATAAACGTGACAGGAAGTGAGAAAGCGTGACGAACTAACAAGAGTGTTGTTTTTGGTCTTTCCATATAAATATAGAACACCACCAGCAGCCTTATCCTTTAACACCAAGTGGCAACGGGGTTCACGAGTGTCTGTCTGTGTTTATGGGCCAGCATCCAATCTGACCAAATGCATGCTGGGATAGGCTCTACCGCCCTGAAACAGATAAAGCAGGCATAAATAATACCAAAAAAAGAACCTGAGGTAGTCTGAATGTTTGGGCTATGTATGATCTCTACACACAGTTTTTCCTCCTGCTCTGATGTGACTTCTTATTGGCTGCCAACACATCGCCACAGTGGTCTTTACGATGCGAACACCAGGGTTGAGTATCAAACGAAATGTGTCAGCAACACTGAGTATCAAAAGATTCAAGTGCTGAGAGCTGGCATTGAACGTTTCATCAGGCTCGTACTCTTCTTTACTTACTGTCTGATCAGAGATTTCTTGATTTAAACCTGCATTTTACCAGTTTTAGCTGCTAATATTGAGAATTTTGCTTCGTAGTTTATCAGAAACTCAGGTATCGTATCCACACAGGTATTTCCCAACAGATACTCAGCCCTACTGAGGAGTACAGGGAAACTAAATCAGGTCCAACATCAAGGTATCTCTTTAAATAAATGTATTTAAAGCCGGCGATGAAACAGATCGCAGGCCATTTAAGGCACATGTGTGTAAGACAAGTTTATATAATTTGAACTAACGAGCAAGACTATAGAAACGCTTCACTTAACGAGCTATAATGTGAAGACTGAGGAGCTTTTCACTCAGAGCTCCAGATAACATCTAGACACTTTATCAGAAAATAACTCTCTCTACAGAAGTAGAGTACAATTTAAAAATGAAACTAACAGACTACAGTACACTCTAGATGCTAATTAATGAAGTCTTGATGCATAGCATCACCCATAGATGTAATATTGATTTTTATTCTAAGTAATATGGATCTTATTCAATATTTCACCGTAACATTGAATAGTGGAGTTAATAGTGTTATGGAGGGTTATGGCAGTGTTTGTTAAAGAGTCACAGTCTCACTCCTCTGTTTCTTTTTTTTTTTAACCTTATAAGAAACAAATCAACAGAGAAAGGAAGAGAAACTGATTTATGATTGTCATGAGTCTGTGTGTCGTCATTCCTCTGCAAAGTCAAATGAACGACGTGATCGAAGTACAGAAAACACAAAAACAGGAAACAATAACAACAGGAGACAAAAAAAAGAAACAAAAAGAGAAGTTTTGAGTTCAAATGTTCCCAAAGATGGTGAGAAGAAACATCCCTGTTTCACGTATTCAGGCTTTAACCTGAGCCGGATCAACAGCTGAAGCATCCAGCGTCCAAAACCAACACCAAGCCCTCCACGGTGGACACAACTTTCCAGATTCGAAAATCGACAAATCCGGGACTTATGTGAAAGTTTTCTGCTCACATAATATCACAGAGGGAATAATTCTAAAAACAGTGTGTGTCAGTGTTTGAGGGCCCGGCTCTCTTCAGCTCTGCTGGGCCAGGACCGGAGAGGTGGATGGGATCTTTTGCCTCCTGCTCCGACTTCTGTAGTTTGTTGCTCCTCTCAGTTTCACTTCCTTCTATTTCAACCACCTCCTCCTCCATCTTTACTTCTTTCTTGACCGCCACGTCTCCCTCTCCGTTCTCTGTCTCGGTCCTCTGAGGTTCAGCTTTAGATCCCGGAAGAAATTTCCCAAACCTCGTCCCGTTCAGATCCTCCTCAAATTTCACCTGGAAGGGGGGCAGCCCGAGCAGGAAGGCCCTGATCCTGCTGGGGGAGCTCAGGTCTGCGGGTTCCTCCTGGTTCTTCATCTCCACGTCCTGCTCCGTTACTCCTCCACCTACACTTCCTGCAGAGCTGGACCGGTCGCCCAGGCTGAAGTCCTCTGGCTGCTCCGTGCAGCCGGTTCTGGGTCTCTTGGATGGCGGTTGATCCGTGTTTCCGTTGATCGTCGCTGGACTCGGCTCTGGTCCCTCTGTGCTGGGTCTCTTAACCGTGAAGCGTTTGCTGAGGTTGAGAGGCAGCGCCTGCTCGGGGGGAGGGGTGATGGGAGAGCTGGGGGGCTTGGTGCTCAGGTCCTGAGACAGCGCCTCAGACAGTCGGCGGGTGAAGGTCTGGAACTGAGACGAGCCCAGACGAGTCCTCATCAGCTGGCACACCTGAACGCTGCAGTCCAGGTTCAAAGGCAGGACCCGGAGAGGGGGCAGAGGAGGCCGGCTTCTGACATCCCGACTGCCTCCCCTCTGGGCTCCCTCGTCCAAGTTACACCCCGAGCACCGGTTGTGTTGCTGGTGGAGCAGGTGGGGCTGAGGCTGAGGCTGGTCCCCGCTGGGATGAGGGGTATCCGGGCTTCCACTTTTGGGCTGGAGGGTGTAGATGGTTGGATGGTGCTGGCTCGGGTCCTGGGGCGTCAGGGCCGGGCTCTCCAGGCCTCTGTGGAGGCTGATGCGGCTCCTGAAGACATCCAGAGGACACACGCCTTTAATGGGGCTGAAGCCTCCCAGAGATCCTCCAACAAAGTGGCGAGGCAGAGTGGAGAGGAGCACACCCGGAGCAGGAGCCACGGACTCCACTCTGTCCGGCTTCAGCTCCTTTGGCTTGGGCTGGAAGGGGACGAAGGAGACCGACATGGGGGAGAGGTCAGGGGTGAGGGGCATGTTGCCAGGGAGGACAGCTGGCTGGATGGGCTGCAGGGAGGGAGGAGAGAAGAAGAACAAGGAGGTCACGGGCAATGTTTTCATCTTTTGTAATCTTTAATTTATTTTAAAAGGCTTCAGAATGCATTTCAAAAATTTATTTCAGTTGTTCTGTACGTTTCTCATCGTCAGCAAATCCCAGCTTCTGGTACAGGCCACGGTTAAATCTAACCTCGACTACTGGAATGCCCCCCTAGTGGGTTTTTGATCAGCCCAATAAAAAAAAATTGTAAGGGAAATTACTTTATTCTTCAATTTTGGGTTTCTGGAAAAACATAAAATAAAATCTGTTGACTTCTAAACAGTGTGTTTATGATCAAATTGTTTACTAGAGCGAGTGCAACATTCTTCATAGATCTAGTTTCTTAATTCTGCTTAAAAGTGCACCAGATTACTTTGCCCAGTACAATATAGATTTTCTCTCTCTCGCTGGACACTTATCAAAGATCTGAAGTTGGAAGTTGATTGCACTGCAGCACATTCCTCTCCTACGCCAGCAGGGGGAGCTTCACCTGCTCCGTCCTCTGCACCAAACAGCACGTTTTCCTTTAAGCCCTCCAGTAAACGTGAAGTGTTCAATGCACATGAGACCGTCACCAGGTGGAGACCAGTCTAGATCCTCATCTCAGTCTTACCTCAGTCAGACTGGATTTCTGCCTGTCGGGGGGGGTGGGGGTTGATTTTAACATGACCTACTGTTTTTCTGTGAACGTTTGTGTGAAAATGGATCAAGTCAAACATGTTTTTTTGTTTGTTTTTTTTATTTCTGATCTATTTGGGAATCAATAAGATGACAGAAAGGAGAGCAAGGCCCTGTAAAATAAGGAAAATATAACTCCTCTGAATGAAATCAATCATCTTTTTGATGCAGAAACTTACTTCCTGTCAACAAACAGAGGCTGCAATCATTTTCTCACTAGTGGAATACTGCATTACATGGGTTGTATTGACCATTTAAAGGCATTTCAACACGTAAAAAGCAGGCTTTATTTGCACGTTATGTCTGTTTGATCCAGATAAAGCAGCTGCAGACGTAAAGAGACTGGGCGATACAGCTTTAACATGCTGTGCGGACGGCACTTTTCAGCACGACACTTGTCTGCTCTGTTGTCCAGTCTTTCTGGACACGTAAAATCTGATTTCAGGTCTGTCAACGCCTTATACAGTCTATGATTAACACAATTAAAAACGGGAACATTTCCGGGGACAGGCCACCAAAACCAGGGACTGTTAAAATCAAGGGCTGGTTGAAGATACTCAACCTGAGTGAAAACATCTATTAAAAACCTTTTAAAGGTTTCTAAGCAGATTTACGGACCCCCCCGATGGACATCAGAGATTTACATCTTTGGGAATGATGTCAATGGGTTCAGATCTGATGTAATCTAACACTCATTACTGGTAAGATAGCAGCAGTGTGGAAGGCAGCTCAGATCGAGCCACTGCACAAAAGGTGGATCTACTGACAACATGAACTATTACTGTCACAACACCCGCCGTGGAAAGATCATTGAAACTGCAGTACAGTAGAGTCTGAGGTGTTACCCTGTGGGCGCTGCTGGGCGTTGGTCCAATGGCACCTCTGGCTGGAAGCAGAGGACTGCTCTGCTGTTGAGCCTCCGCCGCTGCTTTGGCTTTAGCCTGCTGCTGAGCCAGCAGCTTCGCCTGAGCGATCAGCGTAGCCTTGTTGCGTGTGCCCGGCGGCCGGCCTCGGCCTCGCTTCACCACCACGGTGCCGTTTGAGTTCACAATCTGCTCAGAGAGAGAGAGAGAGATCGAGATCAGCGGCCATTCATGCTGTCTTGAAGCCTATGCTGGTTTTTCTTAATGGAGGGTGGATGTTTTTGTCTTGGATTTTTGTTTCTTCCTTGTGTTGTAATTATTATATTCTGCACATTCAACTTATTGTTGTGTATATTTGAATGTAAAGCACACATTCCCTTGGCTTGCTTTCATATATCTAGGAGCCTGCTAAATGGTGCTAAACGTTTCCTCTTGATGTCTTTTCATTAAGCTGCCACAGATTAACCGCCAAAGATTTCATACAAATTATTACGGCTGTATATAACAATTATTTTTATTGTCGATTAATCCGTCAATTAAGTTGTTTGGTGTACAAAATGTAAGAAAATTGTGTTTTAATGTTAAATAACATCCTCAAATATATAGTTTTGTCCACAACTGTCATAGAAAATCAGAAAATATTCGCATTTATAAAGCCGGAATCAGAGAAATTTTCTTAAAAAATTACTGGTTAATCCATTATCAAAATAGTTGGCAATTAATTAATCCGTGCAGTTCAATCAAACATCACACATATTCAGTAGTTAGGGATTGTATGGGCATGAAATATTTATGTAACAGTTTATCCAGATGTAGCAATGAAACCAGATTTATTTATTTATTCAATTGGTGATTTTGTACACTTAATAAACTAAATGGGTATTCACATTTTGGGTGGTTTAATAAGATAATCAGCTATTTCTATTTCCAGAGTCGCAGCAAAATATGCTTTTAAAAGTTATTTATCATTATTTCAAAACTTTGTCCTAACTCGGCCATCGCTACTTTTAGCCTTAGGATCTTTTGTGAATACGACACCTGAACTGTTGACATGTTGGCCAGGATGTCAGCAGGTTTTTATCAAATGTTTTTTTACAATTATATTTGGAGTCATTTAAAAGTTCAATGTGAGATTTTAGGTCATACACTCAAAGGTTTAGGTCAGTGTTTCTTTAAGATCTGAAATGAAGACCTGATTTCTGAAAGAAAAAAAAAATTGCAAGAACAGGAGATAAATAAATTCATTAGAAATTAAATGTTTTGTTTCTAATCATTCCATACAGACACTGTACATTCACAGTCGGGTCGGACACTTACAGTATGAGGAGGAGGAGGAGGAGGAGGAGAGGGATCTGTAATCTTCTTCTCCTTGGCTTTAGGTCCTGGTTTCCTGCCTCTCTGAAGTGGTTTCCTTCCCCTTATCCCTCTTGGTTTTGGAGGCATGGGGGATTCTGGGATTTTGAATTCTACTCCTCCTGCCCTGAGGTGCTCTTCATAAGGAAGCATCAGCCTGAAACACACACCAACGCACAGGATACGCATTGCGTTACATCTACGGAGGTCACGCTGCCAGAAATTTAGTGGTCGATTCCAAAACCAGGGAACTCCACGATTCGATACCCAAATTGATACCGTGGTAAAAAAACAAATCACATACACTCCTTTAACAAAAAAACATTTACACGTTACAAAAGAAGATACAATAAGATAAGATATTCCTTTATTAACAACTCACATCTGTGAAAGTTGTGACAGTATGTCCAGGTCAGATCAGAGGTGGTTGAACATTATAAATGAGAAAACTATTGAAGTTACGACCTTCCAATGTCCATAATTAATTAATAATTAATACATTGTCATAACTTTTGTTTTTGTTTTTTTTTTTTTTTTTAAACAAACTCATCGGTGTGATACGTTTAAGGCTGGCCACTATCTATATTGTTAGTTAATGACATTTGAAATTGTATTGCACTTTTACTGTGCTTCAGACCAAAAGCAAAGATTAAATCTTTAATCTTGTTGCGATTTAATTGCAATAAATGGATCAAAATGATGCCGAAGTTACTACAACACGATTTGTTAAACATATGAATTCATGCTTTGTCAGGTCAGACAGCAGGACAACAACTTTTGAAATGTTTGTTTTCTAAATGGAGTTTGGATCGATAAGGCTATGCTAACTTCTTCGCAGTAAAGTACAACGATAGCTTGATTCAAGTAACGGACACACATTATCTAAACTCACCGTGTAGGTCAACTTCCTCACTTTCTTTTCTTCAAGTAATGTCCAGTTCTGTCAGTTTTTTATATAAATATGAAGTAGTAGTATCACAGAGCTCTGGGTGCTCACTGACGCTAACAGTGGAAGTCCGAAAAACATTCGGTAGGAGTGAAGATTAATCAATGTTTTAATACAAAAAATTAAAGTAAAAATTTAATTTAATAAACGCAGTTAACTCTGAGTTTGTCAAGTTTGTGCTGCAAACTGAATATTTGGTGATTTTGAGTTGATCCAAATTGTGATTTGTCTGTCTAAATTAGCTCTCAGTTTTCTCTGTCTGACCTCTCATAGTGTCTCCTGGTGCAGGTAGCAGCGCTCGTGCTGCCGGGGCATCCTCCCAGCTCGTTATAAACCACTTTCCACAGACGGTCCAATGTCACCTGTGACACACACACACACACACACACACACACGAAGACAGAGATGTCAGCAGCTGGAGCGGCGAGACGGAAGACAGCAGGGAGGAGATAAGGAGGTTGTGGGTTTAGCTAGCTGGATATTCAGCTGCATCAGGAGCTTTTTGTTGAAACATGTTGCGTTTTTCATAAAATCAATGTGCTCGTCAACTTCACTTTTCGTCAACTGACCAATCACAGCCTGGATGGGGCGGGACATTAAAAAAAAAATTAATGAAAACATGAAACTGCTTATTTGCCCAACTGGAATTAATACCATACTGGTGGTGAGCTATATAGAATACTATTACATAAAATGACAATGCATATAATAAAATTAAATCATTAATATATTAACATACTGACAGTATACTATTAGATTAAACTTTTTATCTAAATTTTTTTATAATTATATAAATGCTATTACACTCATTTAAACTAGTTTCTCCTCCACGTTGTTTGAAAAAGCCGCTGCAGAGGAAAGGTGTGCCAGTATGTGCTCCTTCTAGCCTTCTCCTGAGAGCAACACGTTCCCCTTGTTCTGTTTTACAGCCGTTTTCCTAAAGTTATTCTAACACTGTTCAGTAGTCCCGTTTACATCAGGCGTGGGTTGTGTGGGTGCTGCTGGTGTATCGCGAATCCGTCCCCGGTTCAAAAACTACACAAGCACCAGTTACAGTAAAGTTTTTTGTGACAGATCAGTGCACAAATTTTTAAGACATCTGTTTCAATATTTTAAAAAAGCTTGGACACATTTTTAAGGTCAATGCCAAGTGTACAGATACAAAAAGGTCTTCACTTCCATAGTCCTCTAATGATTTCACACCAGGGTTGAACACAAGGAGAAGGAGCACACACACGTAGCATAAATATGTATATAATGAATAGTTTGTTGAACTGTTACTTGATAGTTTTTCACTGTGCTCCTCAATTTTCTTCATTTAGGAGCACACATGCTCCTTGGGAAAAAGGTTAGCGTAGAGCCCTGCACCTGCTTGTACTCCAGTCTTTTTGTTGAATTTGTAAAAATGATGTAAACAGTCTTATGGACCGTTCAGACACACGGATTCAAAGCTGGGAAAACATGTTGTTTGGAATTAATTCGAGCTTTACTTTTTCAAAAGCCCTAGCACTGAGTAGAGTGGTGCAAGAGTGTGTGTGTGTGTGTGTGTGGGGTTCAAACAATTACATACATTATACAGTTTGTCATTATGGCTGTAACACTATGTAGTATAATACAGTATTGTTCAGTACAAGGCTCAGTTCTGTACAGCGGGTGAAACAGGCCTTTTGTTGCGAACGGTCCGGCGCTGAGCTGAAACTGTTTATGTCCTGCCTGATTTCATTTATTGTAAAGCTGCTTTTGTTGTGTGTTTATTTACTGTAAACTGCTGCAAAATGGCTGGTTGTTTCAGGCTCCTCTGTTTCAGAGACAAATATTCATTTTGCAGTTGAATGTTGCACTTCATTAAAAAAAAAAAAAAAAAAAAAAAAGCACGTTATTGGATAGTAAAGACTTTTCTGAACTGAAAATATCAAGTCAAGAATTTCATGAAGCGCCATCTTTGATTGTGACAGCTGTATCTTCGATTCTTTGTGCCACTCCTTCAGATAAATCTGGAGTACTACCGTAGTCGACAAAGGTATAGTTTGACATTTTGTTTTTGGCGGGCCAGGGTTATACTAGAAAAGCAATGTGTGTATAGTTGTAATGAAGGGCCACACTGGAAGGGTGGGTGAAAAGCCGACCGCCATTAGCCGCTTTCACACTGCCTTATTTTCCCAGAGTATTGCGCCATTATGCCGGCTCGCTGCACTGCATGAAAGGAACAGAGCCGGAGAGAGAGAGGGGTCAGATTTGACCCGCCTCTGAGTCGGGAACGTTGGTACTAACAGAGATGGAATGATCTCTGTGTTAAAAACCACAGCCGGCATGCAGTGTATTGCACGCAAGGGTCTTTTTCCGGCTTAGGGTTAGGGTTAAAGAGACAGGGGCTTAAAGAGACAGGAGCATCTACAGCTTGTTTCAGACAGAGGCTGAAATGAAGGCCTACATGAAGGGAAAGTATAAGAAAAAATTTATTTTTCCAAGTTTTTAACCAAGTGAAGTCTGTGCGTGCGAGTGAACAAACGCAGATAAGCTGTATGCTATCCCCCCCGCCTGGGGGGATTTACTGGAAACATGCCTCAAAGTCTGTGACCCCGTGAGTGTGAGGATCGGGATTCAGTCCACCTACCAGCACCTCTAAAGCTCAACAATAAACATGTTTTATGCCAATAAAATTGTAATCTTCTCAGGCAAGTTGCTTGAGAAGATCTAAAATAAATGTTTATTTCCTAAAATGTCAAAGTACTTTATTTTTTTTTTAATAAAAGGTAAAATGAGCTAAACAATCTGATGTAACTCACCTTTTTGTAGCCTCCGAGCCGCTTGACCACAGAGTACATGAGGAAGAGGTCGACTGAGGAAAGAGAGAATGAAACATGTTCAGATCAGCAGCAGTGCAGCAGGTGGAAATGGAAGAGACATGCAAAAAGCAGATATAAGTGCAAATCAGGTTGTTATTGTAAAATAATATGCTTAGCATGTTTATCTCTCGACAGTTTGACTAAAGATATAAAAACTACACAGTGCTTCAAAAAGGCGCATGATGTTACTTCTCTCCTTCTACAGATGAAAATGAACTCTCATGTGTTTTTATATTTTTAGTTCAGCTGCTGCTTTAATTAGACACACCGGATCAGATGTAAATGATCAGGTGAGCAGAGAACAGGTTTGAATTACTAGAAATATTATTTCATTATTATCATTGTTATAATAAATTTACAGGTGCATCGCAAAAGCTTTTATATATCGTGGAAAAGTTATGGTGAGCACCAGAGCGAGAGATTAAATTTTCAGGAAACCTTTGCAGGTGTTTTGAGTTTATTAGCTGATCACAGCTCTTCTCTGTGTTATAAATGTTTTGAGATACTGGATTTGTGCTTTCCATGAGCTGTAAGTTGTAACCATTAAGATTAAAACAACAACAACAACAACCTGATCTGTAATGAATCTAGAATATATTTTTGTTTTTGGATTAAATTACGGAAGAAAATTAACTTTAAGTTTCTGTTTCACTAGCCCCCACAATACATACACCATTTAATGTTCATTAGTAGTAGTACTCTATAATTTATAATAAATCATATTTGAAAAATGTTTTCTGTAGTTTTATACATTTGACTCTTATTTATCAAAACTTTAAAAATATATTTTGTTGTACTTTTGTTCAAAGTACTATTTCTAGTAAGTTTATTTTTAAGCTGCATTATGTCATGGTATCTTGGTGAGATCTCAACATAACAAATGTTAGACATAATCTTTGTTTATGTGAAGCGTTTCTTAAAATAAGGGGGGAAAGAATGTTGGCCGATATATCGGCTATCAGATTTCATATCGGTCGGGCTCTAGGCAGCAGAGATTTAGATGTAAAGTCCAAACACACACAAACCTGTCGAGGAGGAGTTTAGAGCTGCAGTTTCTATTACGTCACCTATCATACAATGAATATCTTCTAGATTTTACCGTTTTGTTAATTTGTTATCTTCTGATATATATTTTGCTGTTTGAGGTTGTAGGTCTGTAACTGGTTGTTGTTGCTGCTGCTGCCCCTCTTGAAAAACATTTATCATCTCAATGGTAAAAAGAAACGTCTTCTGACACGGACGATTTAGCCAGAAGCAGCGCGCATGATGGGAGGGACTGAACCTGTGATCCCTTCATTGCTCAAAATGTCAAGAGCACTGTGTTTGATTCACCTTTTAAAAGAAAGAAAGAAAAACAAAAGAATGGAAAGACTCACTCTTCTTGAAGCCGAGGTTGGGGACTTTATGGATAGGCAAGCCTTGACGGTCCATGAAGGCAAAGAGCTGATCCAGGAACAGCTGTTCCTCGGGGTGGGGGAGCCAGCTGCCCTCACAGCCAACCTCCACGCTGCCCATCACATTCTCCTGAGAGGGAAAAGGGTGTTTCAACAGAAACGCACATGATTCACATTGAATACAACTGTAACTTGGATGAAAAGAAACTAATATACAACAGTTATTACACAATTTTTCCTAAATATATCAGGCAAAGGTCCATGTTTTGGCCATATTTACTGTTTACATGTTCACTTTTATTGGGAGTTTCCTTCAAAACACTATTTCTGTCCATACAGCCACGTTCCCAATAACACAATGTCCGAAAGCACTTTACAGACGCACACCTTGAGAACAGAACATCCTGCTGAACATCCTTCTCTTCGTCTTGAATCAGACGAATCGTTTGGCATATCGGATGTCTCTGATATGTCTCCTTTCAGTCCTGTTTTGTTTCAAACGAAACTTAACAGCTCAGATTGCACAATGGCGGCCCGCAGCGGTCTTTACACACAGTTTTTTTTGGACTCAAAACAGCAAAAATGGCAAAAGTAAGCCAGCGGTTGTAACCGTAAATATATATTGGTGCGTTTGTTGCTGTTATTATCCGGCTAATAACTCTGTGGGTTTAGTGATTTGAGTGATACGAGTTACAAAGCTGATCATAACTGGAGCCGAGCTTTAAGAGTGGTCGGACTGCGGTGTAGGATGAGATGAGAGATATCTGGATGGCAATAACAGCAGCCATGTACAGTGATCACACAGCAATTTAAGTTGTGATATAAGTTCATTTAGATGCTTGGTGTTTGATGTGGATAAAAGTGGTCCTAGCTTCACGGAGGTGTGTAGCATGGATAGGGTGACAAAATATTTAGGATATAATAGGATCAGACATGGATTTCTCATTTGCATTTTGGGTTGCAGATGGGTGGAAAAGGATGAATTGTCTCCCCATTAAGAAAGACGCTGCACACATTTATGCACAAGGTACAGCAGCATAACTCCACTGATTATGTAAACACTGAGAAGATTGAAAACAGTTAAAGAAAACACATAATTCTATTTACGTATTAACCATGATGATAAAGATACAGAAACACAGAAATGCATGGCAGAAATAGCATATTGCCTATATCACAAATCATGTTTTCAGGGGAGCTACTGCCTTATTAAGAAGAGCTGAGCTCCCTCGTAGTTTGCACCCTGCCTCCAATCTCAACCATCAACCAAGTTCCAGCAACAGGAAATAACGTTACTCTTTCACTGAGATTTTAATTTCGCATGCAAATGCATTGTAACGAGACTCCAAGTGAGCTGAGGCGATCCCAAAAAACGGTTAGCTCAGTGTAGGTGTTTGTTTTGAGTTGTGGATTCCTTCGGTGTTGACCGGTCAGGAGGTTTTTACCAGGAGACAAATTACCACAGAGGTCGTCTCCTCTCCGAAACAAACTGACCTGATCATTAAAACATTAAAAAACACTGAATAAAGCAGTTTCATCCCAAAAGATTAGCGTCTCTTCAGCATTATTGACAGGGTAAGAGCCTGTTGGCTGGTAATGTTTTAATGTCAGTCGGCGCTTATGTAAAACAGCTAGAACGCAACGACTTTTATTGAGAGTTATCTTCAAAACAGTATTTCAGTCCATACAACCAAGATCCAAATAACACAACATTGTAATATTGTTAAAAACAGTGAATACTGATCAACATTCCTGTGACCAAAAGCACTCCCGTGCTTTACAGGCCTGGAACATCTCACAGTGTTGGGGGCATCAATAGATACAAATGGGAAAGTGCCAAAAGAGTAATTTCTAGTTTAGGGCTGTTGTTATATCAACAGATCATTGATTTATTAAATGTAAAGAACAAACCTTCATCCTCTCGATCCAGGAATCTGATTGGCTGGAGGTCGGAGAGTCTTTGCCGTCTCGGGCTTTCCTCTTGCGAGGTCGTCCTCGAAGACTGAGAGATGGACATCCTGCAGGAAAAACAAAACAATATACATTAAGATTCAAAGAAGTGCCAGAGATAACAGGAACATTTGAGTGTATTCTTTTCATGACACTTTCTACTTCTACTCCACCACATCTCAGAGGGAACTTTTTACTTCACTACATTTATCCGACAACTTTAATTACTTTTGAAATAAAGATGTTAACATACTGAACATATGAAGAGCTTATAAAATGTGTGTATCTGTTATAAATTAAAACTACCCAACAGTTTATACAGGTACAGCTGAAGTGATCAGTAGACAAAAAATTAAATTGGCCAACTATTTTGATCGTTTGTAATTTTTATGCTTCTTTCCTGCTTTCCCTTTAATAATTCTAATTTATTTTTAATAACGTGGAAGTTTTGGGGTAATTGTGAGGGCATTTTTCACTATTTTCAACAGTAAAATCCTGCTTTTACATTAATACATAAGTAATTCTAACTAATCATGTAATATATGATGTATTAACAGTCACAGGGAACGTTTTTATTCTGTATTTACTGTACTAATAATACTTTAAATACAATATTCTGATTATACATACTTTTACTGCAGGACTACAGGAGAATTACAGTGAGGTATTTTACTTAAGTAAAGGATGTAAATACGTAATCTGTAAAACTCTTGATGTTGTTTTATGGACCGCTTTCACCTAAACACTCACTGAACTGCCAGGAGAAGCTGGAGTTGTTTTCCAGCGTTGGGTGGTTGAAGGTGTCCCTGCAGTACATGAACCTGGTGTTGGGCAGCGCCTTGACGCCCCCAAGGGCCAGCAAATGGGGGTCCTGCAGTCCCGGACTCCTTGCTGCGTCCTGGATGCGCCTCTGCAGGGAGCGGAAGCGGCAGTACTGCGGATAGCTGAGCACTTTGACACCCTGACGCTCCATCGGGTCGTCTGAGAGGAAAAGATACGAGACGCGTGTGAGCCAGTTGCAATGATATGAGCAGCTGATCCCAGAGCTGTGCAGAAGAAAAGATTGAGTCCCTAAAGCTGAGGACTATAAAACGGGTCAGACGCTGCAGATGCCCACATCTACTGTAGAAAGCAGAGAAACTGGGAAACATTAAGGTGGATTATTGTTGCATTGTTGCAAGCGGGAGCTTGGCATAAACCCGCACGTTCGGGTCTGAAAAGTAAAGCCAATGCAGAAGTGCCTTAAACCTGCATTCTTTCTAACGGCCAGCAGGGGGCGACTCCACTGGTTGCAAAAAGAAGTGTGATTGTATAGAAGTCTATGAGAAAAATGTTTCTACTCAGCTGATTTATTCCCTCAGTAAACACTTTCCTCATGAGTTTATGGCCTCAGTCGCTAGTTTCAAGTCTTCTTCAACACAACATGATGTTCATTTAGTAAATTATGGTCCCATTTAGAGGAACAGAGACCAGAAAGCAGGGGAGGCTTTAGAGCCTTAATTGTATAATTGACATGTCACTACCACGGTGTCAATCAAGCTAGAGGCGTTGTTGGAAAGCTTATTAGTGTCGGCTGTTAATATTTCCATTAAGTACATTTTGCTAAAAGCCTGTGTTTCGCCAGCAAAAATTAGCATCCCAGTTAATATCAAAGTTAACGTGAATTACAGATTGTTAAGCAAGCCAGCTAGCGCCACCCCCTCTCGTCCAAATATGGTCAAAAAAACAAAACGAGACGGCGACGGGCAAAATGGCTTCGAAACAGTAGCCCATAAACCAGCGGTAGCTGTGACCACGTCCACTTCTTTTGTACAGTCTGTGATCATCGTCTTCAGGTGGTGCAGGTGAGAGCATGCAACGTGACTGAGGATGATCCAGCAATACCAGGACGGATTTATTAATTACAAATACATTTGACAACATTTCACTTTTTAAACTTCAGCTGCAGAAAAACAGACTTTCAATTTATTCTGATCTGCTCTTAATTTGCTGTTTATGCAAACTCAACACTTCCTCTATGTTTACATGTTGATGCTTGTTGATATTCATTATAATCTACATTTCCACAGCACTGATTCCATTAATACAACAACAGAGTCATGGCAAACTCAAACACCACTTGTTAATCTCTGGACTTTGCTTTATGTCTTTACATCCTGACACTTCCTGCAAAGATGTTTGACGTTAAAAGCCTTTCAGACGCTCAAAAGGGACACAATCGCTGCTTTTTCTGGTAGGCTTAAATCGTGAAACACCTGCAGGAAGTGTTTCACTTATGGAAGCCTAACACTTAAGTATTTCTACGCTTAATTCAACAGCTGTTAAAGGACCATATTGATGAACCCGTACCACACAAATCTGAAGTTTTCAACTCGTCTACTTGCTAGCTTCTAAAATCACCTTGGGGTCTCCAACAAATGTGTTTCAGTGTTTCTTACTCTCAGTTTTGGGCGTGTTGTTTCCGTTTCCCTCGCTGCTCTGCAGAGGCTTGTGGAGGCCGTTGGTCCCGCAGTGTGGCGGCTTCAGGCTATTGCTCCAACCTGCCGGCTCCGCACACGACCATCGCACCAGGTCCTCCACCCGCACCACCATCTTCCTGGACACCGCCAGAACTTCATCCTGAAACACACAAGGAGGATCACTCCATAGTTAGCCTTCAGTTTATTAGAGCACACGGTGAGATTTGATGTGATTATTTGTTTGGGAAGTGGGGAAAAAAAGTTTGTCAAACTCTCATTAAAAAGTGACATTAAAAAAAAACAAAAAAACAAACAAAACCAAGAACATTTACAAATGGAATATCTGAACGAGGGTATGTTGAAAATGTTAAGTAGTAACATTAATTTCTTAAGCATATCATGAGTCATCTGTGTTTTCTCTAGGATGGAGTTGAGTGTGATATTCTGAAGATTTTCCTTGTTTTTTCAAAGCAAGAGCCCAAATGCTTTGTTTTCTGTTTATGCTAAAGCAACATTTCCTGAACGTTGACGTTATTACCACTAGTAATGTACCCCTCACTTACAAAACCCTGCTTTTGCCCCACTCACTTTTGTAATTTCAGGTTGATTTTTGGATTAAAATGTCTCTAAACGTAGTCAATTTACTATCCAGCAAAAAACGGAAAACACAGCTAGCACTAAGCTTATTGGCAAACTTTTTTTGCCCAGGGTTTTGCATCTCACTCAACAATTACTTTCATTATTGACTAATCCGCTGATTATTTTCACAATTAATCCACTAATTGTTTAGTCTTTTAAAATAACAATAAACAGTCAAATAAGGCTGATATTTGAAAGTACAAATGGGAACTCAGAAGCAAAAACTAAAACTCAGAGATTAAGATTTACAAAAAGTAGTGAAGCGAAGCAGCCAACTGACCCTTCGCTAAGCCACGCCCCCCTTAGTTACTGCTGCTAAGTCCGACAAACTGTCAGCGCTGCCACTGTCTATTACTGCACTCCCCGGAGAAATATCGTCAAATTAGTTGGAAAAACCGATCTCAGAAAGAAGCAGACAGTTTTGCAGTTGCATTATATATTTGAAGGTTGTATTCAGGCTCTCAGACTGACGCTAAAGGCTGCCGATCACACAGTACAAGTGAACCACCGCATCCCCCGACGATGGAGACAAAAGACAACGATATTAAGGATGAACACTGTTCCTGTACAGCTGGTCGGCCTCTGTTCATTATTACAATCATTTAAAAGGAAGTTAACTAACTAACATCACATTAGCAACGATCCACAGCCGACATTTCTGGATTTATTTCGGGTTTTGGAAAAAGAATAAATCTTACTTCTCCTTTCTCCTTTCTCTGGGTAGCTGCTGTAACTATTACAAGATGCCGCAGGAACAGCGTTTGACCATCTCTTAGAAAAATACAGCCAAAAAAAAATTTAAAAAAATAGCTAGAAAATGACTCGTCGCATCCATGAAAGTGTCAGACTTCAGTTAGACCGAGTCCTATACTGAGCTGTGATTGGCCAGCTGTATTCGGGGCGTGGCTTAGCAAAGGGTCAATTATCTGGCAGGATCTTTTATCTGGTCTAAGAAGCTTAAATGTACAGATAAAGACGAGCTTTGAGTTTCAAAATTTAATTAATATTCACTTCAATTAAGTATTAAAAGCAGCAGAAAACACTTTCTGTAGTCCTGAACTACCTTGTCTGTCGTCCTTGTAAATATCCCACTGAATTGAAAAAATGTCCCACCCGGCTTTTTAAATACAGCCCTGTGTTCCTTTAAGCTTCCTTGAACACAGTTAACATGTGTAAAAAACACTGTTTCCCCAGTTTCCTCCCATTCCAGTTTGTCAGCTCCGCCTCCTCTGGGCTGCAGCCAGGTGTGAGCTAATTAACACTGCAAAGGGCCGAGGAGTTTGTACACAAAGCGGCTCTGTCTTGAATAAACATTTTTAAAGCTGACAGACTGTCACTTAAGTGTGCTCTTAAAGTCTTGATTTTGCTGACTAAAGCCCCCCCTTCACTTGGCACAATGGTGATCAAACCAGAGTCCCTTTCATACATGGGATAAGTAACCGTGCTGGCGTCTGTTAAAGCGATGGCCTTTTGTCATTCAGACGGAGGTGTCTTATCTTAATGTTCCTTAGGGCTTCATTCAGACATGACAGCACACAGAAAGAGAATGAGAAGAGATGCTCGCGCGATATTTGGCACATGGTGCGTGAAAGGGAAGGAAAAAGTAATATGAAGGAAGAAAAGCATTCTCAGTTCTCTCACAGGCTGCATAAGTGATTTATTTGAACCTTTTCTTGCAGTTAAACTCTTAAATTAATGACCATTGTGACGCTTGTTTCTCTTGTCACATGCTCAAATAGCCTAAATTGTCTCAATTTAGCGACGTGAACTGATTTTTGTTTCTTTGACCATACAAGACAAGTAATTTATTCGTTAAGGCACCCTCAATCAGGCAACCAGGAGGTGCGTTAAATTTTGGTCTGTGGATTTAACGTGCTGCGCATGAATCTTGAGTTCCTTCAGTTCAAATTTGAGTCATGCTGAGGTCAAGCAGCAACCTCTGGTTCTGAAAAGTTAAGTTTAATGGCAGCTGCCATAAACCTGCATTCTGTCTAAACGCCCAGCAGGGGGCGACTCCTCTTGTTGCAACAAATACCAAACACACACACGTCTGATTGCAGTGGAGTCAACAGCAAAATGTTTCTACTTCTCAGCTGATTTATTCCCTCAGTAAACACTTTTCTAATGAGTTTATGAGTCTCAGTCGCTAGTTTTAAGATTTCTTCAACACAGCATGATGTTCATTTAGTAAATTATGGTCCCATTTAGAGGAACAGAGACCAGGAAGCAGGCGATGCTTTAGGGTGGGGCTACCTTGTGATTGACAAGTGCCTACCACAACCCTTTCACTGTGTGTTTTCACGTTCATGAATTTTAACATTTTGGTCGCCTAAAAATGTCTTGTCCAGCTGTTGGTTGTACTAAAAAAAAAAAAAAAAGACACTCGAAGGAGTCAGCTGTTGATTTTTGCCTGGTAAGTACATTTTGTTTTAAGCTTCTTTTTTGCTAGCCCAAATTAGCATCCCCATTAATATCACACTTGAGGTAAATTACGGATGCACCTTGTTGACCAAGCTAGCTAACTAGCTCCACTCTCTCCTCTGTACATAACCAATTCTGTTTCCAAAAAAAATAAAAAAGGTGTCGACAGCCAAAATCGAGGCTTCAAGATTGTGGTCCACAACCCAACAGGTGACGTCACAGTGGCTACATCCACTTCTTTTAAGCAGTCTATGGCTGAAGTGTAACAGGTCCAAACAGGTGCGTTTACATACAAAGTCAATGCAAAGACACTGAAAGCTGCGATTTCCTGTCGGGCAGTGAGTTGAAAATCTATCAGCGTTGAGATCCTGACTGGACATTGCTTGGAGAAAAGAAAGCGAAGAAGTTGAACTACCTGGTGAGCTCAGAAAATGTGTGTCTGTAACTTTATTCCGGCTGTCGTCGTACTTTACTGTGAACAGGTTAGCATAGCCCCGATCGAGCTGAACTCCATTCAGAAAACAAACATTTTAAAAGTTGTTGTCCTGCCGTCTTGCTGACAGACCTGACAAAGCATGAATTCATATGTTTAACAAATCTGCATCATGTTGTAGTTACAGTGGGTACGGAAAGTATTCAGACCCCTTTAAATATTTCACTCTTTGTTTCATTGCAGCCATTTTCCAAAAATCAAAAAAGTTCATTTTATTTCTCAGTAATGTACACTCAGCACCCCATCTTGACAGAAAAAAACAGAAATGTAGAAATTTTTGCAAATTTATTAAAAAAGAAAAACTGAAATATCACATGGTCATAAGTATTCAGACCCTTTGCTCAGTATTTAGTAGAAGCACCCTTTTGATCTAATACAGCCATGAGTCATTTTGGGAAAGATGCAACAAGTTTTTCACATCTGGATTTGTGTATCCTCTGCCATTCCTCCTTGCAGATCCTCTCCAGTTCTGTCAGGTTGGATGGTAAACGTTGGTGGACAGCCATTTTCAGGTCTCTCCAGAGATGCTCAATTGGGTTTAAGTCAGGGCTCTGGCTGGGCCATTCAAGAACAGCCACGGAGTTGTTGTGAAGCCACTCCTTCGTTATTTTAGCAGTGTGCTTAGGGTCATTGTCTTGTTGGAAGGTAAACC